>NW_006399754.1:33031544-33056353 GCF_000299155.1 Elephantulus edwardii
CGCAGGAGGGGAAGGCCCTCTATGAGGTGGATTGATTCAGTGACTGGGATAATTGGGATGGGAGTGTCAGAGACAGTGCGATTGGCACAGGGCTGAGCAGAGTTTAGTGCTGTTGTACGTAGCTTTGCTAAGAGTTGCATGCAACTCGATGGCACATAACAACAACGTTTCCTTATTCTGTTTGGACAATGTATATTTACACACAGGCTCCTGAATAGATTTTGGATGAGCACAATTAAATGTTTTAGGATTCCAGTTCTTCTCAGTGTTATTCATACTCTGATATTATCCATGTGATCAAGTGACTTTAGATATTTAACAAAACACAAATAAACATCTTTCTTATATTCATTGCTTTCACTCAAGATAGCATCTGAAAGAGGAACAATGTATGAAGATGGCAGAAGAATAATCAATATCTTTGAATAGTGATGTTCAGGGGGAAGGTATTGAAGATTCTATGGAGTACTGAAAGAACAGACAAGTCTTGGAGGAAATTCAGCCAGTGTGCTTCTCACAGGCCAGGATAGTGAAACTTCATGTCATATACTTTGGGAAGATTGTCAGGAAGGATCAGTCCTTGGAAAAAGACATCGTTCTGGGAAAGGTGGAGGGGCAGAGGAGAGGAAGGCTTCAACAAAATTGATTGACATGGTGATTGTAATTGAGGGTACAAGTGTATCAGAGATGGTCAAGATGGTGCAGGATAGGAAGGTTTCAGATCTCATAGCATCGCACTTCAGCATGGATCTTTTTCATAAGAATGGTCTAAAAGTATTATATTTTAGGGCATTATTTTTATCATAGGAGTATGCAATGAGCGTTGCAGAGTGGATTATATTTGGGGGTAGGGGGTGGGGTTTGGGGAGGTGCGGGGGGGATTGTGTACCAATGAGGGAGTTTTTCTTTTGCTTTTCAAGGATAGGAGCAAATGGGGGGGCGGGGGTGTGCAGGGAGAAGGGTGCAACAATGAATGAATGGAATTCCAAAATATCTGTAGATGTTCATTGAAATGAAAAATAAACAACCTAAATTTAAAAAAAAAATGGTCTTTTGGAGTTTGAATGCAACCCTGTTCTTTTTTACTTTGACTTCCAGGCATAGCAAAAATTTGTTTGTGGCCAATGCCAGTCCGTCAGAGCTCACAAATGCCTTGAAAGTCAAACTTTAAACTTTATGTTTCATACTTTACAACTTTCAGCTTTCTTAGTTTCATGCTTTGTAAATTCCACATCCCAGTTATATTAATAGATGTTTGCTGCTGTTTCTCTTCATCTTAAGTGACTCCCAAAGGCCTGGAATTTCAGTCATGGATGGGAAATCCTGTTTCCCAGTCTGTCTTAATCTGGAAACTCTGCTGAAACCTGTCTAGCATGGGCTTCCCTTCTAGCACTTGAAACACCAGTGGTTTCAACTCTCAGCATCACAGACACCAACAAGTTGCTCCAGTATATCAAACTGACAGACAAGTACTGTAATAATAACAGCAAATGACAAACAAGCAAACATATATACTCTTGAACTATCCATAGCAACATACCAAAAACCCCCAAAATACAACAAAAGGACAGTTAGATGTTGTTCATTAACATCAAAGTATAGAAAGAATCAGGTTTATGAATATCATGAAGCAGGATGGCCTTCTCTGATTCTGGCTGAGGTCTGCAGTGCAATTGCATTGCGGGGTCCTGGGAGGGTCCTGGGTCCTCCAGCTGGGCCAAGTGACTAGTGTGGCAGGATAGAGCCCTGGGTACATAAGTACATATATTATCATCCTAAATTTACACAACAGTTTACCATCATCCTAAACTTAGATAAGTATTTATTATCACCTCAACTCAGTTGGCCTAGTGGACAGAAAGCAATGATAACCAAGCCAAAGGTGAGTGATTTTAATCTGCAGCCCTCAGGGCTGGTTTTAATTTTTTTTTGTCAAACATTCTTCTAAGCAGTATAGCACTGGTCTGTCCATTTGCTCTACAAAGGTAACTCCTGGTTGCTGTGATGCTGAACACTGTGAGACTGATGTGTCAAATGGTTACTCATGGTGGATGGTGTTTGGTGGAGCTTCCCGATTAAAACAAGCTTGGAAGCAGGAATGGCATCCACTTCTGAAATAGCTTGCCTCTGGAAACCCTATGAACCTGGAGAAAAGATGAAAGTTATACAATTGTTCAGGTCTTTCTTTCATAGTCATCTACAACTTGATGATATTTAACAACACAAGCAGCAAACTTAGGCACCTATTTACATTTCATTAACTTTTTACTCTCACCCTAAACATAGGTTTATATCTGAACACCTCCTGTCATGTCAATTGCACTAGTTATGTGCTGAGAACAGCTAAGGGAATATTCCTCATTCAACAAATAATTTTAAACACGAATAGGGCACTATCCTATGATTTACAACTGTGGATAAGCTTTGTTAACTACAAATCATGGAACTTGATCTCTGGGCCTTTGCTCCCAAATAGCTTTGGATGGATTCAAACTTCCAAATGGCCTTGTGTGTTAGCATGGGAGTGTTTTACTCATTGGCACCTTTCTAGAAGTCATCGCTTTTGTAAACCTTAAATCCAGACTTAAGAAGATAAGATATATAAATAACACCAGTAACAAACTATTTAAGATGGATTTATGTTAATAAAAATAGAAAAAGCTAACATACTATAGTTCAAATGCCAATGGGCAAAGCCGGGGAAATTTCAGTGAAGCTATAAACCTATGAATTAGTGGATGTTAAACATTTCAGGCAGAGAGAAATCCATGTAAAGACCTGAACAAAATGAGCTCCACATATTCAAGGAGGGTAAGAAAGTAGTCATGTAATCCTTATTTAAATCAAGTTTCATTCAAGTAAAATTATAGTCATTATAGTTTCATTTCCAAAGAGACTTAGAATAACAATGAGGCATGATATTGGATATTAGTGTGAAATCATCATGCTTTTGTTGCTGACAAACTCCAGTGGGATGTGCTCTGTAGACTATGAGGAAATGCTTTCCCCCCTCCCCCCCAGCTTCTGTTTCTGACTCAAAGATTTCAGAACAAGAATGAAGAGTTAGCATAGGGTAAAACTTGACATCTGGCAGTCATGGATCTGCTAGGCTAAGAGATACAATGTTCTTTAGCAGGTATGTGTTTTACACACACACAAGCTCTGGTGAGGAAAGAGTTATACTACAAGATCAAAGGTAGATGGTTCAAATCCACAAACTGCTCTATCGGAGAAATATGGACATCCTTATCCCTTGTGATTTATAGCCTTTGAAAACCCACTGGAGTTTCAGATGTAAGTTTGTTCTGATTAAGGGCATATAACAAAATACCAGTATGGAGGTCTTATAGTGTATTCTATAGAGAGTTGAGCTTCAAACTCAAAGGCAGCTTATTTATATATGTATAGATCTATAGATCTCTGCATCTAATACATATGTAGATGGATGGGCTTTATGAGGAGGAATGTGACATCAGGATTGAAGGAAGACACATCAACAACCTACATTATGCAAATGACACAACCTTGCTTGCTGAAACTGAAGAGGACATGAGATGTTTGCTGCAGAAGGTCAAAGACTGCAGTCTTCAATACGGATTGAATCCCAACACCAAGAAAGCAAAGATTCTCACCACTGGGCCAATTGACAGCACCATGATTGATGGAAATGAGATTGAGGTTGTTAACGATTTCAACATACTGGGCTCCATGATCAACACTCTTGGTACTGACAGTCAGGAAATCAAAGGATAAATTGCACTGGGAAAATCTGCTCTCAGGGCCTCTCCAGAGTTCCGAGGAGCAACAATGTCAATCTACAGGTTAATGTGTTCCTGATCCAGTCCATGGTCTTAACAATTACTTGCTATGCATCAGAGAGCTGGGCAACGACTATGGACGGTAGAAGAACAGACGTGTTTGAGTTGTGATCTGGAGAGAAGAGTCTTGAACATATCCTGCACTGCCAAGAGAACAAATAAATTTATCTTGGAAAGGATGAAACCAAGTTTCTTGTTGCAAGGTAGGCTCCATTTGAACTCTGTGAATCATATAGAAGAATAGGTTTGAGGCCACGAGCTGCTCTTCAGGAGAAAGAAGGGCAATTGCTTCCAAAGTGTCAGCTATGTCTTTGTTCTGACTCTACAGTACACAACAACAACAACAACATCCTCTCTCCAAACCTATTCAATCTGTAAGCTGAGCAAATCATTCTAGAAGCTGGACTCTATGAAGTAGAACGTGGGTCAGGATTGGAGGAAGACTCATTAACAATCTGTGTTATGCAAATTTGCTCACTGAAAATGAGGAAGACTTGAAGCACTTGCTGCAGAAGACCAAAGACTATATAGCCTTCAACATGGATCACATCTCAACATCAAGAAAACAAAATCTCATGCTGGACCAGTAGGCAATATTAGGATAGCAGGGGAAAAGATTGAAACTGTCAATAACTTCATCCTACCTGGTTCCACAATCAACATCGTTGGTGACAGCAGCCAGGAATCAGGAGACATACTGCACTGGGAACGTCTGTAGTCAAGCACCTCTCCAAATTACTGAGGAGTGATGATGCCAGTTTGAGGACTAAGGTTCACCTGATTCAGGTCATCATCTTATCAGTCACTTGGTGTACCTTTGAGAGCTGTACAATAAATAAAGATGACAGAAAATTGATGCCTTTGAACTGTGGTGTTGGAGAAGAGTGCTGAATATTCCGCGGGCTGACGAACAAATAAATATGTCTTGGAGAAAATATAGCCAGAATGTTCCTTGAAAGAAGGTGAAAAAGCTTTGTCTCACATACTTTAACCATGTTGTTGGGCAAGACAATTGCCTGGAGTGAGGCTTGGAAGGGTGGAGGGTTGGCACAGTAGAATAAAACCACAACCAGATTGATCAACACAGAGACTGCGGCAATTGGCTCAAATTATGAGGGTGTCACAGGGAGGCACAGTGTACAGATCTGTTGTTCACAGCGTCATTCTGAGTCCCACTCAACTAGAAGGCACTTCATGACAACAACAGTCATAATTAGATTATTAGATACATCAAAGTACTTAGCAAATATTTGGAAGCATGTGAAGAGCATATATAGTTTTATTTTGTTTTTCCTTTTCAGTTAAAATACAAAGCTTTATTTTCTAGTCATTGACAATTTTTATAATATTTCAGTAACTATAAAATCCAGGAAGTCATTTTGAGGGAGCTCTCACGACCTAGTGGTAATGCATCGTGCTAATAACCTAAAGACAGGCGCTTCGAATCCCCCAGGTGCTCTGAGGGAGACAGATGAGCAGTCTCCTGCAGTGTGATTCAGGGCCTCTGAAAACACAGTGGAGTATCAGCTGTGAGTCATTTCTGACAAGATATCACATAGCTACAAACAACAATTTCTGTTGATGGTGATCTCCAATCCTTCTCATTGTTATTGAATAAGAACCAGCTCACTGCTGAACCTCCAGTAGGTTTTCAAAAGTCTGTAACATCTCAAGGGAGGAAACTGACCATCTTTCTCCTGTGAAGACTGGTGGACTCGAACTGCTGCTTTTGGGTTAGTGCAATTCCTGAACAGACCAGGCCTGCAGGGCCGTAATCTTCCTAATGTTGTTGTTGTTGTTTAATGTTGTCAAGTTGTAGACGTCTCATAGCGACCCTATGAACAAACAGCCTGAACACTGTTCATACATAGAGTTTCCGGAGGCAAGCCATTTCGGAAGTGGATGCCGCTCCTGCTTCCAGGAATCTTCCTAATAGCTGAATCAAAATATGGACCCTTTACTTTTCATTCCGTTGGTTTTGTTTGCTTTCAGTATCAAGGAATTCTGGGGGTTCCGTGGATAAGAAATTGCGCTGCTAACCCCAAGGCAGCAGTTGAAGCTCAGCGGCTGCTCTGAGGAAGGCAGATGTCCAGTGTCCGCCTGAGTGACCTGAACACCTGAGGGTCACCTGAGAGTTGGTCTGACGTCACAGATTGAGCGATTCCCTGCCTCATAGTTCTCAATGGCACCTTTTCTTGTACTGGAGATGGCTGTCTTGTCTTCCTCTGTATTTAAATATACCTTATCCAGGGAAAGTCATGCGTCATCTCTCTAGTTCATCACAGAGGAGCACTGGTGGCTAGAGGGGAAGGAGTTGGGTTTCCAACCCAAAGGCAGGAGGCTAGAATCCACAGGAGAAGGATGGGCAGTCTTCTTTGTTGCCATTTACAACCTCGGAAAGCCGGATGGAAGGTCAACTACCAGCAAGTTCTGGCTCGATAACAGCTGGCTAATCATATGGCAGTTTACCAACCTATCAGTATCCGTGATGATAGAGTAATATATATATATGTATATTCTGGTATGTCTTAAAATTGTCTTACTTGGAAATAAGTAGAAAAAAGCTATTAAGACTAACTTTTCTGTTCACTAAATTAAATTTCCATGAATTCCAAGAATTAATTCCCATAGTACCCATGAGACCACTAGGAAAACAAACAGATTCATCCTGGAATGTGTTAAACTGGGCAGCTCCCTGGAGGCAAGGATTCTGAGGCTCCATCTAACATACTTTGGACATGTTGTGAGGAGAGACCGGTCCTTGGAGAAGGACATCATGCTTGGGAAGGTGGAGGGACAGTGCAGGAGGGGAAGGCCCTCTATGAGGTGGATTGATTCAGTGACTGGGGTAATCAGGATGGGTGTGTCAGAGACAGTGGGATTGGCACAGGACAGAGGAGAGTTTAGGGCTGTTGTACATAGGGTCGCTATGAGTCGCAAGTGACTCGACGGCACATAACAACAACAACAACGCCTTGCTATCCTTAAGTAGGTTTTGATTACAGAGACCACATATAACAACAGTGTAAAAGTGTCTTCTTGGCTAAACGACAATCTTTCTAGGGACAGAGCTCCAGTTCTTTCTTCCAAAAGTCAGTGAGTGAAGTTAAACCACAATCTTTTTGATCAACAGATTTGCTTTAGAAAAAATTTAAATCAAATAAGAAGAAATTGTCCATCCTTCCCCTGAAGATCAACAATGGATTCAAATTGTGTCGCTTCGGGATTGCAGTACAGCTTCCTATCATTGGGCCACAAGAGTTCTCATTTTATAAAAGTTATAAAAATAACTTACATTTGCTCATTAAACTAAAGAAAATGCAAAAGAATCCCTTAGGTTGATTATGAATATGAAAATTCTAAACTTGAAATGATTTTTTAAAACTATTTTGGTATATTTTTGAACATCTTAATTAGAAACATGTCAAACTTTAATATTATTTAATTCTACTTAGTTCTTGTGTTTTCATATGATGTTACTATTTTGGATTTGTAAATCAATCCATATTCTTCACGCATGAATGCTGTAGGTAATAAATCTCAACTTTTAGTGCTCTTGTTCATTCTATCTTCTAAATCTGTATATCTTCTGGGTTCACTCTCGATACTAAGTTATTGACAAAATTTGGAGAAAATTTAATGAAATTAAAGCATTATAATATAGTTTTAATAAAAATGTATGAATCTTTTATTTAAAAGCATCCTGAATAACCTACAGCCAGGAAAGGATAAAATAGATGAATGGTATCATCTAAGAATAAAATCCCTACGTTCATTGAAAAACTTCTCTAACAGGGTAAAGAGGGAAGCCACAGATTGGGAAAACAGATTGGCAGAGGACAGAGCAGAGTTTAGGGCTGTTGTACATAGGGTCACTATGAGTCGCAAGTGACTGGACGGCACATAACAACAACAACAACGCCTTGGTATCCTTAAGTAGGTTTTGATTACAGAGACCACATATAACAAAGCGTAAAAGTTGTCTTCTTGGCTGTAAACGACAATCTTTCTAGGGACAGAGCTCTAGTTACACCTGCATAAATTATAAAAAAAAATCCAAATTGATAGAATATAAATAACACACTTAGGAATGTCTTTTAAAATAATCCTTAACATTTGAACTGGATTTCAATAATTCTTAACATGGAACCAAGATGCATTAATAATAATGGGTGACTGGAATGTGAAAGTTGGGAACCAGGAAGAAGGATCAGTAGTCTGAAAATATGGACTTGGTGACAGAAGTGAGGCGGGGGATGGAATGATAGAATTCTGTTTAATCAATGATTTATTTATAGCATATACATTTTATAATAAACATTAATGAAGGCTCTACACTTGGATTTCACTTGATGGTATTCACAGGAATCAGATTGATTACATTTGTGGAAGGAATCATTGGAAAGTTCAAAATCAGCAGTGGAAACTAGGCAAGGTGCAGATTATAGAAGAAACCATCAAATACTCACATGCAAGTTCAAATTAAAACTAAAAAATTGCAAATCAAATCCAAAGGAATCAAAATTTTATCTTGAGTCTATCCCCCCTGAATTAAAACAAAGAAAGAAAGAAACAAACAACTCAGGAACAGGTTTGAAGCCTTGAACACTAAGGAAGAAGGCTAAATGAGCTGTGAGAAGATACCAAAAATTTCATTAACGAAGAATGCACAAGGTCATTACAAAGAAGGAAGAAGAAGAAAAGACCGAAATGGATGTCAGAAGAGTCTCTGAATATTGCACTAGAGCACTGAGAAGCCAAGACAAAGGAAAGATATCAAGGGGGGTGGGGGAAGAGATGTTAAGGAGCTTAACAGAAGATTTCAGAGGGCAGCTTGGGAAGACAAAGTTTTATAATGAAATATGCAAAGCTGGAGTTGGAAAATCGAAAGGGCCAAACTCACTCAGCATTTCTTAAGCTGAAGGAACTAAAGAACCAAGAGTCACAATGCTTAAGGATGCTATGGGCAAAATACAGAATGATTCAATATTAAAAGAAGAGGAAGGAGTATACAGAGTCATTGTATGAAAAAGAATTGGCTGACACAGAAGCATTTTAAGAAATAACATATGATCAAAAGACAATTGTGTTAAAGGAAGAAGTTCGGGCTTCTCTAAAGGACATGGAAAAAAAAAAAGCCCCAGGAATTCATGGGATATCAATTGACATATTTCAACAAACAAGATGTTGCCCTGGACATGCTCACCACATCGTGCCAAGAAATCTGGAGGACAACTACTCAGACACCTGAATGGAAATAATCCACATTTATTCCCATTTAAAAAAAAAAAGTGACCCAACAGAGTGTGGAAATTATTGAACAATGCATTTGAGCTATGGTGCTGGAGAAGAATATTGAATATACCATGCACTTCTAAGAGAACAAACAGATTTGTCCTGGTGAGGGTGAAACCAGGCTGCTTGTTGGAGGCAAGGAGTCTCATGCTTCATCTGACACACTTTGGGCATGTTGCATTGAGGTACCATCCTTGGACAAGGACATTAGGCTTGTGAGAGTGAAGAGACAGCGCAAGAGAGGAAGACCCTGGATGATATGGATTGACTCAGTGACTAGGATAATGGGAATAGGTATGTCAGAGGCAGTAAGACTGACTCAGGATAAAGCAGGGTTCAGAACTATTATATATGGAATTGCTATGAATCACAGGCAACTTGATGGTACATACTACCACGATATAATTAAGACAACATATTAGCAAAATCCTGCTGAAGATTATCCAAAAATGACTGGAACAGTACCCTGACAGAAGTACCAGAACTAGAATATGGGTTTAGAAGAGTTTGTGGCACTAGGTACATTATTGCCAATGTAAAATTGATCTTGGCAGAAAGCAAAGAGGACTAGAGAAATTTCTTTCTGTATTTCATTGACTATGTAAAGGCATTTAACTGTGTGAATCGCAACAAATTGTGGCTAACCTTGAGGAAAATGGGAATCCCAGAACACTAGATGGTGCCTATGCAAAACCTATACTTGGAGCAGAAAGTAGTTTCAAAACAGAGCAGGAAACACTGCATGGTTCAAAATCAGGAAAAGATTGTGTCAGGGATGCATCCTGTCTCCATATCTTTTCAATCTATATGCAAAACAGATCATTTGGGAAGTAAGGCTGTATGCAGGGGAGTGTGGCATGACACAAGGATTAGAGGAAGACTCATCAACAACCTGCACTATGCAAACGACACAACCTTGCTTGCTGAAACTGAAGAGGACCTGAAGCACTTGCTGCAGAAGGTCAAGGACTGTATTCTTCAAATTGAAACTCAGCATCAAGAAGACAAAGATTCTCACCCAGTGGGCCAATGGGCAGCACCATGATAGATGGAGAAGAGATAGAGGTTGTTAGCAAATTACAGCTTGCTCAGTTCGACAATCAACACTCTTAACACCAGCAGTCAAGAAATAGAAATACGAATGCATTGGGAAAATTTGTTGTCAGGGACCTGTCCAGAGTATTGAGAAGCAATGATGTCAGTGTAGAGAAAAAGGTGTGCCTAATCCAGGCCACAATTACTTGCTAAGCATCAGAAAGCTAGACAATGACTAAGGATGACAGAAGAATCAATGCCTTCAAATTGTGGTGCTGGAGAAGTTTTTAACAAACCATTAACTGCCAAGAAAACAGACCTGTTTTAGAATGAAACCAAGTTTCTCCTTGGTGGCTAGGATTTGGAAGCTCCGTCTCACATACTTTGGGCACATGGCCAGGAGAGACTGGTCCTTGGAGGAGGACATCATGCTCAGAAGGGCAGAAAGACAGTGCAGAAAAGGAAGATCCTGGATGAGATTGATCGATACAGTAACTAGAACAATGGGGGGTTGTGTCAGAATAAGTAAGACTGGCTCAGGACAGGGAAGAGTACATAGGGTCACTATGTGTTGCAGGTGACTCGATGGCACATAACAGCAACAACAACAAAAAATATGGTTAGCCAATTTGAGTACTTTTGCTGGAATACCAGTTTAAATGTTGTATTTTTTTCTAATGTTTCTTGAAAACTTCAAATTTAGTAAATATTATATTAAGGTGTCATTAATATTTTAATTTGGACAAATCCAAAGGAAAACACTGCTACATAATAAAGAAGGAAAATTATAGTTTCCTAGATGTTGTTGGGTTAATTTCTGTTTCCTGGAACTCCATGTCCCCCAGAGTAAAGCTGTGCTCCTTGGGGGTGTTACTGGCTAAGGTTTTGGAAGTGGTTCACCAGGTATTTCTTTCAGGTACCGCCAGCTGGAATAGAACTATCTATTACTAGTTATCAGAAAAATACTAACAAATGCACCTGACTGTCTCAAAAAGTTTACTATTGCATGAGATGATAAAATTAGTGTAGCAAAACCATTAGACATTGGATAAAACCAATAATATTACATCTATATCACAGTTCCTAAATCTATGATAGAAGATGATAGATACATAGATAGATAGATAGATAGATAGATAGATAGATCTGTTCTATCATTGTTAGATGCCATCGAGTTGTGTATGTCCCATAGAGAATGCATGAACAACAGATCTGAGCCCTCTTGTCCTTTGTCAACCTCACACTTCCTGACACAGTGGAGCCCATTGTGGCAGTCACTGTGTCAAAGCACATGGTTGTCGGTCTTCTTTTCCTTTACCGGCCCTCTGCCTTTAAAAGCATATGTCCGTCTCCAATGGATAACCTCTCCCAGCAACATGCCCAAAGTGTATGAGCCAAAGCTTTATCATCCTTGCCTCCAAGGAGTTCTCTGGCTGCACTTTCTACAAGATATAATTGTTTTGTTCTTTTGGCCGTCCACGGTATGTTCAGTATTCTTCTCCAACATTACAGCTCAAAGGCATCAATTCTTCTGTCATTCTTATTCATTGTCCGTTTCTCAGATGCATAGTAAGTGATCAGAAAGACCATAGCCTGAATCAGACATGCCTTAGCCCTCAAACTGACATCATTACTGCTCAACAATTTGAAGTCTTCGAGAACTGGTGTACATGGCAACAAGGGGACACTGCGTGGTTTAAGTAAAGACACACCTATCACTGGCTCTGCCTGTTTTCAGTTCCCCATGGAGAAGTGCTGCCTGTGACACTCTGAGAGATGAGGCCCAAGGCATTGCTGAGACCAGCAAATGTAATGTGGGCACCTATTAGGTTCACCTCAGCACGCCTGTCAGTGAAAATCAGAGGATATTATCACTACTGATATTACTGGAGATTTTGAGGCAAACCTTATCCCCTTCTGAGTTTTTAGGTCATTTTTCAAACTTTATTCTAGTTAGGCATTTTAGTGAACTAGCTCTATTGCTATCCTATTATTAAAGAGTTTAGCTTGAGAGGCTTCAGTCAAATATTTATGGATTTAATCAATAAGGGAAATAAAAAGAACCACTACAAGAAATGCATGTAACTCCTAAAACATTAACTACAATGCAGACAGTAAAGAGAACTCTAGTGTCCTAGTGGTAAGGAGCTGTGCTGCCGAGTCAAGGGTAACGGGTTTGAATCCATCAGCTTCTCAGTGCAAAGATGAGCAGTCTCCTCCCCTGAGACTTACTCTTTCTAAAAACTCATTGGAGGGTCAGCTGTGCATCAGTTCTGACTTGAGGACACACAACAATAGCGGCAGTAATGTGTTAGATACATACTATGTTTCTGTTTTCTTATAAGTTACCACCTTAGAAATAACTCCTGTACTATTGACAGTATCTTCGCAGAGCTGTATTAATTTTCAAATGAGGCTTATTCACCTAGTGTCGCTGTAAAAGAGACATGATAAGTAGACAGCTTTACATTTGTTCTCATACTGTTTAAGAGGCCAGAAGGTTTAAGTTCAGGCTGCCAACTGTAGGGTAAGATTTGTTTTGTTCCTAGTAAGATGTTGTTGTTATATACTATTGGATCAAAACGTACTGGTAACTGACTCTCTGGTGGGTTTTCATGGAGTTAATCATAGCGGAGAAGAAAACCCATCCTTCTCTCACAGGGCAGCTGGTGACCTCAAACCACTAGCCTTCAGAATTACAGCACAAGTTCTTGCTATAATATGGATTACATTTCAAAATTAAGAATACAAGTCCTCTCTACTGGGCCAATAGACAGCATTTTGATAGATGGAGAAAAGATTGAAAGGGTCAATGATTTAATCTTCCTTGGATAAACAATCAACATCCTTGATACTAGCCATCTGGAGATCAAGAGCAAGTCTTCTGTCAGGAATCTCTCCAAAATACTGAAAAACGAAGATATCACTCTGAAAAATAAACTCAATTCAGGCCATGGTCTTTTCAAGTACTTGCTATGCATCTTGTTGTTGTTATTATGTGCCATCGAGTCGAAATCTGCTCTATGCTGTGCAAACTTTGTCATCTCTGACACACCTACCCTCATTTCCCCAGTCACTGAATCAATCCATCTCATCAAAGGTCTCCCTCTCATTCTCTGTCCCTCCACCCTTCCAAACATGATGTTCCTCTCCAAGGACCTATCCCTCCTTGCAACATGCCCAAAATATATCAGACGAAGCCTCAGAATGCTTGCCTCCAAAGAGCAGCCTGGTTTCACCCTCTCCAGGATGAATCTGTTTGTTTTCTTATCAGCCCATGTTCAACACTCTTTTTCAGCACCACAGCTCAAAGGCATCAATTCTCCTTCTATCATCCTTAGCCATTATAACAGCTCTCTGACACACAGCAAGCAATTGTGAAGACTATGTCTATACATTTTAGAGCAGAATAGTGACAAAGGATCATAAAATAAAAGTTGGTATCTTTGATATGTGGTATTGGAGAAGAGTAATGAGTATACTGTTGTTTTTCTTGTTATATGCCATCAAGTCACTTGGACTCAAAGAGACCCTATGTGTAATAGCTTTGAACTCTGCTCTATCCTTTGCCAAACTCATTGTCTGGAGACAGCCAAGAGAACCAACAGACATGTCTGTTGAAGGTACAACCATAATGCTCCTTAGAGGTAAAGATTACAAAACTTTTTCTTTCATATTTTTGGCATGTTGCTAGGAAAGATTATTTCTTAAAAAGGGACATAACGCTTGGAGGGTCGGGAAAGAGAGGAAGAACCCCAACTAGAAGGACTGAAATAACATCAAAGGGGTTATAAGGTGCTGCATTCAATCCTTAATTATTTTATAACTTTGATATATTACATTAAAAGGGATCCGTACATAGCTTGCTCATTTTATTATGAAAACATTTGAGGGGACACAGTTCTCACTCATTGCTATCCAGTTTGAACCAACCAGTACCGACCCTCAGGTGGGTTCTGAGTTTTCAGAGGCTACATATTGCACAGGAGCTGAGCTATTGGTGGATTCAGCCACCAGGGAGGGGCCGCCATTGGGTTAGGCAGGCATCTCCTTACACACTACACCATCAGAGCTCCCTTCTAGCTGATAATGACTCAGAGACTCTACACAACAGAGTGTAACTGCCCCGCAGAGCTTGTGCAGGTCGCCATTATGGGTGGAGGTTATCCCATCTTCCTCCTGAAAGTTTAATCAGAGCTGACCGATGCTTAGCTGACCATGCCAACAGACTCGCTGGTGGGATGGGGTGTGACCGTGTTGCATGGAGGACACTAAACAGTGGGTACACTAATCCTCTGAGGTAGATCTGCTGATCTGTAGAGTTAGAGCTGGGTGTCCTCAAAGAAGTGGCTTATTTAATAAGCAGGGCTGATTCTGGACACAACAGCAGAACGAAAAACATCTACTGAACTTTGCCCAATCAGGGCAGAGTCCAAAGGTGCTCAGATACACCTGGGCAGAGAGTTCTGCCTTTGGACCTGACTGAGGGGAAAACCGTCCTGATGGAAGAGCTGTATCTTGAGTACTTTTATTCTTCATTGTACCTGTCCTTTCTCTGGCAAATCCCAGAGGTGTGAGGATTGTCAGCAGATTCTAGGTGGTCATCGCAACCAATCATCCAATCCAGTAAGAAGAGAGAGACAGTGGCAGTTGACAGACTTGGTTAAAAGGTGGGAGGGTAGAAATATGTCTGGTTCTGTCTCACAGGATTCAGCTTTGGCCTCTTGACGCCTTTGCTGCATCTCTTACCCTCCTGTAAGGTTAGAAGAGGTCAGAGGCCACATTGACAAAGCTATTTTCACAAAGCCAAGCAATTCACACGCTTTTAAAGATAATAATAGCGTCAATGAAGCATGCTTTCCTCAGATAAACCAACCATAAGTCATCAACAGGGCAGTCTTGCTTCAAAGTAAAAATTCAGGAGAAGGGAAGATGGGCCAATAGAAATGGGGAGGCAGGAGAGAGTGCATGGAGAGTGTGGTTATTAGGGGAGATTAATAAACAAGGTAAAAAACCAAAGTGTATATAAATGGTGAAATGGGAAATTTGCCCTCTAAATTTTTACCCAAGTAACAAAATTTGTTTTTAAAAAGTTTCTTAAAAATTGATACAAATTCCACTTGTATAACAATAATTTCTTTTTTGTTGTTATTGTTGTTGTTATTTGCTGTTGAGTCATCTGTGACTCATGGTGACCCTATGTATAACAGCCCTAAACACTGATCTGTCCTGTGCCAATCTTACTGTCTGTGACACACCCACCCCCATTTACCCCAGTTTCTGAATCAGTTCATCTCATCGAGGGTCTTCCCCTCCTGCGCCGTCCCTCCACACTCCCAAGCATGATGTCCCTCTCCATGGACTGGTCCCTCCTTGCAACATGTCTAAATTATGGCAGACGAAGCTTCAGAATCCTTGACTCCAAGGAGCAGCCTGCTTTAACCTTCTCTAAGACGAACCTGTTCATTCTCTTAGCAGTCCATGCTATATTCAATACTCTTCTCCAACACCACAGTTTAAAAGCAGCAATTCTCCTTCTATCATTTCTAGTATGGTCCAGTTCTTTGACGCATAGCAAGTGATTGCAAAGACAATGGCCTGGATCAGGTGCACCTTGGTCTCCAGACTGATAATGTTGCTCTTCAGTACTTCTTCTTTGAAGAAGTCCCTTATAGCAGACTTTCCCATGGCAATGCGGATTTTAATTTCCTGGCTGCTGGTGCCAAGAGTGTTGATTTTGGAGCCAAGCAAACTAAAGCTCTCAAAAATTTCAATCTTTTTCCATCTATCATGATGCTACCAATTGGCCCAGTGGTGAGAATCTTAGTTTTCTTGATTTTGAGACTCAATCCATATTAATTCAATCCAATCAATCTATCAAAAATTCTTTGTAAAACAGTATAATTTTTTATAATATATATCTTGCTCTTTAAAAAATATTATTTCATATCTATTTTATAGAGTGTAAAAATATGCTCTAATTATACTTTCATTTATTTAATGGATAATTAGAAACATCACAACCCAAAACTTAATTTTAAAATATTTAACAAAGAAAACAATTTATGTTAGAATGTGAAAAAATTCTTCAAATGCAGAAGTTTCAAATACTTTAGTAATTTGATTAAATATTCTGTATTTTGAAAATAGAGAGTTTTTTATAATACAAGGCAAAAAACAGATTATTAATCTAGTTGAAATATCCTCAGCATTTGACATTTCATAATAAATCCTCTACATTATAATAAGTATGAAAAAAAATCTGCCTGTTCATTTGCATTTTTTTTCTAAATAAAATTGTGATCATATAGAAAACAAAGTACCCAGATAATTAAATTATTTTAGCTAATATTTTTTTCTGCACAAAAATGTTCTACTACAAAACTAACATTTTTCTTAATCTCATCATTAAAACTCCTGAAGAGCTGTAAGACTATAAAAAATTGCTTTAGAGGGTGATTTATTTTAGGATTAAAATGGGTAATTGTACTTAGAAATGGTTTGTGCCTTCTGTGGGAGATCAAGACTTCCTTCACATCACTTTCTAGTTGCTTCCCTGATGAGAAGGAGCAGAGATCAAGGCAGAGACAGCCACACAGCTAATTTCCTGGTGAGCCATGCCTTAATTGGATTGGTGGATTGCAGTGGTGTGTTCAGGGCAATCATAAAGTTTTCTTTATAGTCATTTTCATTTGTTTAATCTTTCATGTGCTTGTTTCCCTTTTAAAAGCTAAATTCTAGAAAAAAGTTTTCACTGTGGAATTAAATGAAGACTTGAATCCAAAGAAATAATTTACACAGTTTTCCATATAAAAATTCACAAGCAGTAGAAAAGAAGTCCTTATGTTTTACCTGCAGCTGAGCAAAGCTACTAAGATTAAGTACCTCATGAAGCAACTATAGCCAATGTTACATATTCTTAATCATTGAAGGCCCATACCTCTACACAACTTCTGCAGAAATAGCCCAGTTATGGTATCAGCTATTCATAGCAGAGGATTGGGCACATTTCAGATTTGTTGTCTTCAGGGTCGCTATGAGTCAAACTCAATGATACAATAACAGCAAACAACAGTAATTCAAGAATTTTAAGATTCAAGAGTTGGTAAATGTCTCAAAACTCCAAAATAAAATTCTGCAAATACACATACAATCATTAATATCTATCCAAACAACATAGTGTGTCAAGCACAGTTTTTGAGACTTCTTTCTTCAATGAACAATGACATATATGATATACTAAACACTGAAGAAAGAAGCTCAACAAATAGGATCAAAAACTATGGTAGATAAGAGGATGGATTTGGATAGATCAAGGCTCAGACTCGTTGTTCACAGGATCATTATGAGACATAGGTGACTCGATGATATTGGAAAACCCTTTCTCTAACTCGTTTGGCCTAATGGCAAGAAGCTACACTACAATCCTGAAGGCATGTGGTTCGAGTCCACCTGCTGTTCCATAAGGAAGGATGGACAATCTCCTCCCCTGTGATTAACTGCCTTTGAAAACCCACCAGAGGCTCAGCTATGGGTTGGTTCCAACTCAATGGTACACACCAAACCTATACATATGTACACACATACACGAGTGTGTGTGTGTGTGTGTGTGTGTAAATTCTATTGGCTTAGTGGTAAGAAGCTGCACTACAATCCTAAAAGCATGTGATTTGAATCCACCAGTTGCCTGAAGGCCTATCGCTATTGCTATTGTTATTTCATTTTGGAGGAACATGCTTCTAAGTTGTACCGCACTCTTCTGTCAATCTGCTGTACTAAGGTAATCTGGGTTTGCTGTGAAGCTCAGCTTTGTGCCACTGGGGCTCAAATGCCATAACGGCTGCCCATGGGGGATAGTGTTTGGTAGAGCTCCCAGTTCTAAGACAGGTTTGGAAGCAGGAGTGGCATCCACTTCCTAAACCACATGCCCTGAAACTCTGTGAACCTGGAGAAGGATGGTTATAGAAAGGCTTCCAGCCTTTTGTTCATAGGTCGCTATGAGTCATGCTCGACTCGATGGCAATGAACAACAACAAATTCCTCTGCGGGAGAAGAATGAGCTATCTCCTCCCGTATGATTTACTGCCTCTGAAAACCTGCTGGAGGGTCAGCTATCAGTCAATTCCAAGTCAATGAAACACAAGAACAACATTTATACATATACACATGTGTATCTGTCTATGAACATGTATGTTGTTGTCATGTGCCATTGAGTGATGTAAACATCATTGCCTTCCTATGAATAACAGACCTGAGTCCTGTCCTACTTGCACCATCCTCCTCATCTCTGACACACTTGAGTCTTTTGCTCTCGTAACTGTCAGTCCATCTTGTTGAAGAGCTTCCTCTCCTTCACTAACACTCCATGTTCGTAAGCACAATGTCCTGTTCCAAAGGATACCCACTCCTAATAATACATCCAAAGTATGTACGACAAAGCTACACCATCCTTGCCTCTAAGGAGTACTCTGGCTGCACTTTCTCTAAGACATAAATGCTCTTTTGGTTGTTCATACAATATTCAACATTCTTCACTAACACCATAACTCAAAGATAGCAAGTCTTCTGTCATCCCTACTCATTTTCAAGCATCCCGATGCACAGTGGGTGATTGGAAAGACCGTTATTTCATTTTGGAGGAACATCCTTCTAAGTTGTACAGCACTCTTCTGTGATTTGCTGTACTGTGGTAATCTGTAACCTTGACTAAATGATTGAGCCTCAGGACTTTGGCGAGGTCCCTGACAGCTGACTCTGAGGGCCATGTATCTCCTGATCTCCTGACTTCTTGTACTAAGGGCACTGATTGTAGATTCAAGAAAATGAAATCATTGGCAAATTCCCATCCTTCTCCATCTATCACAATCTTGTGTATATTGGATGAGGGGTTAAAATTTTTATTTTTATTTCCTTGGTATTGAGATGAAATCAATATTGATGCCTATATTCTGATTTTCTTCAGCAAGTGCCTCAATTCCTCCTTGCTTACAGGAAGAAAGGATGTGTCATTTGTGTGTATACATCTATATCTATATATCTATATCTGTAATGCAAGCTATTGATGAGTCTTGTTCCAAACCTTTTTGCACATTGATCTTCATAAAATCTAGGTTTTGAAATTATATGCTCAGCATATATGTATATATGTAAGTGTATATATACATGTATGTGTGTATGTATGTATATATATATATATATATATATACACAGCTATCAACCCAACCTACACAGCTAAATGCCTTTGCATAGTCAATGAAACAGAGATAGACACTCCTCTGGTACTCTATTTTTAGCCAAGAACCATCTGATATTGGAGATAACGTCTCCAGTGCCACACCCTCTTCTAAAACTGGCTTGTATTTCTGGTAGTTCATTTTTGGTTAATCTTCAGCAGGATTTTGCTTGTGTGTGATACTAGAGATATAGTTTGATAATTTTCCACATGACGATTTGTGACATACCTTGAGAAAAATGGGAATCCCAGAACACTTAACTGTGTTCGTGTGAAGAAAACCTATACTTGGACCAAGAGGCAATCCTCTGACTACAGCAAGGAAAACTAAGGCTGAGAGAAAAAGAATCAACATCTTTGAGTTGTAGTGATGGAGAAGAGTATTGAATAACCTGTGGACCACCGAGAAAATACAGAGGTCTGTCATGGAGAGGGTGAAACCAAGCTGCTCTTTGGAGGTAAGGATTTTGAAGCTCCATATCACTTAGTTTGGGTACATGGCAAGGAGGGAACTTTCCTTGAAGAAGGTCATCATGCTTGGAAGGGTAGAGAGACGCTGCAGGACAGGAAGACCTTGGGATGAAATAAATAGACACAGTAATTAGGGTACTGCCAGTAGGCGTGTCAGAGACAGAGAAGTCTCTGTCAAAGCTATTGTACATAGGGTCACTAGGAATCACAGGAGACTTGACAGCACATAAGAACAACAACAACAACAATATGCATATTTTCAAATGTGTATATACATGTGAATATATATGCAGACATATTTACTTAAAAGTATAGCTCTGGTGGCTTACTGGCAAGGAGCTGTGCTGCAATCCCAAAGGAAAGTGGTTCGAGGCTACCAGCATCTCCTCAGGAGGAGGATGGGCAATCTCCTCCTGTGCAATTAACTGCCCCTGAAACCCTGCTGGAGGGTCAGCTATGGGTCAGTTCCAACTCCACGGTACACAACAACAAAATCACCTTATATGTACAAACACATGTATTTCTGTATATTTCTATATATATTTACTTGAAAGTATAATCTATCACCTCATATCTGTACATGCAATCTTTCTCATTACTTTTCTATTTCTGCATTTTTAATTTTGTTGCTAGCTTCTGTGGATCAGTTTTGAAGTATAGCCTCACCATTTGTGTCAGAGTAGAATGTCTCCGTGGAGTTTCAAGGTTATGACTTTATAAGACAGAGTGTCAGACTCACCCTCAGGGAACCTCTGCAGGTTAGACTGCTCAGCTTGTGGCCCTCAGAGATCCGTCTATTTTGTTGTTATGCTATAACAACTTCTTTAACAGTTCTCTTCTTCAGGGCTACGAGTATTGAATGTCTTAGGGTCCCCAAAAGAACAAACAGATCTGTCTTGAAGGAAGTGTGACCAGCGTGCCCTGAGAGTTAAGGGTGATAGCCTTTCATGTCACACACTTTGGGCATGTGTTCAGGAAGACCCAGTGCTTGGAGAGAGACCTCATGTTGAGAAAGTTAGAAGGTCAGAGAATGAGGAGAAGAACCTTATGCAAATGGATTGTCACAGTGACTACTACCAGGAAACGACCTTGACCATGGAGGATACTTTGAAGACGGTGTCTGGAAAGCCAAGTTCAGATCCATTGTTCACAGGGTATCTATGAGTTGAAGTCGATTCAATGGCACCTACCAGCAACACTATACAAATTGTTATTGTTGTTAAGTGCCGTCGAGTCAGGGGACTCATAGCGACCCTATGAAGGAGAGTCCTCGACGCTTGGATGCCTTTCATCCTCTCTCCAGGTTCACAGGGTTTCCAGAGGCAAGCTATTATGGAAGTGGATGTCACTCCTCCTTCCATGCGTGTTTAATCGGGGAGCTCCACCCCACTTTCAGTCCGCACTGGGTAGCCAACCATTAACGCATTTGACACATCTTTTTCACAGTGTTCAGCCTCACAGCAACCACAAGTGACCGCGGGACGGCAACTTGTAGACCAGGGCTATACGAGCTAGAGGAATGTCTGAACAAAAACAAAAACCCTTGGTGGGGCGAACCTGGGTGATTATGGCCGTCTCCTCTCTCCTCTTCTTCTCCCTTGAGGCTTGAAGCAACCGCTGCCTTCAACCCAAGGCCAAGCATGGCTTCCCTGGCTCCTGGAGGCAGAGTCGCCCCTCTCCAGAGACCGCGACAACACAACACAACACAACTCCCACGTACACAGCACCATGCTCTCTGGCCAAAGGATCACTATACAAATTATTCCCCCAATATTTTGCTTTGGCAGTTCAACTGCCTACAGACTTCGTCTCCAGAACTTCTCCAAATCTCCCCCAGGTTATTTTAGAACTTCATAGCATGATGCAGTGAATAAACAACGCACATATCATTTGTATTGTTGGAAGCACAGTTTGAGTAAATTTTTAGAATGTTCCTGATACCTTCTTTGACAGGCTTTTTTAAGTCACAAGACAAATGCTCATGTAGATCGGCCCAAGCTCTCCCAGCCATTGTGGTGACCCAGAGCCATTGCATTTCTGAAGCCGCTTTCCAGAACCTTAAATCACAACAGGAGACTGCCCATCTTTCTCCCACAGAGCTGTTGATAGAGTAAAAGCACTAGAGACACGCATTTCTGTTAGCAGGGTAACTTGCTACATTAAACAAACAAACAAGCACAGGAAAGTCCACCTCCTTGTCAGTGGAGTTGCATCAACATCTATCTGATGATGGACATCTAGCCTCCAGAGACTGTCCGTTTAATATATTTTCAAAGGCAATACATCTCAGGGCAAGGGATTGTCCATCTTCTAACATGGAGCAGCTGGTGGATTTGAACTGTGTGCCTTCGTGTTGACAGCACAATTCCTTCCCACTGTGGGTGCTCTGGTGGCCTAGAGGTACGGAGTTGCGCTGGTTGAAATCCACCAGCTGCTCTGCGGGAGAAGGATGGACACACTACTCCATTCCGTTAACTGCCTCTGAAGCCCACCGCAGGGTGGACCCTGAGTGCATTAGAACTCAATGGTACCCCGCAGCAAGCTACCAGAGCTCCTTAGAGGATAGAGGTACAGTACCACTTTATCAAAGCAGAGGACTGAATCCTTCTCCCAGGAGAAGGTGGAGCGTTCAGCCAGCCAGTCTTACAGGGAGTAGCGGAGTGCTTAATCAAAGGGCCACCACTACATTCATATAACTATTAAAAATACACTTCCCTCCAATAAAAATATTAAAAATTTGATGTTGCATAAGTCTAAAAACTAGACATCAGCAGCAGTCTTTATAAATCTTGTCCTTTAACATGTAAGTTTGAAATGTCCCTACAAAAATTTTAGAAATAATTTTTTAATTTTATCTTTAACAACATTTAGCAACTACTTATTGGTAAAGAGAATGTGGTCTCTTTCTGAGAGTCAATAATGATAGCATCAGTACTTACAAAGAATAAGGAATTTTTAGTGGGTAAATAGGGGAAATAAAATGGTGATTAAGTGATTTCTTTTTAATTTAGCTTAGGAGAAGTTTAGACCCATATCCCACAGGACTGCATGAGTCAAATCTGCTTTAGGTTGGTTATGTAGTTAAAAAAGAAACGGGAAAGGGGAGCTTAGGGCTGACTATCAACACCAATTATGGGCTGTGAAATGCATTTGTCTACTTTTCTCCAGACCTACTCAGTGGGTCATGGTGAGACAACTTCTTACCTTTTGTTTTTATTGAAAATAATGACTTTGAACCATTTCAAAGCTATTTCTTAGAGACCCTGCTGTAGTAAACAATGACATCTATGAGCATGATTTATACTTTTCCTCTACCCTTACATTTCCAAGCAATCAATGATAAAATATAAGGTGGAATCTCAATGATCAGAACTGTCTGCATTATACTTTACCTGAATTAAGACTTACATTTATAAACTGTTCGATCTACCATATTATTTATATTTTGTATTTTAGTTAATGAAATAATGTTACTTAATATACCTATAACATAGAATTATCACTTAGTTCACTTTATGTAAAAAGCTGTAAATTTTGGCTTTCCTTCAACAATATTGATTTTTTAAGCCCAACATAAATGAAGAAAGCTCCTGTTTTTGTGGCATTTATTTTTATAATGCACATTAATGCGTGAGGGTTTTTTCTACTAGTTTACTTACAAAACTCGAATACAAATTCAAACAAATTCTTTCAATTTCCCTCACCCTCACCCATCAAATTGCTCCTTTATTGTCTCTTCTTCATTTCCTTGAGTATCTCTTCTTCATTTCCTTGAGTATTTCTTTTCAAATAGCTAATTGTGTTCTATAATCATTTATATTAAATTACATGCTCTTTGGAAATGCAGTTTTACTAAGTTAAAAAAAAAATGAAAACACAGGCATGCAACCAGTTTTTCCAAATGCCCAAAGTATATTTCAGAAAATGATTAAAATAAATCCATGTTAAGGATAATAATTTAATATTAAATTAGTATTTTCTCTATGCATAATTTTCTAATTCACTTTATATAACTGTTAATGTCTTTTTCCCTATCTTTTCTTTTTTCCTGCATGTTTGGTGTACTGCAATAAGTGAAGTTATTCCAGGACATATGAATGGATAAGCAAATAAAAACAATGAAGAGAAAGTATTCATTTTGAAAGAGAATAAATTATTTATGAGATTTAGTTGTAATATTACATGAACTTCGTTGGCAGCTCCATTTGAATTCTAATAAACATTAATTTGGAGTCAGAGCATTTTTTTATATTAGTGTACATTTTCTTTTCAAATAATTAAAGAAACAAGTCTCAGAAATTATGAAAATTACAATTAATGTATTTTTAGATTTTTACAAAGAAAACTTACAAATTATAGAATTATCAAGTGATAAAAAGGCCTAAAGAACATATTTGCATTATCCGTCCTTTGTCTTTTTATTTAGTCAAAATTCATGGTATGTCCCCCACGTTTCCCCATGTCAATTACATCAGAATAAAAATACGTCAATCAATCAATCAACCATATCTTTATATTAAAAAATATAGGGAAGAAAAGCATAAAAATATAAATCTCTAACAGTGGAATTGCTGACAATAGAATAAGCAAGGTATTTTAGGTTATAAAGTTGCCAACCAAAAGTTAAGTTTGGTAGCTCAAATCCACCAGCTATTCCAATGGAGAAAGGTGAGGAATTTCCTCTTGTGCAATTACGAACTTTGGAAACCTGCCCAAGGGTCAGCCATTAAAGCTCCTACTAAGTGAACATACAATTACGACAACAAGAGTGCCCTTTATTTCTATATAAGAGTGTTTTTTAATCCTATATATTCAAGGACAAAATGTCCTTGTAAGAAGATATTGTCGTTGTGTACCAGCAAGTCACAATCGACCCAGAGCTGACCATCTGGCGTATTTACAGGCAGTTTACTGCACTGGAGACGATTGTCCATCCTTCTCCCAAGGAAGACCTGGTG
>NW_006399754.1:33056537-33066222 GCF_000299155.1 Elephantulus edwardii
AGATTAAAATTTAAAATACTGATTATAAATAAAACAAAAATAATTATATTTTGAATGAGAGTAAAATTAGAAAAGATTACAAAATTGCAAAAAAGTACGTTTTACTGGTTTTTGTCACCAGAACAATTGGCTTCAGTATATTAGAATATTAGTTTATATCAATATGTTGTTGTTATGTGCCATGAACTTGCCTGCAAATCTTAGCAACCCTGTGTACAATGCTTTGAAGCCTGCCCTGCCTTGAGCCAGTCTCACTGACTCTGACACACCTATCCCCATTCTCCTAGTTACTTTATCAATCCATCTCATCCAAGGTCTTCCTCTTCTGCACTGTCCCTTGACCCTTCCAAGTGTGATGTCTTTCTCTAAGGACTGTTTATTCCTGGCCACGTGCCCAAAGTATATGAAATGGAGCTTCAAAATCCTAGCTTCCAAGAAGAAACTTGGTTTCACCCTCCCCAAGACAGACCTATTTGATTTCTTGGTGGTCCATGGTATGTTCAAGACTATTCTCCAATACCACAACTCAAAGGCATCAATTCTTCTTCTGTCAGTCATTGTCTAGCTCTTTGATGCATAGCCAGTAATTGCAAAGACCATGGCCTAGATCAGGCACAACTTAGCCTCCAGACTGACATCATTGTTTCTCAGTATGCTGGAGAGGTCCCTAACAGCAGATTTTCCCAGTAAAATTTGTCTTTTGATTTCCTGACTGTTGGTGTCAAGAGTGTTGATTGTGGAGTCAAGCAAGCTGAAGGTTTAACAACCTCAATCTCTTCTGCATCTATCATGGTGCTTCCAATTGGCCCAGTGGTAAGAATTTTTGTCTTCTTGATGTTGAGTTTCAATCCATACTGAAGATTACTGTCCTTGACCTTCTGCAGCAAGTGTTTCAGGTCCTCCTTAGTTACTATGTGAGAATATTTTAATAAAAATGTGGTAGATATTGTTCACTTAAATGCATTTATTTTTACCACTAAATATAATGTTGAGTTTAGTTTGGAGAGTTAGATAGAAAGAACATATTCATACTTAATCTTGCTATAATTTAAAAACCAAGTATGACAATTTAAAAATATGTTTATAATTATCTCTGACAATAGTACATAATATTACTGATTTATTTTTTCCTTGACACTTTAAAGCCTAAACATTTAACATGATTTTGTTTTAAAAACACTGTCCTCATTTCTTAGAATGAAGGAAAATAAACACAGAATAAAAACGTATAGTTAATATCAGAACAACTGATTACCATAGAATTGTAACCAACTCGAAGCTGACTTCAAAGAGTGAATATCCCATGGGTTGTCAAAAGAAGACATATGTCTTGGATAAGGTGCAGCCAGAGTGTTCCTTGGAGGCAAGAATGGTGAGGCTTAGTCTGATATAGTTTGGACATATTACTAAGAGAGGCTGTTCCTGGTGAATGACATCATACCTGGAGAGGTGGAGAGACACTGGAGAAGAGGAAGATCTTCAACTAGTCGGACCAACACAGCGACTTCAGCAATAGGCTGCAGTGTGTCAGAGAGAGTGTGGATGGAGCGGGGATCAGACAGGGTTCAGCTCTGTCATTCACAGGGTTGTTGTTCAGTCATACTCATTTCAATGGCATGTAACAAAGCCACAAGAGTAATACTATCAAGTTGAACTTCTCTAGGAACACCTATAGGCAGCTCCAGTAGCCTAGGATTAAGACGCTATGCTACAATCCCAAAGGCAAGTAGTTCAAATCCACTAGCTGTTTCACAGGTGAAGGATGTGTCATCACTTTTTGTGCATCTGCAAACCTCCTGGAGGGTCAGCTGTGGGTTGGCTCTTGCTCACACAGCACCCCAACAAGAGGCACCTTGGAAGATGGATTTGGTTATCTGTTACCCAAAGATCATCACCTGGAAAATCTTGTAAATCGAGAACATTAAATCATTTTATGCTGGAATCTGCTCAAAGTAATAAGTAATGGAAAAGCTGGATGTAGTCATGACAAGTAATGAGTAGTAATAGAAGGAAGATCAACAGTGGATAAAGAAAGTAAAGACAGTCAGATAAAATACAAGGGTATTAAAGTAGGATTGTGAAGGGTCAGCCCTTGGAAGGAGATGCCATGCTGGGGAAGTTGGAGGATCAGATGAGGAGAGCAAGGCCATTGACAAGATGGGTCATAGTGACCACGGTGGCAGCACCGTGGAGACGGAGGTGGGGCCTTGTGAGGGTCGCAGTTCAAATCCACCAGCATCTCTGCAAGAGAAGGATGGGCAGTTTCCTCCTGTGCAATTAACTGCCTCCGAAAACTCTCTGGAGTGTCCGTTATGGGTTGGTTCCAACTCAATGGTACACACCAACAATAACAAAATACTACATTTGCTTTTAGAGTTGTTCAAATTAGAGTTGAATCTCTTTAATCCATAAGTTAGTATTAACATTTTTTAATTAAAAATTTTTAAAAGTTTCAGATTGGTTTACACACTGTGTTTGTACTGGATATCTTATTCTACTTATTCTACCCCCCCACCACCACCACCTTTACATTTCATTTTTTATCATTTTTGGTGTTAGCTCTTTTCAAGTAGATTCTGACTTCTTGTTACCTTAAATGTGTAGAGCAAATCTGCCCTATATAATTGCCAGAGAATAGTGTTTTGGGTTATTTTGTTTGTTTGTTTTTATGGAAAAGGGTGGATAATGTTATTATTTGCAAACAAATAAGCATTTGTAAATTATTTCTATATTACTAACAAAAGAAAAATCCACTTGTTTTTATTTTTCAGAATTATAAATTGATCATGAAATTTGACTAGAGATTATTCTAGCATTTAACTCTGTCTGTACTAAGGAAAAATCTATTCAAGCAAACTTAATAGATTATTTTTTTGAAGTAAATTTCATTCTTAGTGTAGAGAGGGTCATCAGAGAATAGAATGTTTACATTCATAAAATGTCCTGTAGTATATGTCATTTTTTTCTTCAAATAACGACATCACAAATTAATGTAAATGATCCAAACTGCTTCACATCATATTTTTTTACCTTTATAGATAATAATATTACTTTCTGATTAAATGCCGGTATGAATTATTTTCATTAAGGATAGTCAGTGATGTAATTTTTAATTAAAAAACCAAAGCATTTTCTACAAGTTATTTTTCAACTAATAGTATGTGTAGAACTTATTTTCACTTTAATAGAGAGCAGTATTTCTCATTTCAATGTCTATATTCCCTTGTGTGTTTATGTTACAAATCCTAAAAAAGTTAGTTAACAAAATCTCCCCCTGCCTATAAGTAAATTCTTACTCATTGAAAAACCTCATTGGGTTTCCAGGTAGTAAATATTAATAGGAACAAATTGGTCTAAACTTCCCTTCTGAAAGAGTTGGCAAATTTGGTGAGCATTTCAACACATAACCCAGGGCTGCTAATTGTTACAATATATATTCACATATGCCATATTAGAAGCTTATATTTCAATAAGAATATTAATATTTCCGTTATTATTTCTTTTTTGTGTCTACAAATTTCTGTGTGAATACATTCTAACCAAAAAGTGATGTTAAATAATTGGTAACCATCAAAGGAAACTTGTGGTTTTAGCTCTGGCACAGAAATTGTCACTCTCATTTTTAAAACAATAACTGAACAAACAGAAAATTGATTACTTGTTATTGAGTATATTACAAAGGCTAAATTAGGTAGAAGAGCAAGGAAATAACTCCAGATTATTATATTTAAAATTGTTGTTGTTATGTGCTGTCGAGTCGCTTGCGACTCACAGTAACCCTATGTACAACAGCCCTAAACTCTGCTCTATCCTGTGCCAACCGCACCATCTCTGATACACCCATCCCAATTGCCGCAGTCACTGAATCAATCCACCTCATAGAGGGCCTTCTTCTCCTGCACCGTCCCTCCACCCTCCCAAGCATGATATCCCTCTCCAAGGACCGGTCCCTCCTTACAACATGTCCAAAGTATGTTAGACAAAGCCTCAGAATCCTTGTCCCCAAGGAGCCACCGAGTTTGACCCTTTCCAGGATGAATCTGTTTTCCTAGCAGTCCATGGAACCCTCAATACTCTTCTCCAGCACCACATCTCAAAGGCATCAATTATCCTACTACAAAAGAGTTATATAATCTTAAAGAAACAAGAATATAAAGAAAAGAAATGGAGACTGTCAATAGTTGCATCTTACTTGGATCCACAATTAACATCCTTGTTACCAGAAGTCAGGAAATAAGGAGAAGCATTTCACCGTGAAAATCTGAAGTAAGAGACCTGTCCAAATTATGAGGAGTAATGACAACAGTTTCAGGACCAAAGTATTTCTGCTTCATGTCATGGTCTTTCTGATCCCTTGCTCTGCATCTGAAAGCTGGACAGTGAATAAGGATGACGGAAGAAGAAGTGATGCCTTTGAGCTCTTGATGTTGGAGAAGAGCTCTGAACACCTCACGGACTGCCAAAGGAATAAATATGTTTTGGAAAGGGTACAGCTGGAGTCTGTTTGGAGGCAAGAATGATGGGCTTCTCCTCACTCCTTGGAGAAGGACATGATACTAGGAAGGGTGGAGTGTCAGAGGAGAGGAAGACCTTCAGCCAGGTGGATTGACACAGTGACTGCTGCGATGAGCTCCCGTGTGTTAGGAAATGTGAAGGTGGCACGGGATGATGCGGGTTCAGATATTCGGTTCACTGTGTCTCTAATGAGTTTTACTTGGCTCGACAGCACCTAACAACAACACCAACAGTCAAAGTCCACTTTCCTTGAGGCGTTGTCATTAGTAAGAATGACAAGTGGGAATTTAGAGGAAATGTTAGATGTAGGCTCCTATGAGAATGAATATAACCCTAGGAAGGCTGCAGCCTTAGACAACAGTTTTACCCTCACACTTTGTGAATTCAGCCTCCAGAAATGCAAAAATATATAAGTTCCAAGGAACATCTCTTTGTGCACCATGAGATGTGAGCCATCTCTCATGTACCATGAGAAGAGAAAAAGTAATCTTTGTCAAATGTTGCTAGAGTATTGTCCCTAACAAAGACTGATCACTGGAGACCAGTGAAAAGGACATCCTGGTAGGAAAGGTGGGTGACAGAGGAAAAGAGGAAGATCCTCAACAAGGTGGACTGACAGTGTCTCTAACAAGGGACTCAAGCCAATCAGAGATTGTGAGATTAGCATAGGGGAGGGCAAGGTTCACACCTATTGTTCATAGGATTACAATGAATTGTAGTCAACTCAACAGCATCTAACAACAGCAACCACTTCTAGCCTTCTTGACTTACATGAGAGTTTGTGTGCTGCTGTCTGTCTGTGTAATGGTGGTGTTTGATACTTGTGTATATGAAAACAAAGTAAAACAATCTTCCTGAAAGGCTAACATTTATACCTGAGATTATAGGATGCTTTCTCTCACCAAATCTTATCTTTACTATAAAACCAAATTAATTGCTATCAAGAGATACCAGGTCAGATGCTGAGTGAGGAACAGACCATCAACTACACATCTGTAAGTTCAATTAAAGCTAAAGAAAATGAAATCAAATCCACGAGAACCAAAATTTTGACATTGAAATTATCCTACCTGAATTTAAAAATCATTTCCGGAACAGACTTGAGGCCTTGACCACTAATGAACAAAGACCAGAGGAGCTGTGGGAGAATATCAGGAATATCACCGACTAAGAGTGGAAGCGGTCATTACAAAATCAGAGGGGGAAGAAAAGACCAAGTTGGGCATCAGAACAGACTCTGAATATTACCCTAGAGCAGGAAGAATCCAAAGCAAGGAGAAGAAATGAAGAAGTTATGGAGCTGAACAGAAGATTTCGGCTTCTGGAGCTGAATAGAAGATTTTAATGGGCTGCTTGGGAAGAAAAAGCAAAATATTATAATGAAGTATGCAAAGAGATGGAGTCAGAACATCCAAAGGGATGAACTTGCTTGGCATTTCTCAGGTTGAAGGAACTGAGAAACAAATTCAAGCCTCAAATTGCCATACTTAAAGCTGACATTTTACACTCAGTAGGGCATTGTGTTGAGTAAGTAGACAGACATGTGGGAGCGTGGAAGGGAAGATTGACCTCATGGTAATTGCAGTGTTACCAGACTGCTTCCTAATTTTTCACTGGTATTGTTGTTCTTTTTAGGTGCTATCAAGTTGTAGACTATTCATAGTGACCCTATGAACAAAAGACCTATATACTTGTATAACTTTCACTATTTCTGCATATTCATAGAGTTTCTGGAGGCAAGCTATCTTAGAAATAGATGCCATTCCTGTTTCTAAGCTTGTTTAAATCGGGGAGCTCCACCAAACCCACTATGGGTTACCATTACCACATTTGACATATCAGTGTCACAGTGTTCAGCATCACAGCAACCATGTACAGCCAAGAGACACACAAGTGCTATAACACTTAGAAGAATCTTTGACCAAAACAATTAGAACTTACACCAGAAAAAAAGTTGACTATATAAATCCAAGAAACTGTAGCTTCAGCCACTCTGAATAATAAAATTCAACAGTGATAGAAAAACGAGAACCATACTAATATTTTAAAACTATAGAAACAATGGAGTAAATACAAACATGCCAGTTACTAGCTGTTATTCATATATGTACTCAGCCAATTTTTAACTGCTCCATAGTTTCCAAGACTATAGTTTTCACAAAAGTAGATTACAAGCCTTTGTTCCCAAGATGGCACTAGATGAAATTAGATAATACAAAACCTTACTCATTGTAAATTGTAAATTACATCATTGATACCAGGACAGGCTACTAGATTGTCTTAAGAAGACAGCTAATAAGAATTACTAGTAACTTCTTAGGCATATTAATAAAAGTAAATCTAAAAATCAATAATCTAGGCATTGGTGAGATGAGATGGACCAGCATGGGGCATTTTGAATCAGATGGTCATATGATATACTACTCCGGAGATGAAAAGGTAAAGAAAAATGGGTTGTTTTCAAAGTTAGAAAAGCCATATCTAGATCTGTCTTGAAGTACAATATTGTGAGTGACAGGATAATACGCATACAAGGAAGTCTGCTGAATACCACTATCATTCAGGTATATGCACCAACAACCAGAGCCAAAGAAGAGGAAATAGATAATTTCTACCAACTTTTACAGTCAGAGATAGATCGAACATGCAATCAAGATGCATTGATAATAGTGGGTGACTGGAACGCAACAGTTGGGAACAGAGAAGGAGAATCAGTAGTCAGAAAACATGGACTCAGAGAAAGAAGCTCAATATCATCTGTGAAAACTAGGCCAAGAGCTGATTGTGGAACAGACCACCAACTACTCATATGCAAGTTCAAACTGAAGCTGAGGAAAATTAAACCGAATGCACAGGAACCAAAATATAAATTTGAGTCTACACCACCTGAACTTCAGAACCATCTCAAGAACAGGTTTGAGGCCTTGAACACAAATGAGAGAAGACCACATGAGTTGTGGGAGGATATCAAGGGTATCATCCAGGAAGAGTGCAAATGTTCAGTACAAAGACAGAAGACGAAGAAAAGCCCAAAATGGACGTCAGAAGAGACTCTGAATATTGCACTGGAGCACAGAGAAGCCAAAGCACAAGGAAGAATTCAAGATACTAAAGAGCTGAACAGAAGATTTCAAAAGGCAGCACAGGATGACAAAGTAAAACATTACAGTGAAATATGCAAAGAGCTGGAGTCAGAAAACCAAAAGGGTTGAACTCGCTCAGCATTTCTTAAGTTCAAGGGACTGAAGAACAAATTCAAACCTCGAGTTGTTATAATCAAGGATGCTTTAGGCAGAGTATTAAACGATCTAGGAGATATCAAAAGAAGATGGAAAGAATATACTGAGTCATTGTATCGAAAGGAATTGGCAGACATAGAAGAATTTAATGAAACAACATATGAGCAAGAGCCTATGGTGATGAAGGAAGAAGTTCAAGCTGCTTTGAAGGAAATAGCAAAAAATAAGGCTCCAGGAATAGATGGTATACCATTTGACGTATTTCAGCTAACATATTTGACCCTGGATGTGCTCAACAAGTTGTGTCAAGAAATCTGGAGAACAACCACTTGGCCATCTGACTAGAAGAGATGTATATTTGTTCCCATTCCAAACAAAGGTGACCCAACAGAGTGTGGAAACTATAGAATAATATCGTTGATTTCACATGCAAGTAAGATTCTGCTGAAGATTATCCAAAAACGACTGGAACAGCACATCAGCAGAGAACTGCCACAAGTCCAGGCTGGGTGTAGAAGGGGTCATGGTACTAGGTATATTGTAGCTAATGTTAGATGGATCTTAGCTGAAAGCAGGGAATACCAGAGGAATGTCTATCTGTGCTTCATTGATTATGCAAAGGCGTTTTACTGTGTATACCATAACAAACTGTGTTTGACTCTCAGAAAAATGGGAATCCCAGAACACTTGATCGTGCTAATGTGAAACTTATACTTGAACCATGAGGCAGTTGTCAGAGCAGAGCAAGGAAACACTGCATGGTTCAAAATTGGGAAGGGCGTAAGCCAGGGATGTGTCCTGTCTCTATACCTTTTCAACCTGTATGCTGAACAGATCATCTGGGAGGCTGGGCTTTTTGAGGAGAAATGCGGCATCAGGATTTGTGGAAGATCTATCAACAACCTGCATTATGCAGATGACACAACCCTGCTTGCTGAAATTGAGGAGGACCTGAAGCACTTGCTGCTGAGGTTCAAGGACTGCAGCGTTCAATATGGATTGAGATTCAACGTCAAGAAGACAAAGATACTCACCAGTGGGCCAACTGGCAGCATCAGGATGGATGGTGAAGAGATTGAGATTGTTCACAGCTTTAACACTCTTGGCACCAGCAGCCAGGAAATTAAAAGATGTATTGCGATGGGGAAAGTCTTTTGTTAGGGACCTCTGTAAAGTACTGAAGAGCAACAGTGTGTCTCTGGAAACTAAGGTGAATCTGATACAGACCATGGTCTTTGCAATCACTTGTTATGCATCAGAGAGCTGGACAATGACCAGGGAGGATAGAAAGAGAATTGATGCTTTTGAGTTTTGGTGTTGTAGAAGAGTGTTGAGGGTACCATGGACTGCTAAGAAAACAAACAGATTCATACTGGAGAGAATTAAACCGGGCTTCTCCTCGGAGGCAAGGATTCTGAGGCTTCATCTGACATACTTTGGTCATGTTGTAAGGAGAGACCAATCTTTGGTGAAAAACATCATGCTTGGGATGGTGGAGGGCAGGCACAGGAGGTGAAGGCCCTCTGGGAGGTGGATTGATTTGGTAACTGGAATGAGTGTGTCGGAGAAAGAGCAGAGTTTAGCGCTGTTGTACATAGGGTCGCTATGAGTTGCAAGCGACTTGATGGCACATAACAACAACAAAACAAAATTATTTGTTGTTGTTGTTGTTGTTATGTGCCATCGAGTCATTTGTGACTCATAGCGACCCTATGTCCAAGAGCTCTAAAAGCTCTTCTATCCTGTGCCAACCTAGCCATCTCAAACACACTTATTCCCACCACTCCAGTCACAGAATAGATCCATCTCACCAAAGTTCTTCCTCTCCTTCGCCAATATGTTGTTGTTATGTGCCGTCGAGTCGTTTCCGACTCATAGCGACCCTATGCACAACAGCCCTAAACCCTGCTCTATCCTGCGCCAACCGCACC
>NW_006399754.1:33069567-33077594 GCF_000299155.1 Elephantulus edwardii
ATAGATCGAACATGCAATCAAGATGCATTGATAATAATGGGTGACTGGAATGCAAAAGTTGGGAATAGTGAAGAAGAATCAGTGGTCGCCGATATAGCATGGAAAAAAAGCTAAATTGATAACAGAATAAGAGAAATTAAGATCAAATAAGCCAAAAAGACTAGTTATTTAAATCATTCACTCACTCCTATCATCAAGACAGAACTGATTCAAAGCTGACTGTCCAGGTGGGGTTTAAAGGCCATAAATTACAGAAAAACAGATTGCGCATCTTTCTCTTACAGAGCACCTGGTGGTTTGGAATGACCTGCCTTTGAGTCAACAGTGCAACCCACTACCTGAGCTCCCTGGTTCTCTGAGTCATTTTAGCATGAAGGCACTCAACAGCAATGCATGGTGACTGAGAAAGAAAATGAATATAGAATGCACAGCGTATAAGAGCTCTCACATTCATTCTCTGTTGTCTAGTTGGTGCCAGCTCATGGCATCATTTAGGTTCCCTGGGCTGTGAATCCACATAGGAAGAGACTTCCCACCTTTCTCCCTTGAACCCACCACTGGTGGTTTCACAGTGCCAGAAACGTGCACTCTTTGGTTAGCCGTGCAACATGCTCCAGACTGTGCCACTCGAGCTACAATAAAAAACTTATGAATTAAAAACAGAGTGTTACCATTTCTAATATTGTGATAATCAAAAGATGCTATGAACAACTTGATAGTCATAATTGAGATTAAATTGCCTAATACTTGAGGCACAAAAAATTATTAAAATTCATACAGGTAAAAATAGAAAGCCCCAAATGGCCTATATTAAAGTAATTTAATATATTTTTAATAACTTTCCAAAAGAAAAGTTTAACTCCAAATAGTTTTACAAGTGAATTCCATAAATTATTTTATGGAACATATAGCAGAAATTCTGTAAGTTCGATATTTTAAAGAAAAAAATTTAATATAAATTCTATAATTCTACATTTTCCCTAAAATAATCTACTTTAGAGGATAAAAAGTATAACAGGAACAATAGTAACTCATCGTATGAGATCAATATTACACACCTCTTATCCAGGTAATTGCACTGCATGGAAGGACAACTACAGGTCAATACATCGTGTGAATGTGAGTGAAAAGTAAGTGTGCAAAATATGTGCGAAAAATTGCACACTGAAATAATACATATGAAAATGATCTCAAAAGATTGTATTGCATATAAGAACTTGTATCACTATAAAGTTCAAACTTAAAAACAAAGCATAAACAGCTAAAAAATGATAGTAATAATCAGTAGAGAGAATTTAAGGCACTAGAAACTCAGTTATTACTAGTGAGAATGTAAAATAATCAGTTACTTACTTTGGAAGGCAACTTTGAACTTTTCCCTCAACTAAATCATCTTAATCCACTGTCTATCAATTATTTTACTCACTATTTAAGCAATTGTTTGAAATGCATGTTCACATAAAATTTACATACCAATGATTATTGAACTTCAGCAATAATTGCCAAAATCTAAAAGTAACCAGTGTATTCTCCAAGTAAAAGTTGAGAGATAAATTCTGTTGGGTTCACATTACTGTGTACACACATGCACACACACACGCGCGTGTACGCATTTCCTCGTTTGTTACTGTAATGGACTGATGATGCGTTTACACCTTTTACTGCTGTTAATTGAAAGGTGGCCGATCACATGTACTGCCTGTTTATTCGAGAAAGTCGTGCATTCTACTCCTGTAGCGATTTGCCCTGTGAAGGACACTTTGAATCAGGTAGATTTAATGGCAGTGGCCACCTACTGTCATTATAAAGAAATTGTAGTGTGGTTATAAACATTTGTTGTTGTGTACTAGAGAGTTGGACTGACTCAGTGCTGACTCTAGTGGGTGTTCACATGTGGCGGGGGGAGATGACTGTGGAACAGCCGCTGAATTGAAATTCCAGGAGCTGTCTCCTTTGGCTTCACACCTCAACTCTATCCTTTAGGCAACCAAAGATCCCCAGAGAGTTGTGCTGTACACGAAAATGCAGGATATTTTTTTAGGTTCAAATCAACCAGCAGCTCCATGGGAGAAAAATGGGCAAATATCCTCCAAGGTGTTTCACAGTCTCTGAAATCCAGCTGGGGTGGAGTGTCAGTGTTGAGTAGCGTCAGACCTGACAGCACATTACAACAGCAAACATGTATACAACAGCAAATGTGTATGTTTATGCATGCAAATATATACAAATTTATGTATATATACACATTTAAAACTTCTGAAACAAAAATAATTTTATGAAAATTATGGAATTTGTCTTTCAATGTGACTTTTCTAGCATTATTTGAATGTAGGTGCCTGACCCATATGGAGGGGTGGGACTATTCAAATGGGGCATGTTGGTTTATCCACTAGTGGATCTGGCTGTCTCAGCAATCTATGAGGAATTAGTTAGTCTTGCCAATAAACTGAACAGTTCTAACTGCAGAATCTTCCCCTGTGAGTGAAGAAGAGACCTTCCCCACCCTGGAGAAAATGAAACTTGAAAATCTAGAACACGCTTTAAGACCACAACAGCCACTATAGCTGAACTAGAGACCTGAGATCTGACAGGAAGTGGTAATGTGAATGAGACAGACGTTAGGGGTGAGGAGATGACAATATTAGCAGGACTGAGAACTTCACGGGACGTTTGGAGAGAGAGAGCCACTACTAGCTGTATTGAGAACTTGGAAACACTGTCCTGGAGCCCTAAGCTCAGAGCTGAGGTGCCAGTGCGCACAGTTCAGGAGCTACATTGTATTCTGTCATTCATCTGGACTAACCTTTTGACTTCCCAAGTATGGTTCAGTGTGGTCTGTGAGCTATCACACCACATTTTGAACCCCAAAAGCAGTAAGATTGGTGTTGAGATGAGTACAAAGATGTATGGCAGGGTGGGTGACACGTTTGACCTCGTTTCGTGTTATTGATGCTGTGAACAATGACAGTTCCCCTCTGTGACCTCGGTAAAGGTCAGATATGACCATCCCCACATGGCCCTTGATCTTTTTACAAGATGGCATATCACTTATTGCCTTTTCTCCTTCTTTCTAGCTCAGATAAAATATATTACATGGGGGGACATTATCTTGGATCAATACATAATCTTGAAAACAGAACTTTTTGACAGGGGCATACAAAGATAAGTCTGGAGATTTTACACTATCTATGTAACACAGCAGGTCAGCCTATGTCTATACACCTATATAGGATAAATGCAATTCTCACTACTTTGTATTGAATTTGTCATTAGAATTTCTAAGTAATTTTCATTAACTTTAGGACCCCCATCTCTCTGTCAATTTGTCACATTGATGGGCTGTATCTTGCTACATACTAGTCATTTAAGTAATATTCCAGATACCAGTAGAATCACACAGAGTGGGCCTGTTTCACTGTTGGTCAGACTAAATGATAAAAAAATTCATTTGGCTGTTATAACTGGGTGTGGACATACAGTATAATATTTCTAGATTTCCCAGCACTGCCTAATATTCAGTCCACCCTTCACTTCATAGATTATCTCAAATTTGTGATAATTTTCAATATTTGTGGAATGAATTTTCCTGCTTTAAGTTGGCTTGACTCCCAGGAGGCACTTAGTGCAATAAATTTGATTTGCGCATCAATTTTTGCTTGTTTCAAAGTGTCTGTTTTCAACATTTTTTACATCTTTCTTTTGCTGTCATCTCTGTTCTTTTGGTTCTTGTGAATTTATTCATCACCTCATCATTTTTATTTTCTCATTCTCATTTTGAACGGCTTAATTTTTTTTAACAAACGAAAGTGTGTACTAAATTGTCTAAATCACCTTGAATGGATTATTGAGCTATGTTAGACCATATAGAAAGAAGAAAGATGGCAGATAACTTTTCTGCTATATTCTTAGATATGCTACCAATATCACAATTAGAAAAATATTATTTAGGTTTAAGAGAATCACCATGCCTGGTGACATGTACACTGTCAGTTACAAGAAGAGATAGATTGTCACAATGGCTCCAGCAATAAGCTGCGGTCTCACAACAGTTACAAGGATGGTAGGGGACAGGCAGCCCTTTGTTTTATTGAACACGGATTTGCAATGAGTCAAAAACAACAGTACAACTCCTAACAATAGGCAGGAAAAAGAAATCATAAGTACACATGAAGGCATTGCTTTGTCAAACAACCAGATGTTAAAAACTGAACAAAAATAACCTTGGAAGTATTCAGTGATAAAAATCACCTCACTAGATGGGAAACTATTTAAATGGCAGCTCATTTTCATCAGAAAAAAAAAGACCCAAAACTGAAGAAAGGTCTGCAGATCCATGCTGTATCACGTGAAAATGTTACAGGACAAAAGGGGGAAATCAAAATTGTCTCAGATAAAGAGAAAAGGGAATTGCTCACTGTTAGACTCCCTGTAGAAATAGAAGTAAAAGCAATTGATTAAACAAAATGCTTGGAATAAAAGAAAGGATTTTTTTTTAATCTCAATATGGAAAAAAAAAAAACCCACATAGCAAAAGACAGATAAGCACAAAAGACTTTTGTTATTTTCAGGCGTTCATAAATTTTACTTAAAGATCAAACTAAAAACTGTAACCCTGAAGTAATTACTTAAGAAGACTATAATTTAGAGAAGAAAATTGAACTTAAAGAGTGATTTGATTTTTTAAACTTTGATTTAACAGACAAAATGATGAAGTCCAATAGATCATTATAATTGTGTATATAACATGTAGTATCTAGAATATTGCTGAAAAGTTTAAAAAATTAGACATACATAACTCTACGACTCTATCCACTGCCCTCTTATCATAACGGACTCCACGCTGACTCTCTATGGAGTTTCTGAGATGCAGGCTGCGTAGGAACAGACAGCCCAGCTGCCCGCAGTGAGGCCCCGACGGGTTGGAACTCTCAGGGAGGTCCAGCCTTTGGGTTTGCAAGACAACTCTTACAGACGAGGCCCCTTAAGCTCCCTGACAAGACATATGATACTTGTTATGTGCCATGGAGTTGACTCGTCCTCAGAGTTGACCTTCCAGCGGGTTTTCAGAGGTTCTGAGCCGCAGGGGAGGAGATTGCCTGTCCTTCTCTCTCAAAGCAGCTGCTGAATTCAAACTACATTCGTTTGACAACACTTTACCCCTCCACCTTCATTATTTATTAATAGATATAAAAAAAGAAAACTCTAAAATAAAGTACCCTACAGAAGAAGGAAAAGAGAAACAAGCAAGTGAACACAACCCAAAAAGAGGAAATGCAGAACAAACAGAAGACAGAACATGGGGAAAAATACAGGCATAGGTGCTAATATAGTAACACTTTCCACAAAACTTTATAATCTGAATTAACCAACTAAAACCCAGCAATTGATAGAGTAAGCTAAAACAAAAACATTACATATCAACTGTTCTGCCCAAGAAATGCCCCCTCAAAGGATATCCAATCATCACACGTAAGAAAATTCAAGAGCGTTTATTAAATATCACATGTGGAGACTTTCTCCCTCAGTAGGAAGGTGGCGAGGGAAAAAGCCCTGAGTCCCCCTGAACAATCATTTTAAGGCTTTCCTGGGTGCTACTGTTGGGGCGGGGAGATTGAGATCATGGTTGGTGGGCCGGAGGATCAGTCATGTGGTTCGGCTTATGATGGGCTGGCTACTTTGCCCACCTTTACTCTTTTTGTATTACATAGACGGTAGTTAATTCTTTACTTTGCAAAGACAGATAAGACTCTACCCAGGGCATTTGTGTTTGCATTAAACTAAGAATTTTTATGGCCTGCTTCTGCTTCTGGTATTAATGGGGGTTTATATAAAAAATGAAGTTTATGCTGCCCCTTCATCAACAAGTAACTTAATTCAAATTTACAATATGAACAACAATTGCTGTCTTCAAGTGGATTTTGAATCATAGGAACTCTGCAAACGATTTCTGGAGCTGTAAATATTATTGGGAATAGATTTTCTCATCTCTCTCCCCTGAAACAAGTGAGAGAAAGCTGCTTTTTAATTAGCTTTCCAACCCTTAGCCTACTATGTCACCAGGGTGCAATAAAGTAATACAGGCAAATTCAAAATATAAAGAAGGAAAAGGATGTATAGCGTGGGAACGTTAATAGGAAGAAAGCAGGACAACTGATTTACATAATCAATCTCACTATACATATAAAAGTGGTGAAAATGTCAATTGTGTGATCTACATTTTTACAGTAATAGAAGAAACCATCACTATATTAATATATGATATACAGATTCTATGTAATTATTATCATCATATATAATCTGTCATCATATTTAATTTTAATTTTTTAAATCCTTGCCCTTGAAGTAAACTGACATATATGTAACAAGCACAAGAATCCAATTTAAGAAAACTTTAAAAGTCAATAAACAATAACAACACAATAATCTTTAACTAGGAGACTCATAATAATTTTGCAACTTGGAAACAGGGAAAAAATCATTAAATACATCCATTGTAACAGAGGAAAAATCTCAATAAGCTGAAACTATCTCCTCACACTGTTGTTTTTATGTGTGCAATTGCTCTGAACCTTGCCCAGTCCTGAGGCAATCTCACTGACTCTGACACATCTAATCCCATTACCCTTTTACTGTCTCAATCCTTCTCATCCAGGGCCTTCCTCTCCTGTGCTGTCTTCCACCCTTCCAAGTATGAAGTCCTTTTCCAAAGACTGATCCCTTCTGGCCATGTGCCCAAAATGTGTGAGATGGGGCTTCAAAATCCTTGCCTCCAAGGAGAAACTTGGTTTCTCCCTCCCCAAGACAGACCTATTTGTTCTCTTGGTGTTCCATGGTATGTTCAATACTCTTCGCCAGCAGCACAACTCAAAGGTATCAATAATTTTTCTGTCATCCTTAACCATTGCCCAGTTTCGGAGGCACAGTAAGTCACCGTGAAAATCATGGTCTGGATTGGGTACAGCATCTTAATCTCTAAACTGACATCAACTGCATAGCACTTTGGAAAGGTCCCTGATAGCAGACGTTCCCAATGCAAATTCATTTTTTGATTTTCTGACTTCTGGTACAAAGAGTGTCAATTGTGGAATAGAGCAAGCTGAAACTGTTAACAAACTCCATCTCTTCCCCATCCATCATGGTGCTTGCAATTGGCCCAGTGGTGAGAATCTTTGTTTTCTTGATGTTAAGCTTCGAACCAACTGAAGACTACAGTTCTTGGCCTTCTGTATCAATTGCTTCAGGTTCTTTTCCGTTTTTGAAAGATTGTACCATCTGCATAATGTAGATTGTCAATGAGTCTCCCTCCAATTATAATGCCATACTCCTTCTCCTAAAGGCCAACCTCCTAAATGATCTGTTCCACATACAGATTGAAAAAGTATGGAGACAGGACACATTCCTGACACATTCCCTTCCTAATTTTGAACCATGCAGTGTTTGTTCTGACAACCGGCTCCTAGTCTAAGTATATTTCACATGAGTACAATCAAATGTTCTGGGATACTCATTCTTCTCAAAGTTGGCCACAGTTTGTTGTGATCTACACAAAGGCCTTTTCAAAGTCAATGAAGCACATATAGACATTTCTCTGGTATTCTTTGCTTTTAGCCAAGATCCATCTGACACTGGCGATAAAATCTCTAGTGCCATGTCCTCTTCTAAACCCGCCTTGTATTTTTAGTACTTCTCTGTTAATGTATTGTTCCAGTGGTTTTTTCGATAATCTTCAGCAGGACTTTGCTTGTGTGTGTTATTGGTGAGTGTTTGATCATTTCCACACTCTGTTGGATTACCTTGTTTGGGGATAGAAATAAATATTGTTATATTCCAGTCAGTTGACTAGGCAATTGTCCTCAAGATTTCTTTTTTTTTTTTTATTTTGGAATTCAGATGCACTCTTATTGATTGTGCTTGGCTGTACATGTACACATCCTTGAAGATGTATCATGGGGGTGTTGCAACCTAGAAGACACAAATTTGACTAACAAGTTATAAGTACATGAGTCCAAAAATTATGGAAAAGTAAA
>NW_006399754.1:33078644-33093748 GCF_000299155.1 Elephantulus edwardii
CTGTAATGAATTTTATAGTCCTTGGTTTTAGTCCTAGGTCCATGATCCACCTTGAGTTGGTTTTTGTGTATGGAGTGAGGTGTGGGTCTTGCTTCCTCAAGATTTCTTGACACAACCTAGTGAGAACATGCAGGTAAGCATCTGTTTGTTGTAATATGTCATGAAGTTGGTAATCCATCAATTCTGGGGCCTTGTTTCTTGCCGATTCCTTCAGAGCAGCTTGAACGTCTTCCTTCATCACCATCGCCTCATGATTATGTTTGTTCACGAACATCTTCTATATCAGCCAATTCTTTTTGGTACAGTGACTCTGTATTCACCTTCCATCTTCTTTTAATGCTGCTTGGATCATCCAAAATTTTGCCCAAAATATCCTTAAGTATCGCAACTGTGGCTGACTTTGTTATTCAGTCTCTTCAACTTAAGAAATGCTAAAAGAATTTGGCCCTTTGGATCTTCTGATTCCGTCTGTTTGCACATTTAGTTATAATACTTTGCCTTTCTGCACTGCCCTGTAAAATCTGTTCAGCTTCTTAACTTCTTGATTTCTTCCCTATGCTTTGGCTTCTCAGCATTTTTGTGCAATATTCGGAGTCTCTTCTCACATCCATTTTTATCTTTCCTTTCTCCTCTGTCTTTGTAATGATCTTTTGCATTCTTCCTGGATAATATTTTTTATATCCTTCCACAGCTCCCCAAGTAATGTTAAAGCAAGCAGCAAGATGGAAGTAAAAAAATATTTTGATAAATTTATCAAATTGAAAGCAAGAACAATAGAGAAAAATCTCTGAAACATTTCTTAAATTATTAATTGACAAAATTTTAGCAAACATGACCAAAAAAAAGACATATATTACCAAAGTCAAGAATAAAACAGAAATGACATTAAATATCTCCTGAAATTAAAAGGCTAATAATAGACTATTATATACATTTATACACAAAAATAGTTTCATTTAAGGAAAAATAATCTGTTTCTAAAAGTCACAATCTACTACAACTCTTACAACATGAACTAGTTTATTTGATTAGACCTGTAAATATTATAGAAAAGTAATTAATAATTTCAAATCCTTTTCTAAAAATCTCCACCCCAGGAGGGGTAATATATGAAATGTTTTAAGAGATATAAACAACAATTCTGCACAACTTTCTCCTAGAGAAGAAGTTCATGCTCATTGTCATAGAGATAGAATCCACTTTTACGTGAGGCTCTCATCGATACTGTGAGGTTCTAACTTGCAGAGGAGATGGTCCTCCTTTCTCCCACAGGGTCTGTGGTGGATTTGAACCCCCAGAGAGGTGTCTCCTATGGGTGAGCTGCACAACTCCCTCCACACTACACTCTAGAATTATGAGAGTTCACAAGGAAAGAAAACATCTGCTACACAAGAAATAACATCTATCTTCCCACAGATATTGTTTTTGTTAAGTGCTATTGAGTCATCTACATCTCATATGGTTGGTGGTGTCATTGAGTTGAGTACGAACCACAGCGACCCTAAGAACAACAGATTTGAAACTTGTTCTGTCCAGCGCCACCCTCACAATCTCTGACACACTCAAGCTCACTGATGCAGTCACTGCGTCAGTTCACCTGGCTGAGGATAGTCCTCTCTTTTGCCATTGCTCTACCGTTTCAAGCTTGAAGTCTGTGACCAAGGAACAGCCTCTCCTAGGAATATGCGGAGGAAGAAGGATGTGCAAGCTCCTCCAATGTGATTAGCCGACTCTGAAAACCCACTGGAGGCTCAACTAACTGTAGGTTCAGAGTCGACTGGCACATAACTGCAGCAATAGCAACATTTCCAAAGTAAGAAGGGCGAGGCTTTATCAACTTTGTCTCTGAGGAGCATTCTGGCTACTCTCTCCAAACATATCTTGGTTTTTATGTCAGTTCACGAGATATTATTCAGTACTTATTTCCAGCACCAGAGTTCAAGGGCATCAATTTTCTTCTGTTATGCTTATTAATTTTATAGCTCTCAGATGCATAGCAAGTTTCTGAAAAGATCATGGCCTAATGCAGGCTCACCTTAGTCCTCAAACTGACATCAGTGTTTCTCAATAATTTGGAGAGATCGCTGACTACATATTTTCTCATCACAATCATCTCTTGATCTCCTGATTGCTGGCATCAAAAGGTTTGATTGTAGATCCAAGCAATATGAAGATGTTGTCAGTTTTAATAATCTCTTCTCCATCTATTTTGATGTTTCCTATTGGTCCAGTGGTAAGAATTTTAGTGATGGTTGTTTTGTTTTGGGGGTGCTTTTTTTAAAATTAAGATACAATACCTACTGAAGGGTTGCAAAGTTTTATCTCCTGCAACATGTGCTTCAAGTCCTTCTTTCATCAAGTGGAGTTATGTCATCTGCGAGTCTTTCTCCAATCCTAAGAGCTACATTTCTCTTCATAGAGTCCAGCTCCTTGCCTAATTTGTTTAGCATTAAACAGAAGGATTAATAGATATGGAGAAAGAATATAACCCTGATGCATTCCTTTCCTAATTCTAAACTATATAGAGTTCCCTTACCCTGTTCACACAATAGCCTCTTGGTTTAAGTATAGATTCTGCATGAGCAGTTATGTGTTCTGGGATCCCCATTCTTCTCAATGTTTGCCACAATTTGCTATTTGTTACAGTCAAATATCTTGCATAGTCAATAAAGTATAATTATACATTCTTCTGGTACTCTTAGCCTTCAGCCAGGATTCATTTGAATTAACAATGATATCCTTGGTGCCATAGCCACGACTAAATGCAGTTTGAATGTCTGGGATCTCTCCATCTATGTACTGGTATAACTATTTTTAAAATGATCTTAAGCAGTATTTTTTTTGCACGTAATATTAATGGCATTGTTTGATAATTTCTGTATTCTATTGGATTACTTTTCTAGGGAATGGGCATAAATATGGCTTTCTTGCAGTCAATTGGCCAGGCCCCTGCCGTCCAAATTTTCTGGCAAAGAATGGTGAGCACACCAAGGCCTGTATCTGTCATTATAAACATATATCCCATCAACTCGTGAGGCTTTTTAAAGGATTTTTTACTAATGCCTCCAGTGCACTTGAACTTCTTCCTCATTGCTGTCATACTTTCAGTACTTCTCATAGCGACCCCATAAACAATGGCTCTGAATCCTGCCTTCTTCTGCCCCTTCCTCTTTTCTGATTTATGTGAACCCACCTTGCTGAGAGTCTTCCTCTTTTTCCACGCCCCTTCACCTTTCCAAGAAGAATGTATTTCTCTAAGAATCGACCTGCCCGGAGTATGTGAGACGAAGATTCCTCACCCTCGTGTCTAAAGGACACCTGATTGCACTTTCTCCAGGATATTGATTTTTCTTTTGAGTCTTCTCTAACGCCAAAATTCACAGGCATTGATTCCTCTCCGTCATCCTTATTCATTTGACAACTTTCACATGAATAACAAGTGCTTGAAAGGCCACAGCTTGGAGCTGATTCATCTTTGTCTCTAAGCTGGCGTACTTGTTACTTAGCATTTTGCAGAAGTCCTTGGCAGCATATTTCCCCATTGCAAGGCTTCTTTTGATTTCTTGGTTGCTAGTATCAAGGGTGTTGTGTGGGTGTACATATACAGAAACAAATACATTTTTTATGTCAATTTTTAATTTTTTTAATTTTTAATTTTTATGTTACCAAATAGAATTTAATAATGTCTGAGTAAAATACTAGAATACAATGCAGTTTAATAAATTTTGTTAGAGAAATGCAAGGATAATTTCATGTTTGAAAATCAAACAGTGTAATAAGTCATATTAGTAGGCCAATAAGAAATGTCTCATTTTCATATGAATTAGCATAAAAATGCATTTATCAAAATTAAATATAAAATACAGAAAAGCTTTTCAGAAATGAAGATAAAGGAGAACCTTACTATGATAAAGGTCATATAACAAGAAACCTACCTAGTTAATAACATATTTCCATTTGTAATACAGAGTACACAACTAACAATGTTTTTCTTTGTTGTACATGTAATGACCAATATTGATTCCACAGCAACTAACAATACCATATATTAATATTTTGTAGGAAGCTCTGGTAGCCTAGTGGCAAGATGCTGCATTGCAATCCCAGAGGTACACAGTTCAAATCCACCAGATGCTCTGCTGGAGAAGGAGGAAGCAATCTTCTCCTGTACCAGTCAGATCTGATTTGACGGTACACGTAAAAATAATACAATATTTTGTGTACTTTCTCTCATAATTTGTTGGTTTTTTGTTGTTAAGTTCTGTGAGTCACTTGTACTCATAGCCACCTTGAACCCTGTCCTGTCCTATGCTGAGCCAATCTCAATATTTCTATACCCATTATTTTAGTTTCCATGACAATTTATTTCATCCGAGGTCTTCCTTTCTTGTGCTGTACCTCTCCACCTTCCCAAGCACGATATCCTTTTAAAAAAAAGCTGGTCCCTCTTGGCCACATTCCCAAAGCATGTGAGACAGAGCTTCAAAATCCTTTTCTCCAAGGAGCAGCATGAGTTCACACATTCTCAACGACAGACCTGTTTGTTCTTTCGGTGGTTCATGGTGTGATGGTCCACGGTATGTTCAATACTCTTCTCCAAACTACAACTCAAAGTCATCATCTCCTCTTCCGCCATCCTTATTCATTTTCCAGCTCTCTGACGCATTGAAAATAATTGTGAAGACCATGGCTTAGATCAGGCTTACTGACAGAACTTTTATACTTGCAAATTTTTTTCAAAAAAATCAGTTTAATAGAAGAAGACAAAAATGTGAAAGTATAACTTAGAGAAAATCAATTTAGGAAAATGGTCATGTGAAAGAGAAGAATGCACAAGAAGTTCTAGCAGTCTGATGAAGCATGAAATAAACCCCAGTGTCATTAGGTTGATTGTGGAATGAAGTAAAATAGAATTTCTTCTCCATAGACATCAATCAACACCCAGGGAAGCAGCAATCAAGAAATCGAAAGATGTGAGGCCTTAGGGAAATCTATTGTCAAGGATGTCTCTGAAGTTCAAAAGATGTTCATTTAAAGACACTTGGTCCAAACCATGGCATTTTCAGTTGTTTCCTATTCATCTGACTGGTTGACAATGAGTAAGAAGGCAGAAGAAGAATCAGTCTCTGAGTTGCAGTATCGGTGAAGAGTATGAGATATCCTAGGGACTGCCAAGAGAGCAATCAAGTCACTCCTGAAGGAAGTCCATCAGAATGTTCCTTAGAGGCAAGGGAAGTGGACTGTCGTCTCACTTTCTTTGGGCATAATTTCAGATGGAACCGGTCCTTAGGACAAACATCAGGCCGGAAAAATTAGAGCATCAATGAAAGCGAGGAAGATCCTACAAAGAAGATTGGCCCAGTGATTGCTCTGACGTGCCTGAGCACGGCGGAGGGCATGAAGGAGAAGCACAAGACCCGGGGTTGACTTAGTTGTTCAAAGGGTCTCTGTAAGTTCGAGTTGACTTGATGACATCTAACACCAACAAACATGGGATTGATCCCAACTCATCATGACCCTGCCTAGCTTTCTGAAGTGTTAAAACTTCATAGGAGATTGTGCATCTTTCTCCTGAAAAGTGGTTGATAGATTGTAACTGTGGAGCTCTCAGTCAGCAGTGTACTACATAACTTGCTAATTATGAAAAATTATGAATTCAATGTATTAAAATTGTTGAGATGTTGAGCTATGCTAAAAGTTTACAAATTAGGTGAGCTCTGGTGGTCTAGTGGGAAGAAGCTGCAGTGTGATCCCAGAGGTGAGCGATTCGAATCCACCAGATGCTCTGCAGGAGAAGGAGGGACACACACACACACACATATTAAAATAATTTTTTTAAATTTTATAAATTAGCAGAAACTGAGCTCTTCTCATTTTGAAATAACGAGTCTTTATAATTTCTGTAAAGTGAACATTATCCAAAATATCATAATAAAAACATGTTAATTTTTTAAAATATTTGAAATTCATACTTTACCACACTTTCTTTCATTGACACTATGTTTCATACAGTCATTAAGGTACACTGAGTTTTAGAAAATTAACCACCATTGTACTGTGCCCACCATTACTCTGTATTTTTGGGTTCCTGCTGGATCGTTCCCATTTCCTTTGCCCCCTCTCTCCATCCACCAAATTGTACGACCTTGTCTTTCCCCCCTTACCTATCCTCACCTCTGTGCTCCCATGCCTTCCAGGCTGTCGGATACTCATCATGTTTTACTAGCTATCCTTCCATTTTTCACAATAATGGTGTTATGCAGAATTTGTTCTCAAGAGACTGAGTTAGTTCACTCAGCAAAATACTCTCCAGTCTCTCCCAAGTTGTGTAGTGGTTTTCAAAATCATTGCTCCTGAGTGCTGCATAGTATTCCATCATGTGGCTGTATTTCAATTTCTCAATGCATACATTTTAGTAGCATCTGTAAATTACTATTTTAGCTTCTTTATCTTTCTTAGGGAGCTCTGATGGCTGAGTGGTAAGGAGTCATGCTGTCAACCAAAAGGCATGTGGTTCAAATCCACCAGGTTTTCAGTGGAAGAACAATGGGCAACTTCCTCATATGGGATTTAAAACCCTTGAAATCTTCTTGGAGGGTCACTTTGAGTTGATTCTGACTTGACAGCCCATAGCAACAACTACAAATATTTCCTATATTACTCACTCACTCATCGCTGTGAAGTTGGAACTGACCCGTAGCTGACCCACCACTGGGTTTTTGAGAGGTTGTAAAGCACAAGGAAGGAGATTACTTGCCTTTCTCCTGCTGTTAGATCCCAAGAAGCAGAGCGGATCACTTTTAGGTTAGCAGCCAAACGCCTTATGGATCACGCCACTGGCGGTACCTATTTTCTGATTAGACTTTTTAAATGCACAAACTAGTCACTTAATAAATTAAGCGATTATCTCACCTGGGTGCTGACAGAGAAGTCAGAAGCTTGAAACACCATTTTGCTCAAGAATATTAGTGGTCAGTATATGAAGGGAAATTTACAAGATTGAATTCCCCATAGACTCTAGTTATATGTAAACCAGTTTCCACACACACTGCCTGTGATGTACTGATCTACCTCACCCAGGAGAATTCGTTCTGGAGTGCTCATCAAAATCTACTCATATGTCAGCTCTAGATGTCAAACAAGAAAAGCAATAATTGCTATACAAAACAATGTATTCACTCCTTTGAATGACCATAATACAAGAATAGAAAAAAACAACAAAAACAAAACCAGTGAGGAAAAATGTATAACACCAACTACTGCTGAAGTTTATTATGCAACTATGCAGAAATATTCTATTTTCAATATCCATAATGATCACAAACACATACCCATCAAGAAGAGAAATAAAGGAAAACTAAAGGAGAAATCATTAAATTTCACAAGATAGAAGAACGTATGTCAGCAATCTGCTGTCTTTTGCATTAAGCATTATTCACGCTGTGATGAAGCATCCTAAGTGGAAGTGCACTTGTCCTTCTATTTCAAATCCATTCAACTTGAAAGCGTTGCATGTGCATGATGACAGAATGACAGGCTTCTCAGAAAAGAAGAAAAAGTTTAAAAATCTAATAAATTGGCATTTTCAGACCTTTAAATACCACCTCACATAGCTTTATCATAATTGATAAATTCTATAATAAGCTAGGAAGGGTAATATTTAAATAGTAGTAGTCAGTAACTAAACTCCAGGAAAAATATTTTAAAAATTGCAAAATTGAGGGTGGAGAGATTTTATATTTATCTATCAATCTAATGGCAAAAAGAAACTGTCAGCATTGTCATAAAATTATTAGATTGCATAATATCAAATGAACTTGCTATTAAAAACAATAGGAAAAGGAAATTATCAATGATTATAAATGCTTTATTATAACCTCCTTAAAATGTCTGAGAGATGAAGCAAATATGACATACAAGTAAATCCACAATAGTAGAATCAGTTTAAGTGCTTTAAACAAATTAAAAGAAAAATAATAACGATCTACCTTTATATTCCTGACCTCCTTTCCATTGTATTAAAAAAAAAAGCCCACCAAAGAAAATCTGTTGTTGTCAATTAGGGTTCAGAGTCAAATTTTGTGTTTCAAAGACTTTTCAATAGTTATTTTTTGCAAAAAGGTATTTCTTCAGAATAAATCTGAACACACAATGTTGTGGTTAGTAGTTGAGTGTATTAATTCTATCATCCACTGCTTCCTTAATGCAAATGAAGTCCACTCATTGCCACCAAGTCAGAGAGGACTCACTTCCTCTCAGAGGCAGGCAAAGGCTACATACCCCACAGGGGAAGTGGCTTGTCTTTCTCTCATGAACCCGCTGGTGGTTTCGAACCACTGGAGCAGTACCACACAGCTCACTATGGGCTATGCTATGTAAATAGCATATGTAAAACGGAATTCTGCAAGCTATCCCTCGTACAAATATAATGTGTATCTACATAAAAGAATAAAGAGTTCATATAAAAAATAAGCTGTGGCTAACTCTGAGAAGAATGGGAATCCCAGAACATTTGATTGCGCTAATGCGAAACCTATACTTGAACCAAGAAGCAGTCGTCAGAACAGAGCAAGGAGACACTACATGATTCAAAATCAAGAAGGGGGTCCTTCAGGGATGTATTTTGTCTCCATACCTTTTCAATCTGTATGCAAAACAGATCATCCGAGATGCTGGGCTGTACGAAGAGGAATATGGCATCAGGATTGGTGGAAGAATCATCAACAACCTGCATTATGCAGATAACACAACCCTGCTTGCTGAAACTGAGGAGGACCTGAAGCGCTTGCTGCAGAAGATCAAGGACTACAGCCTCCTATATGGACTGAAGCTCAACATCAAAAAAATAAAGATTCTCACCACTGGGCCAATTGGCAGCATCAGCATGGATGGTGAGGAGATTGAGATAGTTAACAGTTTTAATTTACTTGGCTCCACAGTCAACACTCTTGGTAACAGCAGCCAGGAAATCAAGAGACAAATTGCATTGGGAAAGTCAGCTGTGAGGGACCTCTCAAGAGTACTGAAGAGCAACAATGTCAGACTGGAGACTAAGGTGCTCCTGATCCGGGCTATAGTCTTCGCAATTATGTGCTATGCATCAGAGAGTTGGACAGTGAATAGGGTTGATAGAAAGAGAATTGATGCCTTTGAGCTGTGGTGCTGGAGAAGAGTGTTGAATATACCATGGACTGCTAGCAAAACAAACAGGTTTGTCCTGGAGAGGGTGAAGCCAGAATGGTCCCTGGAATCAAGGATTTTGAAGCTTCGTCTGATGTATTTTGGGTATGTTGCAAGGAGGGACTGGTCCTTGGAGAAGGACATCATGTTTGGCAGAGTGGAGAGGCGGCGAAGGAGAGGAAGACCTTTCATGAGATGGATCGATTCTATGACTGGAGGTGTGGGAATAAGTGCATTTGAGATGGCTAGGTTGGCACAGGATAGAAGAAAGTATAGAGCTCTTATACAAAGGGTCGCTATGAGTCCCAAGCGACTCGATGGCACATAACAGCAACAACAATATAAAATATGTGACATGAAATGACTTGATACATTGTAAGAACAAGGTTTCAAAAAGTAAAATAGAGATAAATTTTCTATAAACAAAACTTCGTGATTGAAAAATAATCAGTAGCATATTTTAACTTAGAAACCTAGAAATTTTTTATTTATTTAAACACATGTGAGCAGGAGTATGTTAAATTTGAATTAAATCATTAACTAGGGACAAACACTCTCACTTGAGTGAAAATAAAGACAATATACAATAGAGAGAGGTCACCAAAAAATTAGCGAAGTAAAGGAATGCAGATGTGAGGCCCAAGAGTTAAAGGCAACAATGTTAAGTACTATTACGCACATAATCCTATCCTAACAGTAATAATGGTAATCTACGAGTGTGTAAGTAGTTATACAAACTAAACAAAAGTAGTACGACAAGTCTGACTTCAGGGATACATACAAATCTGCATAGTTAGATTTGACAGAGTATTTTTACATCTGTGAGTGTAAAGGCTGATTGGCAGTATCGTGACAGATGGTGAAGAGATTCGAGATTGTTCAGAGCTTTAGTTTGCTTGGCTCCTCAATCAACACTCTAAAGTCTGCTGTCAGAGACCTCGCCAAAGTACTGAAGAGCAATGATATGTCTGGAGACTAAGGTGAGTCTAATCCAGGCCATGATCTTTGCAATTACTTGCTATTCATTGGAAAGCTGAACAATGACTAGGGATGATAGGAGAATTGATGCCTTTGAGCTGTGGTTCTGGAGAAGAGTATTGAATATATCATGGACTGCTCAGAGAACAAACAGGTTTGCCTTAGAAAGTGTGAGACCAGGCTGCTCCTTGGAAGCACAGATTTTGAAGCTTCATCTGACATACTTTGGACATGTTGCAAGGAGGGAGCAGTACATGGAGAGGGACATCGTGCTTGGGAAGGTAGAAAGACAGCAGAAGAGAGGAAGACCATCTATGAGGTGGATTGATTCAGTCATTGCGGTAATGGAGGTAGGTGTATTGGAGACAATAAGATTGGCACAGGATAGAGCAGAGTTTAGGGCTGCTGTATATAGGGTCTTTATGAATTGCAGGCAAGTCAGTGGCATAGAACAACAACATGCATATGGTCTGCAAAAATATCCGAGTTTATATTAACATAGAGAAAATATTTTGAAAACATATTAATCATAATGAAATACCTGAGTCATTGAGTTTGAGGGTTCAAAGTCATAATTTTAGGGGATATAGGTAGACTGCATAAAATGTGAAATTTACAACATTAAGGTAGTAATTGGAGTTCCCCAAAGTCAATTGGCACAACAGTCTACAAAAAATGTGTTCTGCTTTGGTAAATTTTAAGGATCTTAAAAGCTTGCAAGTATTCACCTCTTGTGAAACTATTGGTCTTCTCCCAGCTAAAGTAGAGAGACAGAATGAAAAGATACCCAGAAACAATGATCCCAAAGGACTAATAGACTATTGAAAGCACAGCCTTCATGATCGATAGCCTACATCATGTCTACTACCATTGGTGTTCACTCGAAAGGGATTCCAGTAGAAATTCTTGAATGGAAGAGTAGAAAGAAAAAAAAAATAGAACAAAGCTCAAAACTGTAAAAAGACCAAGCTTAAGGGTCTGACAGAGATTGATAGAATCTAGACTCTTCAAGTCTAAAACTGAACTCAGTCTCATGATTCAACTCTCAGTCAGATTACAAGACTATGAAGTGGAATATAACACCAACAAAGTATGTAACCCAGGACAACCAATGGTCAAGTTCCAAAGGACAGCATTTCCTCAGGGGTAAACTGAAGAAAGCAAGAAAGGATAAGAAAAAAAAGAACGAAGGAGCAAGTGGGAGTATTGCTGTTGTATTGTGGGGACTGCAGTCCACATCATGAATCAAAATGGGTATGAACTTTCAAGTAAAAAGTCAATGAGTTCTTTAAACTTTTACCAAATTACAATAAAAATGTTTAAAATAAATTTTAAATGTACAAAACCAAGAAAATTGTTCTTCCACAGTCCTAGAGGTCAGAAATCTAAATCGCATGTCATGGTCATTGGTCCTGAGGATCTGAGAAATACACTATGCTTCCATTGGCGCCTTGCAACATCTGGGGTTCCCTGACTGAAGCTGCGTCTCACTACCTCATCACACGGCTCCTCTTCCTCGTCTGTGCCTGTTAACCTCTGTTAGAAGTTGCCACCTCACATATAACTGAATAAATAATACTGAACTTTAAAAGTCCTATTTCCACCAGGTGTTAAAACTTCACCAAATGTTTTTGAGGCAACACAATTCAGTCTGTAACAGTAAGAATGGCAAACAACACCACTCCCTCCATGTGTGTGCAAAATAAACCAGTGTGCCTCAACTAACAGACCAAACTAGAGATATTTTCAAACAAGCTATTGGATAAGCTACTTCCTTCTTCCTCCTTCCTCTCCATTTTCTGCTTTTTCTACCTTCTTTTTATTCTATCTAAAACAAGATATGGGGTGACAAAAATATATTGAGGAACATTTTTAAGAAACATGAAATAATGGTTCTTCAGTTTCTTCAAATAACAAGCAAAATTAAAATAAAGCAGTGGCTTATAGGAAAATATCAAACTCAAGACACAGCCAGATTATTCAAGTTTAATTATTGGGTCCTATGTCTCTGTTACAAAACCAAACTTTGCAAAGTATTGAGACTATCTATTGCAATCGTTAAAAACATATTCTTTTGGGAACTAAGATGCATCTGAGACAAATATTTGTGATTTTTTGGTTGGTTGGTTGGTTGGTTTTGGTTTTTCTCCCCATTGTCTCATGTTCATGAGAAAGCTGAACAAAGAAACAGAAATGAATAGATTTAAATCACGTTGTTAGCAAAGAAAATGAAATACACTTCTAGACCTCCTGAAGAACAATCAAATTTATCTTGAAAGAAAACGAGAATGATCCTTAAAAGCAAGAATGATGGGATTTCATCTCATCTATTGTGTTCATGTTCTCAGGAAGAACAAATATCTGGGAAAGAAAATTACATGTACTAGAGGATCAGTGAAAAAAATATTCTCCAAAAGGTAGATTGACGGAGTGGTTTTAACAATGACCTCAAATATAGCAAAAAGAGTGAGAATGGAACAGAAGCAGACACATTTCCTTTTGTTATATGTAAGGTCCAAGTCTGGACCAAATGGACATTTCATAACTAATATTAGCTGTCTGAATGGATAATTAGATTGGAAATCCTGTTGTTATTAATTTGACAAAATCAATAATGTTCAATCACACTATCATGAATTGGAATGTCCCCCTAAAATACTTGTCAGTATTGCTGGGCCAGGTAATGGGACTTCTGTAATAATTCTGTAATAGGTCCTCTGGTAGATAAACCAGTAAATTTTTAAGAGGTTAGGGTGAGATATTGTTAGGTTCTTTTGAGTTGAGTGTGACTCTTAAGAACCCTATGAACAAAAGGTCTGACCCCTGTTCTATCCTGCGTTATCCTCACACTTCCTGAGGATACAAGAGCCCATAGAGGCAGTCACCTGGTCAGTCCACCTGGTTGTGGGTGTTCCTTTTCTTCACTTTTCCTAACATCATCTTTCTCCCCAAGGAATAGCACTTCCTACAAATATGCCCAAAGTATGTGAGGGAGAACCTCATCGTTCTTGCCTCCAAAGAGTACTCCAGCTGCACCCTTTCCAAGATGTATCTGTTTATTCTTTGGGCAGTCTATGAAATGTTCAGTGCTATTCTCCTACACCACAGCTCAAAAGCATTAATTATGTTTTTTATCCTTACTCATCGTTCAGCTCTGAGATGCATATCGAGTGATCAGAAAGACTATGGCCTGAATCAGATGCACCTTCATCCTCAAATTGACATCATTGCTCCTCAATAACCTGGAGAAGTCCCTAACTGCAGACTTTCCCAGTACAATGCATCTACTTATTTCCTGACTGCTGGTACTAAGCATGTTAACTGTGGTCCAAGCAAGAGGAAACTATTGACAATTTCAAGATCATCTCCATCCATCATGATGTTGCCTGTTGTTCCAGTTGTAAGCGTCTTTGTTTTCTTAATATTGCAATGCAGTCCATACTGAAGGCTGCATTCCTTGATCTTCTGCAACAAGTGTTTTTAGTCCTCCTGTCTTTCAGCAAACAAGGTTGTGTCATGTGCATAGCACAGTTTATTAAGGAATTGAGTATTTAAGTATTTCCAAGAAATAAGAGCTATATTTGGAGATCATATATGTTGCATTCAGAATTTCTGTGCTATGAATCTCCTGGACACACCAGAAGATTGATGCCCAAATATTTGCACATCTCCAAGAAATACTGGACTGACAAATATTGACAAATGCAAGGGACTTTCTCCATTACAGAGAGAGAGAGAGAAAGAGAGAAAATGTGTGTATATCTCCCTCTATCTAATGCTTTGAACTGGCCTTCTAGTTTCTTAAAGTGTGAGAGAATGCATTTCTGTTTAGCATTGGTTTTTGTCTGTTGACAAACTTCAGTGTGATACTTCATGAAACCCAAATTGTCTCCTAATGTATTATAAATGTAAAAACAGAGTATTAACTCCGAGGAAAGAGGAGGGGAAATAAAGGAAAAAAGAAAGAAAAATTTTACAAAACCACATTGTAAACTTGGCCTAAAAAGAAAAACTTAACATGCAATCATGACAAAAAGTCTCTGCGTCTTCTGGTAACAGGCAGAAGTCCCCGTCAAACGTGCGCTGTGACTGCAATCAAGCTGATGCTCACTCAGAGACCCCACACGGTGCCGTAGGTTCTAAGGCCATAATTTCTGTGGAAGAAGCCTGTCACATTTCTTTCTATGGTTGGTGAATTCCTACAACCTACAAACTGGCGTGTACCTAATCCAAGTCATGATATTCTCGGTAACTTACTATGTATCTGAGAGCTGAACAATGAATAAGGATGACAGAATAACAGATTCTTTTGAGTTGTGATGCCGGACAAGAGTCCTGTATATCCCAAGGACTGCAAGGAGAACAAATATATGCTTCTGGGAGAAGGTTCATCCAAAGTGCTTCTTGGTAGCATCTCACATATTTTGAGCCTGTTACTAGGAGAGATTATTCTTTGGAGAGGGGTATTATGCTTGGGAAGGTGGAACAAGAGGTGAAGAAGAGGAAGACATTGAACCAAGTGTATTAACTGACAGTGATTGCAGCAATGGGCTCAATTCTATCACAGAGTGTGGAGGTAGGACAAGATTGGAGAGGGGTTAGATCTGTTGATTACAGGGCCACTGTGAGTCATACTTCTTTTGGCACTTAACACTTAACAACAACAACAACAACAATGAAGTGCTTGGATATTGTGCGACTAGGACTTCTTACTCATATGCAAGTTCAAGCTGAAGCTGAGGAAAATTAAACCGAATCCACAGCAGCCAAAATATGACTTTAATTTCCTACCACCTGAATTTCAGAATCATCTCAGGAACAGGTTTGAGGCCTTGAACACTAATGAGCTAAGACCAGCTGAGTTGTGGGAGGATGTTAAATGTATCATCCAGGAAGAGGGCAGGCGGTCATTACAAAGACAGAAGAGGAAGAAAAGACCAAAATGG
>NW_006399754.1:33095559-33100237 GCF_000299155.1 Elephantulus edwardii
AACAACAACAACAGGACTTCTTAAACATGTGCTACCTTTCGTAATAAAACTTAAAAAGAGGACGGCTGACTCAGATGTTAGAAACAAGATTCCAGAAGCCTAAAATAAAACCGTGAAGAAATAATATCGATCTAATATATAATAATCAAATAATTTTAAACAATTACACAACTGCATTTTTGTATTTTTGGACCAGTGACTTCCTTGTCACATTCCTTGATTTTGTACCCAGTTGTGTAGTGGTTACCTCACGGCCTTCATACCATTAATGCTGATTGGGCAAACTACATTAGAGAAGTGTATTTAAGGATCTATCCTAAGGAAAAACTTTCAAAACTAGACTTAGATAATGGGACATGAATTGTGAGTTGATGCTATAATTGGATGATATTTTTCAAGACTTTTAGAGGTAAGACCTTGTTTGTTACGTGAGATGAGTTGTGAACTGCCTCCGTTTAAAGGATAGGCAGACAGTCTTCAGAATGTCCTTCAATTACTCTTGCTTTATGATATCCATGCATTTACTGTTGTTATATTTATTATCTCCACTTGAGTAAAAGATGAATTAGTAACTAACTATCAAAGTTAAAGACTTGATTTCAAATGAATAGACTTCAAACAAGAACATTTATTTAAACTATAGCCCTGGTGTACAAGTTGTCATACAGCAGTCACTTGTGGTTGCTGTGAGGCTGAACACTGTGACACTGATGTGTCAAATGCGTTAATGGTTGGTTACCCAATGCGGACAGAGTGGGGTGGAGCTCCCCAATTAAAACAAGCTTGGAAGGAGGAGTGGCATCCACTTCCATAATAGCTTGCCTCCGGAAACCCTGTGAACCTGGAGAGAGGATGAGAGACACACAAGTGTTGAGGACTCTCCTTCATAGATAGGGTCGCTGTGAGTCGCCTGCCACTTAAGAACAACAACAACAATTACATAGGAGCAGATAGGAAAGAGTAAATATCTAAATATCTTTTTGTTTTCCGTAGCTAACTTTTTGTAAATTTCATATACAGCAAAATAAAAGTGATATTACTTTCACTGATATTCTTTTCAAAATGAATATTTAAAAATGAAGAATGATATTGGGGAAAAGGAACTTATAAATGATATCTTGTTAGATAAAATTTCTACAGAGAAAATGCTATAAACAAGATGACAACAAGTATATTTATGATGACTGTAAGTGCTGTAATAATTTAAGTAAATGAAGTAAATAAGTTAGCATATGGCTGTAACGTTTACCATGTATAAAAGAAGTAAAGAGGTAAGAAGAACTTTCCATCAGCCTTGAGACAAAAGTCTTCAGGGAGGGTGAGTTGCCCTCCCCTCCACTGGAGCAATGAGCTCCCTGGTTAAGTCTCCAGACTCAGGGCATGCAAGGCCTGCAGGCAAAACCCTCACTAGGAGAGCCAGGACATGGAAGAAGGAGATTACCCCTATGCAAAATCAAAGCAAGATATCACCCAAAAACAGGGACAAAACCATAGACTCAATGGATTTCCTGAAGGTGGAAAATCAGATTGAACTGCCTCACACACAAATCAAAAGAACAATGTTCAAGTATTTTCAATGGATAAAAGAAAAAGTCAAAGAACCAGGAGAATATACAGATCATTTAAGAAGCTGGACTTAATAATAAAAAAGAATGTACTATTAGGATTGAAGGAGGACTCATCAACTAATCTGCTAGAGCAGAGAGAAAAATAAAAAAAGGAAGGAAAATGAAGAAAGCCTAAGAATAATCTGGGACACCATCAAGAGGAATAACATGAGCATAATTAGAATTCCAGTACAAGAAGAAATAAATAAAAGCACTGAAAAAAATTATGGAAGGGTTACTATTATAGGTATCAAGAAAAATAAGATTTTAAACTCATGAGGTTGCATGAACCCCAAACAGAACAGGCTCCAAAAGAAATAAACCAAGGCATATCATCATCAAATTTGCAAGATTCAAAGATAGGGAGAGAATTCATAAAGTAGCTTGAAAAAAACGAGGAGTAAACTATAAAGGAGAACAAATAAAATCAACTGCTAATTTTTCAGCATATACCATGTGAATAAGAAGACAGTGGAATGACATATAGCAAGCACTCAAAGAACACAACTCTTGACCAAGAATACTGTACCAAGCAAAACCATCAACCAAATAGGACAGAGAGATTATGACATTCTAAGAAAAGCAGAAGCTAAGGGAGTTCATGAGAACATAATCAATGTTTCCAAAAGCAGTTCTTTCCACACAGACATCACAAAAGTGGATGGATCAAAGTAACCAGAAACAACACAAAAAGAAACCCTCAAAGATAGCAATAGAACTTTGTTTTTCATAATTGTACTGAACATGAATGGTAACATAGCAGTGAAGAGAAAGAGAGTAACAGGATGGATAAAAAAAAAAATCCCTAAACCTATCAATATGCTGTCTCCAAAAGACACACAGGAAAAGGGAAGATAGAGAAACTAAAATTCAAAGGAGGACTAACTAAAATTGCAAATGGCAACGAGAAAAAAAAGTGGGAGTATTAATACTAATCTCTGATAAAATAGAAAATCCTAAAGATTCAGCAAGAAAAACATTGGACATACTTGACCAATTCAGCAAAATAGCAGGACACGAGATCAACATATGAAAATCAATTGACTTTCTCTACAATAACAAAGAGAATATAGAAAAGGAAATATGGGGGAAAAAATACCAAATACAGTAGCTAACCACAAGAGGAAATACTTAGGAACATATCTGACTAGACACACAAAAGAACCTATGCAAAGGGAGCTCTGGTGGCCTAGTGGCAGGAAGCTGCACTGCAATCCCAGTGGTGCAAGTTCAAATCCACTAGATGCTCTGCTGGAGAAGAAGAGACAATCTCTTCCTGTACCAGTCAGATCTGATTTGATGGTACACACACAAAAATAATAAAATAAAATAAAAAAAGAACCTATACAAATAAAATTACAAACAATATTACAAGAAGCAAAGAGGCTTAAGTAAATAGAAGACTATGCCATGTCTTTCATGCACAGGGTTGCTATGAGTTGCCTGTGACTCAACGGCACTTAACAACAACAACAACAACAACAACAACAACATAGAGATCAGTTGGCCTGGTGGACAGAAAGTCATTCTCCAGAGCCAAAAGTGAGTACCTCTACTCCATGGCCCTCAGGCCTCCCTTTACTTGTTTTTGGTGAAACATTCTTCTAGGTCATGTAACCCTGGTATGTCCACTCGCTGTACAGAGATAAATCATGATTGCTGTGAAGCTTAACACTGTGACACTGACGTGTCAAATGTGAGAATGGTTACCCATGGTGGACAGTGTTTGGTGGACCTCCCTGCTTAAAACAATCTGGGAAGCAGGAGTGGCATCCACTTCCACAATAGCTTGCCTCTGGAAACCTTATGAACCTGGAGAAATGATGAAAGTTATACAGGGGTCCAGGTCTTTCGTTCATAGGGTCACAATTAGTCGCCTACAATTCAACAGCACTTACCAACAACAACAACATACCATGTTTATGGAGGTTGTTGTTATTTTATACCATAGAGTCGGTACCAACACACAGCTAACCATCTACTGAGTTTTCATAGACAGTTAATCACACTGGAGATCACCCATCCTTCTCCCGCAGAGCAGCTGATAGATTTGAACTGTCTGAGTTTGGTATTGCAGAACAGCTTCAATATAGTGAAGTAAAAGAAGACTCTTAGACAAGCAGCACTTGATGATTAACTTGGTGCTAATTTCCAAACATAATCTTTCATAATTACTAAAATTTGATAAATGTGCTTTTGATTAAGAAGAGAGGCGGGGGAAGGTATATAGCAATATGCTACCTCTGCTATATAATTTACAGCTATTACATTCTATATTTCTCCACCTAACCTTAGATGGACAGACCTGGATACCATTGTAGAAAAGAATCCATCAAAAATGAAAACCATAACAAAATGGAGTTTTCAAAGATATCCAACCTCTGGAGGAAACATGATGTACATTTGAAAGCAGTAAAAGGATAGATCTGTAAGAACAATTTCATTTAGGCATCAAGCGAAAAATGCAAAATGCTTTTACATGTAGGATTTAAAATTAAAAAGGCAATTTTAATGGAGGGTCATATGAAAAAAATGAGAGATATTAAGATATCTTCTTAAAGAAGTAAATTAACACAAGAAGTAGTGTCGTTGTTGTTGTGTGCAGTCAATTTAGACACTAACCCATAAATAATCCTCCGGTGGGTTCTCAGAGGCAGTAAATTGAACAGGGGAAGATTGTCCATTTTTCTCCCAGAGTAGACGGTGGATTTGAACCAGTATGCCTTCAAGATTGCAGTTCAACTTCTTACCACTTGGCCCCCGGCACTATCTAAAGAAATAGTGTAACAAAAAATGAAAATACAAAATAAAAATTACAGTTTCTGAGACTGGAACTAAACTCATCATGTGATGAGGTTACAAGATACTCCAGAAACTAGTGCATGTCCTTCCTTATTTCGTCTATTCTGCCTTTGCAGGGAGCAAAAGATGTGAGCGCCTTGATGATGCCGACAAATAGGACCATTTGAACTAGTTGTCCTCAATGAATTCCTTCATGAAAATACAAAACAAAAGCAAAAAGAACCCAAAATCTCAAAACAAAACTAAACGGAACTCCTTTATTTAAACAA
>NW_006399754.1:33100433-33110190 GCF_000299155.1 Elephantulus edwardii
TAAATGTTTATGAAAATTAATAAAATATAGAAAAAAAAACTGAAAAAAAGAAGTATTGTTAACATTAAGCTTTAATAATATATTATTTAAAGTTGCACTAACATTTTCAAACACTATTTTTGCCTATGAAGGGTAACACACATCTTTTTAATCACATTTCTTTTGTAGAAGCTGGATATTAACTGGATATTCTTTCATAACAGTTGTGCATTGGATTGCCATTGTCAAGGCGGTGTGTCTTAGAGTCCGAGTTAATTCATAGCTGACCCTCCAGCAAGTGCTTAGAAGTGTAAATTGCACAGAAGGCATCTGCCCCTCCTTCTCTCATACATTCCCATTGGTGGGGACCAACTCACAGACAGCTAATTACATTCTGGTGCAGGAGCAGTAGTTCAGAAGAGTGTTAGTATAGAATTGGTTAGGAATGTAAGAACTCAAATGACTATCTAGTTAACTTGAATATTCACAGAACATTATTTTGAAGATCATAGAACATTTTTTATTTTGAGGTATGATTCTCATTTCATGTTTGATATATTGAAATTCTTGGCAAGGAGCTGCAACTACAACCCCGGAGGCACATGGTTCGAATCCACCAGATGCTCTGCCGGGGAAGGAGGGGCAATCTCCTCCTGTACCAGTCAGATCTGATTTAATGGTACACTCACACACACACAAAAATAATTTTAAAAAAAATGAAATTCTTTTGCTATTTATTTCATTAATAGTGGATCTGAGGTGGAGGAATTTATTTTTAATTAGAGTGTCAGTGGATTTAGAATCCTTAAGAAGATATTGTATTGTGATTTGGAAAATAATCAATAGTGGGAAAGCTGAATTACTGAATTGAGAATGATTATAAAGTGGGAAAGGTCTTTATTTACATGTTTAAACAGTCATTGTCAAGTAAATTCTGACGCATATCAGCCCTCTCCCCTTGGAAAGTAGCACTTCATTCCATAGGGTTTTTAAGACCTTTCAAAAGCACCAGCAAGCTTTTCTTCTGAGGGCTCTGGGGTGGGTTCAAAGAGCTAACCTTTCAGTTACTAGTTAAGTACTTAATCGTTTGCACCATCTTGGGACACCTCATACATGCACACAGAGAAGTATTTCAGCTGAAATATTCAAATGAATGTTTACTGAGTATATCAATATTTGCTTTCTGACTCGACATTAAATTATTGAAAGAAATTTAAAACATTCTTAAATACTCAGAAAAGCACATGAAGATTTATTGTCTAATAGAGAGATCATATTTCACTCACCTTATTTGCCCATTGTTTAGGCATTATGTATATAAAAGTACATTTTGCACCTTCTTTTTGAGTAGGATTTCAGATCACTCCACTTCCTTCTGGAAATATACTGATAGGTCTGGATTATTAACTTGCAAACATTTGTTCTGGGCTCCTGCAATGCCAGATTAGCCCTCTAATGCAAAATGAATCTTGCGCTCTGTGTTCTATACTAATAGCCAAAACCATGTGAGACGTAGAGAAGCACCAGATATTGATAAATCTACTTGCTTTTAAATTTATAACTCTCTAAGGCTATTTTTTTTCATTGCTAATAGGGTAGATTTTCTTATCTCCAGAGTTATTCATCCTATATGAACACTGCTCTCAAGGTGAATTGGTTTCAGCCCGTGAAAACAAATACATGGCTCCAAGACATGGTTTATTAATGGCTACCCAGAGTGCTGCCTCAGCCGTAAGAACCCGGTTATAAATAAAATGACACCTGATGAGTGAAAACACTTCTGCACCATTAAATTGACCCAAACATCACATATACTCCAAAAATGCCACATACAGGAAAGTGCTTGCATTTGTTGTAAATTATTAATGATCAAATTTAGTTGGATAAGTCTAATATTTAAGTCTTAAACTAAGCTATAACAATTATAAACACAAACAAATGTGATGCTGCGTATTCTGACTTGAGCAGTCTCAAGGAAAAAACAGAAGTCAGATGTCAATTTCTAAAGAAACCAAAATTAAAAAGTAACGAAATTGTACAGGACAAGTTAATTCTCAAGTCAGATACACTAAACATACATTGTTGTTGTTGTTGTTAAGTGCCATCGAGTTGTAGATGACTCATAGAGACCCTATGAACAAAAGACCTGAACACTTGTATAGCTTTCAGTGTTTCTCCACGTTCATAGAGTTTTGGAAGCAAGCTAATTCAGAAGTGGATGTTTCCAAGCTTGTTTTAATCAGACAGCTCCACCAAACCCTGTCCACCACGGGTAACCATTATCACATTTGACACATCAGTGTCACAGTGTTCAGTATCACAGCAACCATGAGTTACCTCTGTACAGCAAATGGACACACCAGGGCTATACTACCTCAAAGAATGTTTGACCAAAAACAATTAAAACCAGGCCTGCTGGCCACAGATTAAAATCACCCACCTTTGACTTGGTAGCATCACTTTCTGTCCACTAGGCCCACAATTTGATAAAAACCAGAACTCTCACACATACATTATGAGCTGTGCATTTTTCTCTTAAAATCATGAAAAGATGTAATTCTTCTAAAAATATAGCCATATACACTCTTTATTTAATCAAACTCAACATATTATTCTCTTGATTATCTTAGCTAAGGTTCAAGTGATAGAGTTATTTATTGCTGAGAGTTTATATTTTCGTCTTGTATGTTTCCACGTTTTTTTTAAATCAGTTGTCAAAATTTTAGTCAACAATTTAGAGTGAAAATGGGATTGCATTTCTGTGTCTGGAGCTGTTTGCAAACAACAGTCAGTAGACTCTGATGGCACTGTTACTGTTGTTGTTAGGTGCTCTAACAGGAGTTAATAGTACTCTAAAGCAGCCCTATTAACACCAGACTTACACCTTGTCCTCCCTGTGCTGTCCCATGATTTCTGCCCGTATTTACATTCATTGTGTGAATTTGTTTTGTAGAAGCTCTTCCCTTTTCTCTGACTCTTCACCTTTTCAAGCATAATGTTCTTTTCCAAGGACAGGTCCATCTTGACAACATTCCCACAGTATGTGAAATGAAATTTCATCATCCAGAGTCCAAGTAACATCCCATCTGTACTCTCTCCAAGACACACTGATTTGTTTCGTTGTCATGGGATATTCAGTACTCTTCTGTAAGACCATAATTCAAAGACATATTATTTTCCTGTAATTCTTCTTCATTGCCAAACCTTCAGATGCATAGAAAGCCAGTGAATGTACCAAGGCTTCAGATCAGGAGGACTTCGTTTTTAAATTGACATCATCGCTCTTTAACACTTTGGAGAACTTATTGAAAGCAGATTTTCCCAAAGCACCACATCAATTGACTGATTTCTTGGCTACTGTTATCATTACTGTTGATTGTGGATACAAGTAAAATGAATCACTGGCAATTTCAATCTTTCCTCCATCAATTTTAGTGTTGCCTGTTTGTCCAGTGGTGAGGATTGTTGTTTTCTTGTTGCTGTGATATTATCCACATTAAAGCCTAGATAGTCTGGTCTTCTACAGACAATGCTACAAATAAGACAATATTGTCTGAATAATGCAAGTAGTTGTTGTCTCTTCTTTCAATCCTGATACTATGTTTTTCTTGATACAGCCCACAATTTCAAATGATTTGCTTAGCATGCCAACTTCATGGGTATAGTGAAAGTATTCAACCTTGACACATACCTCTTCTGATTTTAAATGAAGCAGTGCTTCCATCTTCTGTTCGGAAAATAGCCTCTTGGTGTATTTATAAGTTTCTCATGGACGCAATTAAGTATCCCAAGAGTCCCATTCTATCCAATGTAATCCATAGTCTGTTATGATGCCAAGAACCTTTGCATAGTCAATAGATAAAAGTTTCTTGTTGTTCTTGTGGACCATTGTGTCCATTGTGGTAGTGACTGTTTCAATCCAACTTGTTGAGGGTTTCCCTCTTTTTGGCAGACCATGCATCTTTCCCAGCATGATGTGTTTCTCTTGAAAACATGTCCAAAACATATGAGAAAAAAATATTAGCATAGTTGCATCTAAGAAGTACTCTGTTTGCACTTCCTTCAAGATAATCTTGTTTTTTCTTTTGGTGGAGTCCATGATGTGTTCTGTTCCATGCTGTGAGTTAAAGCGGATTGCTGCATCCTGATTGATGGCTTGCTCTGGACTAGACATTTGATAGGTTGAGAAGAGAGTGAAGTTTTCACAGGTAAATTTCATAATCACTCTTACATTAATATCTTATGAAACACTCACCGTGGAAAAATTTTGTCAGTTGTATTTACTCAAAATTTAGAACACGTCTAAAAAGACATTAAGATTAAAAAAGTAAAAAAGGAAAATTTCACTTACTACTTTATATTCTCAAAGCGGAAATATCTTTCTGGTATTTATTAATCATAAATGTGGAGATAAAGTTATATGTAATGTTATTATTGGATCATGCTGTAATATTGGTGACATACGAATGACATTTGACATTTGAATATGCACTTTATGCTATATCAGTGGCTAAAATATGTTAATAAAAATAAGAACATTTAACAAAGAATAAAATAATTCATTTCCATATGAAACAATTGCATTTTATGGAAACATGGTGTAGAACCCAACCAAGAATAAACAACCCATTGAAATTTCAAGTGTAAAATAACAAAGAATACATACTTTTATTCTAACTGGAGGTTTTGGGAACTTTGGTGACCTTTTCCCTTCTGTAGGGAGTTAGTTGCTAAACGAAAGGCCGTTAGCTCTGTCATGTCAAACACACTAGTCACCAAAAGGAGAAAGATGGACATTCTCCCGTGGAATTTACAGCCTGTAAACATCTGCTGAAGCTCAGGTAGGAAGCAGCTCTGACAGAGAGAAATATGGGCATTCTCCCATGGAACTTACAGCCTGTAAACATCTGCTGAAGCTCAGCTAGGAAGCAGCTCTGACTGGACAGCAGTGTGCTTGAATGTTTTAATTGTATGTTCGAAGCACTGAGTTCATCTGTGGGGGGAAATCTGAAAGAGTTGCCTGAGAACCAACTTCTAGACGGCCTTGCCTTTAGGTTTCTGAAGCTGTAAATCACCAGGAGGAGAATGTTCATCTTTCTGCTCTGCAGCCTGTGGTGAATTTGAACAGCCAAGGAGGCATTTGAGTTGGCAGCGTAACTCCTCATGGACTAGACAACAGAGCTCCTGAGATGTGGGAAAATAGGGAAGTATAATAACGTATGAGAAAGTGCCAGGTATTATAATGCTAAAAAGAAAAATGATCCATTGAGCTCAATGTGAAAGAAAACGGAGATGAGAAGTCACGTAACTGTGGTGAAACTACAATTGATTCTGTGTTTGCTCAATGTTCTGATACAACAAGGGAGCAAGTTTCACCAGTAACGTGGACTCTTTCTAGATGTTTGTGTTTGTGAGCACACACAGTCGAACAGGATGAGTTCAGCAGTAATTTGAAGAGTAAGTTATGGAGCCAAACAATAGTGGGCTATGCAGGGCATGTGGCAGATCTGATGAGTGGTGCAAAGCTCCCTTCACTGTGCTATCAGCCTCTGTTCACACTGCCTTTGTAAGTTGCTTATAAGTGGTAAGAAGAAGACTAAAAGGAATGCCAGCGAACATCGGGCTGTTTTGTTTTTCTTTTCCTTTATTCTTTTTTTGACTTGATCGTATAAAGTTGAGATACAGATAAGGTTATTTTAAATGGAAAATGTTATAATCCTAAAACAATGAAGAGCTGGTCATATATTATTTCATTTTGGGTGTACCAGTCTGTTATTTGTTACGTATTTTAAATTTACCCTTGTATTAACATGTCTTCATCTAGGTAATTTCAAGTACATTTTCAATTCACACTCTACCATTTAGGTCTCATATTCATTATTTGTACAATGATGCTATCTCATTATTGGATAATTGACCAATAAGTTTTATATTTATTTTATATTACCCAAAACACAATAGAATAAACAAAATATTACTGAAGTGACAAAAATTGTTTCTGGTGAAAGAAAAGCAAATGTATTGAATAACTTGTTTTCCGGCTCAGTGACTGAATTCAAATGGCAGAAGACATTCTCGTGGGAATAATGAGATCTTATTCATTTACGTTTTATTAAACAGTTTGTAACTTCATGGTTCAAAGTGACACAATGTGTAAAATAGACATTAATCATGTCCTGGAGTAGAATATGAAACTCACTCTGTAGTTGTTACTGTTTCTTGAATCCTTGTCAATTCTAACTCAAGGTGATTCCAGGTTGAAAGTATCTGCAAAAGACTCAAGCAAGACCCACATCTCACTCCATACACAAAAACCAACTCAAGGTGGATCATGGACCTAGGACTAAAACTAAGACTATAAAATTCATTACAGAAAAGCTAGGAACAACACTAGAAGTCCTAATCCACAACATAAACAGTCTTCCCAGTATCCTGGAAAAGCTACAACCAGGAGAAGATAACACAGATGAATGGGACCTTCTAAGACTCAAATCCCTATGCACATCCAAAAACTTCTCCAGTAGGGTAAAAAGGGAAGCCACTGACTGGGAAAAAGTATTCGGTAATAACATATCAGATAAGGGACTTATATCCAGAATTTATGAAATACTTGAGCACCACAACAAGATAAAGGTAAATAATCCAATAGAAAAATGGGCACAGGATATGGACAGGCACTTCACCGAAGACGACATTCAGATGGCTAACAAACACATGAAGAAATGCTCAAAATCCCTAGCCCTAAGAGAGATGCAAATTAAAATAACTATGAGATATCATTTCACCCCAGTCAAAATAGCAAAATTTAACAGAACAGCAAGCAACAAATGCTGGCGAGGTTGTGGAGAAACTGGAACCCTGATTCACTGTTGGTGGGAGTGTAAAATGGTGCAACCCCTGTGGAAAGCAGTATGGCGCTTTCTCAAAAAGTTGCAAATAGAGATACCATTTGACCCAGCAATTCCACTACTGGGAATATACCCTGAAGAGACCATAGCTGACATCCAAGCAGATATATGCACACCCATGTTTATTGCAGCTTTGTTCACAATAGCAAGGAGTTGGAAACAACCAAAGTGCCCATCAACAAACGAATGGCTAGAGAAGCTGTGGTATATTCGCACAATGGAATACTATGCTGCATTAAAAAACAAGGAACTCATGCAATATTATTCAAAATGGTTGACTCTGGAGAACATTATGCTGAGTGAAATATCCCAGTCACAAAAGGACAGATATTACATGATGCCACTGTTGTAGAATGGGACTGTCCTTGGGGTTGGGGAGAGACTGAGTAAGATGGGTTCAATAATGTATACTGCACTGAAACAGAGGAGGGAGAGAACCGTTTAAAAGAGAGATGTAACTGGGTATTTCTGTCATCACAGGAGACTAGAGCGAGGACTACATGATGGAGGGGACCTGGGGGAGGGTTTGTAAAACAATGAAAGAATCTTTTCTTTTACTTTTCCATAATTTTTGGACTCATGTACCTATAACTTGTTAGTCAAATTTGTGTCTTCTAGGTTGCAACACCCCCATGATACATCTTCAAGGATATGAACATGTACGGCCAAACCCAATCAATAAGAGTGCATCTAAATTCCAAAATCAATCTCCATAATAGTCTATGTGTTTCCTACTGCCAAAGGGGCCCTTTAGAGTAGTGAGAGAAGATCTTCACCCTGAAACCCACAGCGTCCCTTTTCAGCAGGAAGTAGCTAAGAGAATACGCCATCCCCTTTTCCTTATGACTCAGGGTGTAGTCTCTCTCAGGGAGGAGTGATAGGGAATGGCAAAGGACACACTGACAAAGAAGATTAATCAGAACTGGCTTTGACAAGCACTGTGGCATTTGGACAAGAACAAACTGGGAGGAGGTAGAGAGAATAGTGCAACAATGAATGAGTGGAAGCCCAAAATCTCTGTAAATGTTTATGAAAATTAATAAAATATAATTATAGGAAAAAAAAAGGTGATTCCAGGTTGTTGTTGTTGTTAGATGCCATTGAGTCACCTGTGACCCATAGCAACCCTATCTACAGCAGCTCAGAACCCTGCCCTGTCCTGAGCCAGTACACTCTGTAAAATGCACCACAGAGACTGTGAGCTCTCTGAAGCAAATGACTACAATTGTGTGTTAAAGCATTTAGATGTGGTTGGGACTGTCAATCATCTTGCTAGAGGGTTAAGTGGTTAATTCTCTTTCCAAATGTTACCTTCTTACATAGACATGCTGCTCACATGCTGCTCTTTTTGCATTTATTCATATCTATTTATTTTAATACTCATTTATTTATCCAGTTTGAATGCATTCTTTTTCACACAAGATCCTTCCCATTTCCTTCACCCACCACCCACTGAATTGTGCAACCCTATGATTAACACCAACCAGCCCATCCTCACCCCTCTGTTTCTACCCTCCTGTTTCCACCTTGGATCCCCATATTCATTATACAATAATGATTTTATACAGCATTTGTCCTTGTGGGACTGAGTTAGTTCACTCAGCATAATGTTCCCCAGTCCTCCCAAGGTAGGTAGTAATTTATAAAATCATTGCTCCTGGGTGCTTCATAGTATTCCATTGTGTGAATGTACTACAACTTTTCAATCCATTCATTTGTGGTTGGACATCTGGGCTGTTTCCATCTTCTTGCGATGGTGAATAATGGTGCTATGAACATTGATGTACAAGTCTCGGTTTGAGTCTCAGTTCTCATTTTCATGGGGTATATTCTAAGCAATGAAATAAATGGGCCATAAGCAATTTCTATGTTCAGCTTTTTAAGAAAATGCCAAACTGCCTTCCAGAGTGGTTGTACCGTTGTACAATCTCACCAAAAGTGTATAAGAGTTTCTATCTTGCCACATCCTCTCCAACATTTATTATTTGCTTTCCTGTTAAACTTTGCCACTGCTACTAGAGTGAGGTGATATCTCATTGTGGTTTTGTTTTGCATCTCTCTTATTGCCAGTGTATTTCTTCATGTGTCTGTTGGACATCTGAGTATCTTCCTCTGTGAAAATTCTTTCCATATCTTTTGCCTACTTTGTAATTGTGTTATCAGTCTTTTCCTTGTGGAGGCCCTACAGAATTCTGTAAACTTTTGATATGAGACTCTTGTCTGAAGAAGGGACTTGACAAGGATGTTCACTGTCTCCTCTTCTACTCTATATTGTACTGGAAGTGCTTGCTAGGGAAAAACATGAAGAGAAGGAAATAAAAGGATAAAATTGATGAATGGAACCTTCTAAAGATTAAATTCCTAGGCACATACAAAACTTTTGCCAACATGGTGAAAAGAAGACCTACCAACTAGAAACAAACATTTGACAATACCATCTCTGAAAAGAGTCTCGTAACAGATGTTTACAGAATAAGACTGATGATGCAGTTACAAAATGGACAAAAGACATGGAATGAGTTTTCACAGAGGAAGACATTCAAATGGCCAACAAGACATATGAAGAAATGTTCCAAAACACTGGCAATAAGAGAGATGTAACTCAAAAAGACAATGAAATACCATTCATATTTATATTTTTGTTAGGTGCTGTTGAATCGATCCACAATTCTAATGACCTTGTGAACAGCGGATGTAACCTGTGCTCACTCAAGCCCATTGTCATAGCCACTGTATCAACTATTTCACTGAGATCTTTTTCACTTTCACTTATCCTCTCTCTTCCCCAGAATGAAGTATTTTTCCAAGGATTGGATTCTTTTGACAATGTATCCAAATTATATGAGAGGAAATTTTACCATCCACTATAT
>NW_006399754.1:33111846-33132271 GCF_000299155.1 Elephantulus edwardii
ATATAACATTATATTGTTCTGCCCACGAAATGTTGCTCAAAGGATATCCAATCATCACACGTATGAAAATTCAAGAGTGTTTATTAAATTCCACATGTGGAGACTTTCTCCCTCAGTAGGAAGGTGGCGAGGGAAAAAGCACTGAATTCCCCTGTACAATCGTTTCTAAGGCCTTCTTGTGTGCTACTGTTGGGGCAGGGAGATTGGGAGCATGATTGGTGGGCCAGGGGATCAGTTATGTGGGTCAGCTTTTGACCGGCTGGCTACTTTGCCTGCCTTTACTCTTTGTGTGTCACGTAGATGCTAGTTAATTCTTTACTTTGCAAAGACAGATAAGACTCTAAGCAGGGCATTTGTGTTTGCCCTAAGCTAAGAATTTTTATAGCCTGCTTCTGCTTCTGGTATTAATGGGAGTTTATATAAAAAATGGGGTTTATGCTATCCCCTCAATATAAATATATATAACACTATATAGATTTATATATATGTAAAACATATATATGTAAAACACTATCTATCTATCTATCTATCTATCTATCTATCTATCTACATGAGAGGAGATTGCCCATGCTTCTCCTGCAGAACAGCTGTTGGCCTTGAGCCTCATGCCTTTGGGATTGCAGTGTAACTTTTTGCCACCAGGTCACCAAAGCTCCTTTTTTCTCCTACTTGTATGTGTGTAATAAAGTTTCTGCTTTTCTGCTCTAATTCCTGTCTTCAGGATTAGTATTTTCTGGGGAAAGCCTCAAAATCATAGTTTTCTAGTAACAATTTTGTCTAATACACTTTAGGAATATTATTATGAAGAGCAAGTTCTTGGAGAAAGAAATCATGTTAGATATAAATATATTTTTAATATAAAAATGCCACAACTCAATGCTATTAATTCTTACTCACTGTAATCTCCCATCAGGTTTCTAAGGTTATAGAACTTAATCAGAAGAGATGGCCCATCTTTCTCCCAGGGAAACATCAGTCGGGCCACCAGAGTTGAATAGTGTTTTATTCACCAGAACAACATACTTAAGACTCTGCTTCCAGAGTCCCTGTGATAAAGTATGTTGTTGTTATTATGTACTGCTGTGTTGGAACCAGCTCATAGCTGACCCTCCAGTGGGTTCTCACAGGCAGGATATTACACAGGAGGAGAATGCCCATCTTTCTCCCATGGAGCAGCTGGTAGATTTGAACCAGTAGCCTTTGTGTTTGCTGTGCAGTTCTTTATCATAGAGCCTCCAGAGTCAGCACAAATAGGAAGAAACACAATGATAGAAATGCACAGAATTACAAGGATAGCATCAGTGAGTCTGAGCATAACAAAGATTACAACGGTGCCATATGGGGCACCAATACTAAATATTTGTAATAAACCAAATGCTAGAATGCTATCAGGATGTGGGGGAGGTGAGGTACAAGCTAGAGTTCACCCCGAGGGCCATCCTTAAGGGTTTAGCAGATTCTTACATTTGCTAACCCTTCCCTCCTGAGTCAAAAGGAAGCTTTTCAATAGAAAGAGTTTGGCTTCATTTGCATTGAATTCTCTTTGTGATTTACTTCCTAATAATTTTCAGTAAAGATACAGGAAAGCTGGAATGGGGGTCTTCAGCTGAGAACTGCTGGCCCCCTGTTTTTCATGCTCTCTGCTCTATCTCATTCCTGGCTGTCTATCTCATTATTAATAATCATAAAATTACTTTACCCTCTGTCTGCAACAGTGTCACAATATCAGGCAGTGTTTGGTTTTGGTTTTGTTGTGCATGGGGTTTCTTGGAGTTGTCATCAACTCTGAAGCACAGACACATCACAATTTTACTGCTGGGCATTGCTTAGGATTACAGAGTGCAGTAGACCTTAAATCTATGGATTACCAAAGAGTGGAATGAATTCTAAAAGGGAAATAGCAAGTGTTATCTCCAATCTCGTTTAAGAGTCAAGTTGTCTGTGGCTAAAACACCCCTATACTCTTCCACAGTAGGAAGGGAAAAATGCATTGGTGCTAAAGGAGAATGGGAGCTCTGGTGGCCTAAAGAAGCTACACTGCAATCTCAAAGTCACAAGGTTCAAATCCACCAGATGCTCCACTAGGATGGGTAATCTCCTCTCATGACATTAAGTGCTTCTGAAATCCCACTGGAGGGTCAGCTCTGGTTCATGCCAACTCGATAGCACATAGCAATAACAATAACAAAGGTGAATTACAGAGGTCTCATGAGGTAGTATGGAGGCGGCCACACTGCAAACTCAAAGGCCAAGCCTCTCTGGGAACTTGAGTCCACTAGAAACCCCAAGAAAGATGGACGATCTCCTCCCTTGCAATTCATAACCTCAGAAAGCCAACAGAGGATCAGCCAGGTGGTAGTTCTGACAGGACAGCCACAGGAGAGAGAAGGAAGAAGAGGAAACGAATGAAAATTGCTGTCTCAGAAATTTCCAGGGATTCCACCCACAGGGATTTAGAATCTAATCCCATTCCATGTATAATGTGTTACCTCTGGGGACTTGTTGAGGACGTGTTGATTCAATACATGAGTAAATGTTCTACTGAATAAACCCGGTAGGATTGCTATAACTGTAATCTTGATGGAAACACACTGCTACAGCTGTCTCCAGCGGATTTCCTAGGAGAGCTACTTTCGAGTGAGAGCAGCCATGAACGTGGTCATACTTTGAGGTAGGTGGACACTACTGACCTTTCATTTCAGTCAGTAGTTCAGCACTGACATTATTATGTCACCAGAACCCTTTTATATGTTACCGGGAATCCTAAAATGAAAATGATCTTCCAGCTTTCCCAAAATTAGTGTTGTTCCCAGGTGCCTCACAGAATGAAACATAATTGCTCTTTGAGAAAGTTACCTTTATTTTCAACTTCAAAAACTCTGAACATAATTTCTCAAGGACAATGGTCCCACAGAGTAAAATAGGAAGAAACATGAGTCCCCTAGTCTTGTTCTTATCCATTAAGTTGCTGCTGGCCACACTTGGCCCCTCAAGCTACCATTTAAATCTTAGAATTAGATTACTATGTTCATAAAAGAAAAAATTTTTAAAGGCTTGAATGTAGGAAGAATCTTTAGGAAATGATCCTGGGAGAAAAGAGCTGAGAAATGGACAAAATAAGATCACTATTCTGATAACAATGATGTAAACAGCAAACAACAAACAGAAATAAAGTTTCTGTGAAAATCACTGTTGTAGGCAAAACCAACCAACCAACCAAACACACAGACACTTAACACCAAACATCCTGTCTCCGAGTGCATTCTGGCTCACAGCAACCCTGTAGGAAAAGCAACATTTCCCCCAGACCTGATAAGGCTGTAATCTTGACAGTAGCTGACTGCCACAGCCTCTCCATCTGCTGATTGCTCAGCGGGGAAGCTCTTGACCACAGTGCTTCTTCCAGGGTTAGAAATGGTACAGAGCTTTTTCAGTATTTTCATTTTTGGTGTCTATTTTGTTGGGTGTTTGTTTGTGTGTTGGTTTGGTTTTTTTCTTTTCTTTCTATTAATGGCCTGGAAGTTTGTGGTTACGTGTTGTCACGTCCATGACAGCTCCGTGGTCCTGTCTGTGTACATGGACTTGAACCCTGGCCCGCCTCATGCATCTTCAACATCTCTGATTCACGTGAGTCTGCCGTTAGAGTCATGATGCTGAACCATCTCGTTGAGTGTCTTCCTCTGGTTAACTGACCCTCCACCTTTCCAAAGTGGGAGGTCCTTTTCCAAGGATGGAAATGTAGAACCTTCATGTTTTAGAACTCTGACCCTTTGCTGTTGAAGCAAAACCGGCTCACAGCAGATCCTCCAATGGATTCATGACAGTCAGTTGCACAGGAAGTGCTGATCCATCTCTCTCTCACAGAATCACTGGTGACAGTTCAGAAATTGAGGCCCCTGCGTTAGCTTAGCAACTCTTCCAATAGCGCCTCCAACTGCTCCTTATTTTAGAACTAGTCATTTATAGTTGACTAAGCCAGCAAGTCAGAATGAATCAGGCTCTTACATCTTTGAAGACCCTGTGACAGGAAGACAGGAAGAAACATGGTCCCCATTTGGAGAGTGGCGTTGTGCGTGTGCAAATGAGCATATCCACTGCCGGAGCTGATAGATGTGGACAAGTAGGCACAGCGCGTGGGATCTAAGGAATCTGCTGGCCATATACGTGGTGCATGCATTGCTAGAGAGGAGTTTTATAATCTTTTTATTTATTTTTTATTTTTAATTTTTTTCACAGAGGTTTTGGATTTCCATCCATTCATTGCCGCAATTTTCTCCCTGCCCACCCCTCCCCACCAGCTCGCTTCCCCCTCGGAAGAGAGTAAAAAAAAATTCCTTCATTAGTATACAGTTCCCACGTCCCTTCCCCCCACCCCCCCATCCCGAGTACACTTCTCTGTGCAACCTTAATTCTGGATTCCTGTGCTAACCATAATACTCAATCATATATCACTTCTAATCTATGCTTTATAATCTTTTAAGTGGCTTCTTTATATTTCTAGTGGTTTGTAATTTATACGTACATAAGTATTCAATTTTCTTTTCGTTGTGTTGAATGACAGAACCTCTTTATATTAATTATGAATTTTAATGACCTCAATAGTCTATAATACATTCTTTACAATACATTCTTCATATACAAGTCTTTATAATAATACATTCTTTATAATATTTTATAGTACGTTCCTTACATACAATTCTTTATAATACTTTATAATACATACATGACTAAGCCCCAATGATGCAATCTGTAGGGACTTTTATTGTCCTCCAAGACCACAGATAGTGCAAATCCACCAGCAGGTCCTTGAGCACACAGTGGGCGATGTCCTCCCATGTGACTACTGCCTCTGAAAAGCCACTTCTGGGGCAGCTAGGAGTTGGTTCCAACTCCACAGCAATGAGTTTTTGCTTATTTGGGGTCACTTTCCTCTCCAAATAAACTTACATATTTCCCTTTTGATCTCCTTGGAAAATGAATTTGATATCTGTATTTGGATTGTGTTGAACCTATAGATTATTATTGGCAGGATTATCATATTCACAATATTGAGTCTTCCTATCCATGAACAGGGCAAATTTGCCCATTTTTTTTAAGTTTTCTATTTTGTCTTGAAGAAATGCTCTGTAGTTTTCTTTGTACAGGTGTTTTGCATCTCTAGTTAAGTTTTCTCCTTAGTGTTTCAGTTTGTGGCAGGCTATTGTAAGTGGTATTGCTTTCTTGGTTTCCCATTCTGAGTTCTCTTTATTACTTTAAAGGAATCCCACTGATTTTTGGATATTGATCTTATTATTACCACTCTACTAAATTGGTCTACTAACTTTAACAGGTTTCTGTTGAGTCTTTGGGGGTTTCTGTGTACAGTGTTCATGGATAGGAAGACTCAATATTGTGCAAACAATAATTCTACCAAAAGCAATCTAAATGTTTAATGCAATCCAAAAACAGATACCAAACTAATTTTTCAAGAAAATTTAAAGGAAAATTGTCAAGTTTATTTGGAAAGGAAAGAGACCCCCAAATAAGTAGAACACTTCTAAGAAACAAAAATGAAGTAGCACTCCCAGACCTCAAAATCTTCTACACAATGGTAGTAACTGAAACATCATGGTACTAGTACAATGACATGCACATAAACCAATGGAACAGAATTGAGAACCCAGAAACAGACCCAGGTATCTATGATCAACAGATATTCAACAAGGAAATAAAGCCTTTCAAATGAGAAAATGATAACCTCTTCAACAAATGGCACTAGCAAAACTGGACTGCTATCTGCCAAAAGTTGACGCAGGATCCACATCTAACACCACACACAAAAATCACCCCAAAGTGGAACAGAGACTTGGGAATAAAGCCCAAAACCATAAGGTTCATAAAAGACAAACTGGCATCAAGCTTACAAGGCCTAGTCTATGGCATAAAGAGACTGCCAAATATAGCCAGAAATGTACAATCTGAAGAGGATAAAATTGATGAATGGGACCTTCTAAAGATTAAATCCCTGTGCACATCAAAAGCTTTTTTTTCAACAGAGCGAAAAGAAAGCATACTGATTGGGGGAAAAACAATCGGCAACACTGTTTCAGACAAGAGTCTCATATTGAAACATTTACAGAATCCTACAGGACCTTCACAAGAAAAAGACTGAAAACCCAATTACAAAATGGGCGAAAGACATGGAAGGAATTTTCACAGAGGAAGATATTCAGATGGCCAACAGACACAAGAAGAAATGCTCAAAATCGCAGGCAATAAAAGAGATTCAAATCAAAACCACAATGAGATACCACCTCGCTCCATTAGCAGAGGTATATATTTTTAAAATAAAATAATTAGAGAAAATCAGGTATTTTATTAAGCCAAAGAATTATAAACTGTTCTAACATGAAATAAAATCTAATCACAATAAAGGAAATCTTGTAATTTGTCTACATAAAGACTCAATTTAGTTATATGGTCAAAGAACACATTAAGTAAAATTAAAATGTCAATGAAAATTAAAAAAAAAATTTTCATTAATATTGCTTTAAAAAGTCTGCTAAAACAGAACTATAAAAATATCAAATGGATTAAAATAGCCAAAAATTTAAACAGATAGTTAAGGGATAAATGAAAATTTAAAAAGTGTTTTGTTTTATTCATTATAAAATGCATACAAAATTAGGGAAGATTCTTATTTTAATTAAAATGAATTTAATATACAGAAAAAATATATGTTTGACCATAATACTGAAATACATTAATTATTGTTGTTGTTGTGTTGTTATGTGCCATCTAGTCGCCTGTGACTCATAGCCACCCTATGTACAACAGCTCTAAACTCAGCTCTGTCCTGTGCCTGTCTCACTGTCTCTGACACATCCCAGTTACCCCAGTCACTGAATCAATCCACCTCATATGTTTTCATATCAATTCCCTGAAAGGTATGAATAATGAGTTCTTAGCATAGGTATCTTTTCTTCCTGAGAAGAACTCTCCTAACCATTTAGTTTTACACAATAAAAGTATATTTACATAATATTAAGCAATAATAAGTTAAATAAAGTAATATTTAAGGATAATTATGTTATGAATGGAAATCCTAAGAACACTTTCAAATGTCTCTTTATCTACTCCAAATGAGTAATATAGAAATAATATATTAGCTCTATACAATAATTATTTTTTTAAATTTTTGTTCCTAATAATAAAAATAATTGAACTTCGCAAAAAATTTCTATTTTGAACTGTTTTTAGTTTTATCAGTTATATATTGACATAAAAATGTATTTCTTGTATATCTGTATTTATGATGATAAGAGCAAAAGCCAAAATATTAGCTTTATTTGCTAGTCGGATATGAAGAAGCTTCTGATGTGACAAAGCTTCATGTGACCATTTATAATGAACAGATTGCCAAAGGCATCAGGTAAAAAATTTCTCCTGTATCTTCACCGGCTTCCTTAAAGATGAATTGCCATTATTTTAGGACATGAGCTGCTGAAACAGCTGAAGACCCTGGCTGCATACACTAATGATTCTGAACTGCTGAACTAGCCAAGGACGCCCCCTCCCTGACTGCACCAATGGTCATGAGAGGCCGAGGAAGGAGACAAGTGGGGATCCCAGGGGTAAGTATTTACCACTATTAATGAATTTATGAATTGCAGTTAACTGTTTAATGCTTGCTATGAATGAATGAATCAATATGTTGTGATGAATTTATGCTTGCTATGAATTAATACGTTATAATAAGTGTATCTATTGCAATATGGATAAATTGCAACTGATCATTACAATGAATTAATGAATGAATCAATAAATTATAATTTACTTTTGTAATAGGTCTATGAATAATTAATGAAGGTTCAGGGCTAGTGACACCTTCCAAGCATATCTTTCTCCAAAGACTGAACCTTCCTGACCATATGCACAAAGTAAATGAAATAGAGTTTCAAAATACTTGCCTCCAAAGAACAATCTGATTTCTTCCTCTCTAGAACAAATCTATTTGTTTTCTTGGCAGTCTATGATATGTTCAGTACTCTACTTGAGAACCAAACTCAAAGACAGTGATCTTCTGTCATCTTTAGTCATTGTCCAGCTCTCAGATGCACAGAAAGGCTTTGAGAAGACCATGGCCAGGATTAGTTGCACCTTAGTCTCTAGATAGACCTTACTATTCTTTAGCACTCTGGAGAGGTCCCAGTTGACTTTTCTAAATCAACTCATCTTTTGATTTCTTGCCTCCTGGTGCCAAGATTGTTTGTGGATTTGACCAAGAGAAAAACAGTTAACAACTTCAGATTTCCTCAAAGCATCCTGTCTTTTGATTTCTTGATGACTGCTTGTGCCTAGAGTGTTCATTTTGAATACAAACAAAATGAAATTGTTAACAAACTGATCTCTTTTCAATCTATCATGATGCTGCCAGTTGGCCCAATGGTGAGAATCTTTGGTTTCTGATGTTGACATACAATCCATATTGAAGACGACAGTCCTTGACCTTGAAGCAAATGCTTCAAATCCTCTTCCATTTCAGAGAACAAGGTTGTGTCATCTATATAATGCAGATTGTTGGCAAGTCTTTGTCCAATCCTGATGCTATATTCTTCTTTGTTATGAAGTCCCACCTCTCAAACAATCTGTTCTGCATATAGATAGAAAATGCATGGAAAAAAGGATGCTTTGGTAATACACCCTTTCTTGATTTTTTTTTAATCATCAAAAAATGTTGTGCTTCTGTTTTATTTTATTATACTGGTTTATAAGCAGGAGTGACATCCACTTCCTAATCAACATGTCTCTGGAAACTCTATGAACTATGAGAAACAATGATAGGTATAGAAAGGTTTTTATTCATAGGGTTGCTATGAGTAGTACTCAACTCTACAGCAATCAAAACCAGCAACAGTTTATTTACAAAATTTAAATACATTGTTTTGCAGAGTAGATTTTTCCAATTTCACTCACCCTTCCACCCATCAAATTGCACAACCCCGTGATTAATCACCCCTCTCCCCCACACATCTTCACCCATCTGCTTCCATTTGAACCAAATAGTCTCCATTTTTAGACAAGAGATTCTTGGTTCAAGTACAGGTTTCACATGAAATCAACTAAGAGTTCTGGAATTCTCATTCTTTTCAGTGTTAGTCACAATATGCTGTGATTCACAGAGTCAAATACCATTTCATAGTCAATAAAATACATTAGACATTCTTCTGGTACTCTCAGCATTCAGCCAAGATCCACCTGACATTGCCAAAGCTATTCTAAGTGTCATGGTGTTTTCTAAACCCAGCTTGTTTATATGTATGACCACAGTCCAAAATAAGAGGTGCACTGCAAAGTGGACAGAGGGAGGAGGGAAAGGGGAAGGAGAGAGGAAACTGTACAACAATGAATGAATATTTTTTAAAAGCTAAATTGGGAGAGAAAGGAAGGAGGAAGGAAAGGAAAAGAGGAAAATGTGAAACAGTGAATGAATGAAAAATCCAACTTTTCTGTAAACTTTCATTTAAATCACAATAAAAAACCAAGTAAACCCAGCTTGTATTCCTGATAGATCTCTTTTAATATGCTATTCCAGTCATTTTTGGATAATCTTCAGCAAGATTTTCCTGGCATATATTATTGGTGATATTCTTCTATAACTTCCATACTCCATTTAAGCCTGGATTTGGGAGAATGAGATTAAACATGAATTGATTGCAGTCAGTTGACAAGATAGCTGTTCTGTAGATTTCTTGGCACAACCTGGTGAGCACGTCCAGGGCTGCATCTCACGCCAGGTGATGCATGGGCCTGGAAGCATGTAGGCAACGCCCAGAGTACATCAGGGCATGGGCTAGAGAGGCTATGAGCAGCAGCATCCAAAGGCCACGTGCTGGGAGGCCCAGAACAACATCATTATTGAGGATCAGAGAGATAATGAACAGAAAGGAGTGACTGGAGGCCTGAACCTGCTTGTTCAGGCCTTGCTTAGCAGCCACTAATGGGAGAGACATCTGGAGGACATCAATGTGGGGGACTCAACTTACCTGTCAATTTTGTATTAGGGAAGTAAGTGCCTTTGCTTGTTGATCCTCTTAATAGGATAGAGATATTTAAGTTTTCCTATCTATTGTCTGCTCTCTTGGGTAAAATGCAGGCTGTCAGATACTGTACTCAAGCTGAGCTTCCAAATTAAGTCTGACTAGCAAGGATTGCCATCTGCTTCTGAAATAATAGTCCTTTAAAACCCTACGGACAAGAGAGCACTTTTTGACTACTAGTTATGCTACTGAAGACTGAGCCCTGATATGCAGAAATACAAAATGAGAAATAATAGATGCAAATAGTCACTAATAAATGGAACATGGAATGTATTAAATATGAATGTGGAAAACAGGACATTGTTAAAAAAGAAATATTGTTGTTGTTATTGTTGTTGATTGCCATTGATCTGAGCACAACTCCTAATGATCCTATGAACAAAAGACCTGAAGTATTTCTATAACTATCATCATTTCTCAAAGTTCATAGAGTTTCCAGAAACATCTTGTTTGGGAAGTGGATGCCACTCCTGCTTCCAAACATGTCTTAGTGTCCTCTGGAGACTAAGGTGAGCCTGATACAAGCCATGGTCTTTGCAATCACTTGTTATGCATCAGAGAGTTGGACAATGAATAGGGAGGATAGAAGGAGAATTGATGCCTTTGAGCTGTGGTGCTGGAGAAGAGTATTGAGAGTACCATGGACTGCTAGGAAAACAAACAGATTCATCCTGGAAAGGTTTAAACCAGGCGGCTCCTTGGAGGCAAGGATTCTGAGGCTCCATCTAACATACTTTGGACATGTTGTAAGGAGGGACCGGTCCTTGGAGAGGGACATCATGCTTGGGAGGATGGAGGGACAGCGCAGCAGAGGAAAGCCCTCTATGAGGTGAATTGATTAAGTGACTGGGATAATCAGGATGGGTGTATTGGAGACAGTGTGATATGCACAGGACAGGGCAGAGTTTACGGCTGTTGTACATAAGGTCGCTATAAGTCCCAAGTGACTCGACCACACATAACAACAACAACAAGAACAACAACAACAAGCAGGAGAGGGTGTTTGCCATGCCAGAAGCTCTCAATTAATATCATTTATCTGTATAACGTAACAAAACTATACCTAGTTCAGACACCTTCTAGGCCAAGGAAGGAGCTGTGTGATGTAAACAGAAAAATACTGTTGCCAGGGGCCTGGAAGTCTCCACTCTGGGAGTCTGTGGCTTTTTTGCTGCTTGTGCATGGCTGTCCTGATGGAAAAACAAAGGAAAGTTTTTGGAGTCACGTTTTCTTTGAGGGTTGTGTTGATATGTAGTACTGCTCTTTCCCTCCAAGAGCTGGTGTCCTTGAGGCTTTGCCTAGGGAGAAGTCTGCTCAAAGGCATAGATGTTAATTTTTGAATGAATATTCTTTGAACGACACAGCAATATTTTGTCTATTTTCTGAACTGAACAACTTGGTGGTGTTGTGGTTTTGTACACTGTTCCATAGTCGTGTCAAATACCATATTGGTTATCCATTCCAGATTGGTTTATGCTGGGAAGCAGGAGTAGCATCCACTTCCTAAACTAGATGCTTCTGGAAACTCTACAAACTCTTTAAACTCTATAAATGTACAGAAATGATGGCAGGTATAGAGCAGAGTTATATACATAAGTGATGTAAGTCATAAAACAGAGTTTAGGTCTTTTGTGCAAGTTACTCTCAGTCGTATTCAACTTGACACTTAACCACCACTGCTACGTGAAAATAGTGCAGCTATCTTGGAGGGACACTCTTCCACTTTGCACATCACTCTTTGTCAATGTGCAGTATGAAGTAACCTGGGATTGCTGTGATGCTGAACCTTGTACCTTTGGGGTATCAAATACCAGAATGGCTTCTCAATGTGTAGTGTATGGTGGAGCTCCCAGTTATAAAACTGGTTTGGAAGCAGGAGTGGCATCTGCTTCCTAAACCACATGCCTCTGGAAACTCTATGAACTTGGAGAAATGACAGTTTAGGTCTTTTATTCATAGAGTCACTATGAGTTGCACTCTACTCAATGTCAATCAACAACAACAACAACAACAACAACTACTACTACTACTACTTATGCAGAGATGTCTTTCAACTCAGCCCTGGCCATTTGTTCTGCAATGCCAGGGAGTCTTGACAATTCTGGAGCAAGTCTGTTTTACATGTTGGAGGTTTCCATGGCTCAAAATGAATTCAACAGCCAAAAACAGTAGCAGCCAAATCAGTGCTAGTAGCAGTGCTTGATGGATGATGAAAAATGAGGATTTTTGTGGGCAGGGTAAGAGATGTAACAAAACACAGTGTTCTTGTTCATTGTTGTTGTTGTTATGTGCCGTTGAGCCTCCTGAGTCTCATAGTGACCCTGTTTACAACAGCCCTAAACCCTGCTCTATCCTGTGCCAATCCCACTGTCTCTGACACTCCCATCCCTATTACCCCAGTCACTGAATCAATCTATCTCATCTAGAGTCTTCCTCTCTTGCACAGTCCCTCCACCCTCCCAAGCATGACGTCCCTCTCTAAGGACTGGCCCCTCTTTGTAACATGTCCAAAGTATGTCAGATGAAACGTCAGAATCCTTGCCTCCAAGGAACAGCCTGGTTTAACCCTCTCCAAGAGAAACCTATTAATTCTCTTTGCAGTCCATGGTATATTCAATACTCTTCTCCAACACAACAGCTCAAACACATCAATTCTCCTTCTATCCCCACTAGTCATTGCACAGCTCTCTGATGTATAGCATGTGATTGCAAAGACCATGGCCTGTATCAGGTGCACCTTAGTCTCCAGACTGACATCATTGCTCTTTAGTACTTTGGTGAGGTCTCTAACAGTAGGCTTTCCATAATATAAATGAATACAACCTCACTTAAAGCTATTAATACATTATATAGAATAAGAGGAGGTGATACTAGGAATAAATAAAAGTTTTGTATGCTTGCATTTCCTAATAAAATAGAAATATTTTTCAAAATTCTAGAAATTTTACTTCAGTCCAAAGTTTCCTTTTATTTTTTTGCCCTTTGTTTCTGGTTGTATTTTATGTACTAATGCTCCCTTGGGTTATTTATGGTAATCTTGAGGGTACTAATTATTCCGAATTCTTATCTAACAAATGCACATTCACATGGTATTTTTCTTTAGGCTTAGCTACATTTTAATGGTGATAAACAGAAATACTTCCAAGACTAATTGACTGTCATTTTCTAATTATGTTTCCTTCTATTACTTTGGTAAAAAAAGATTTTTACTGATGCATGAAAAAATACTCCAAACTACAAGAGATGTTTTTAAATTACTTTATTGTCTTCTGTTAGGGGTTTGGTTTTGCATTAAACCTAGGCAGTTGATTATTTTGCGTATAAGTACAACCTTTGTTTCCCAATAATTGTAAAGGTGTTTAATAAGCTTTTGAAAACTATTCCAAAAGAAGGATTGATATACCGGGTATTGTGTAAAATTCTTATCTATAATTTCCTCTCTAGTAATTACGGTCACAGAGTTTTGTTTTATGATTCTTTTTTGAAAGCTAGAATAAAGAATCTAGGAAAATGTCAAAGAAATGAAAAGTGAATTTCATGCTTTTGAAATCATGCCTTTCCTATGACATAAAATAAAAGGTGAAAATTTTAGTAATATCATGGTGTCTGCAATAATTGTAATCAAACTGTTGTTGTTTTTGTTATGTGCATTGAGTTCGAACTGACCCATAGCTGATTCTCCAGTGGTTTGTCACAGACCCTATACTGGGCGAGAGGAGACTGTCTACATTGCTCCTGCACCTGGTAGATTTGAATCATTTGCCTTCTGGAGTGTAGCTCAGCTTCTTACCATTAGGCCGTCTCATTTATTTACTGATTTGGTTATTGCTTATTTATTTGAATTTGAGACATATTTCAAATAAACTAATATTCAAATAAGCTGTTAGGGACCTCTCTAGGGTACTGAAGAGCAATGGTGTCACTCTGGAGACTAAGGTACATCTGGATACAGGCCATGGTCTTTGCAATCACTTGTTATGCATCAGAGAGTTGGACAATGACCAAGGAGGATAGCAGGAGAATTGATGACTTTGAGCTGTGGTGCTGGAGAAGAGCATTGAATGTACCATGGACTGCCAAGAAAACAAACAGATTCGTCCTGGAGAGGGTTGAACCAGGCTGCTCCCTGGAGGCAAGGATTCTGGAGCGTCATCTGACATATTCTGGACATGTTGTAAGGAGGGACCTTGGAGAGGGACATCATGCTTGGTAGGGTGGAGGGACAGTGCAGGAGGGGAAGACCCTCAATGAGGTGAATTGATTCAGTGACAGGGATAATCGGGATGGGTGTGTCAGAGACAGTGTGATTGGCACAGGACAGAGCAGAGTTTAGGACTGTTGTACATAGGGTCGCTATGAGTCGCAAGCGACTCGATGGCGCATGACAACAACAACAATATATTATGGAGATAGTAACTTACCTGAAAGTTGCTTACTTACAACAGTTTCAAGAATATTGTATTTAAGTATATCATTTAAGGTGAGTAAGGATATAGAAAATTTCTAATAATGGATAATGAAACTTTTAACATATGTACTTATAATAATAAAATATTCCCGGTGATAGATTAAGAATTTCACTTAACATTAATGTATTTGTATTTATGTATGTAATTTAGATTTTATAGAATTTTCTAAATGCAGTGTTCAATGAAATGTTCTACATGATCCAAGTTTCTATTAATATTTACAAATAGGTTCAGATGACGAAGGCAAGTCCTGAAAAATAAAGACATAGGTGGTGTACACAGAGCCACAGATGAGCCCTCTAAGGATGTAAAAAACAACGTTGGGCTTTAAAATATAATTATACAAAACACATACTATAAAATCAGAGAATCACTTTTCTTTAAAAAAATCTAGTTAAAAACATACATATTCTAGAAACTAAAAAACACAATAATGGCAAGTAAGCTTTTCATAATTGGGTCAAAGAGCTAACTAAGATTTTAAAAGTCAGAAAAGAATAGGGCAATGTAAAACAGAAATAATGCCCCAAGAATGGTTCAGAAGGACGTAGTGTTTCATTCCCTTAGTTACAAAGTTACCTTGGAGTAGAGTCAACTACACCCAAGGATATCAACAACAATTAAATGTCTTCAGTAAAGTAAACATAGTGAATATAAGCATAAATATAATTACTATATTATGTATAAGCATAAATACAAACATAGTGAACTCCAAAATAATTGAATAGTAATCAATCAAAAGAGATTGGCACCTGACAAGCCAACGTGCCACTGAAATACACCAGCCCACATTTCTTTAGATATTGGTATTGGAAAGTAAATGGACCTGAATGAGGCTTTACCACAAACAATATTTAGAAAGCCATTTGAAATGCATGCTAGACTGAAGCAGAACAAGCAAAACCGCCTCTAAAATCCTACGAGGATGTCATTACGATCCTGAAGTGGGAAACAATTATTTTAAACCGGACACAAAATATCACCGAAAAAGGAGAATGATAAATAAGATTTCATTCAATTGAACCCCTTCTGCCCACTAAAACAAAAGAAATAGTAGTATTACAAATAAAGTTATAGTAGATAACCCAGATTAAAAATGAAAGCAAAAGATAAAACCATAAATTCACAAAGAATGAATTCCATTGGAAACTGAAGGGGGAAAATACAAATATGGTATTATTTAGGAATATGAAACTAAATACAATAACAGAAACAATTGGTTTCAACACGAAAGTAAAGAGACCTGACAGACACTTACATCCCACGTTTAATTAGAAATTTAAATTGTGTTCTTGGACTCTTCAGTGGATTGAAATCCCAAGGGCAAGAAATAGCCTTTAAAAGCTGCAACTGTAGGGAAGTTTGCCTCTTCTTTGTGTTCATATAAACAATTGGGAAAACTTTCTCTCATAATATTAGAGAAACAGAGCAAAAGTCAGTGATGAAATTTAACCAGGTTCACTTTGCCTAATTCTCTAATGTACACAAACTTTAGCAGACAGAAGATGAAATATTAAACCAACCAACAAACAAAAATGCTCCTGTTACTGAAGACACCGGTGGAAACTTATTACAGTTGTGGGTTGAAGGGAAAGGGGGAAATGTTGCCTCTCTGAGGAGGGGCCATGAATAGGTATTAAGCTTAACATAGCAGTTAGTTGAGGAGCAGGAGAGCTTGAGAAGTTTTCCAATTCAATACACAGATTACTTTGTGTGTTAAAGGCTGAGGCTTAATGAGAAGATAGGAAAGCCAGTTCATTTCCCCCGATGTAGTCTCCCTGTTACAATTGGAATGAATTCATAGAAGGTTCCAAAACAATTGAGTGAAAAGAGATTCTCAGATGAAACAGCAGCTATGATAATCCAGTGAGCAACTTGTTCATAAACTAAACGCAAAGTCTTTGCCTGGACTAGTTCTCAATGAGTTCACTGAACTCATTTTTTGAATCGTCACTTTTCTCTACCTCAGCCTCACAGGCCTGCCCACTATGGAGACCCCTGAACCCATCCATCTCTTTGAATGTTTCCTTCTTTGCCTGGCCCCACATGTTACTAAGCACAATGCCTTTCTGCAGGTATTGACCTCTCCTGAGAACATGTCCAAAAGAAGTGATTAACTCTCTTCCACTTCGCTTTGAAAAGCATTTAGCTTGTGCTTTCTTTGAAGATAACCTTGTTCACTCTTCTATCACTCAGTGACAATTCCAATACTCTTTGTCAGTCAGTACCATGATAATGTGCTAATTTGTACATTTCTTTTTTTCACATAAAAAGGAGATGATAGAATTAGTTGTGGCTTTAGTCAGATGTAGCTTTTTCATCAAAGTGATGTGTTTGTTTTTTAACTATATCATTTGCCTCCTGCTTCTAAGGGCATTTATTTTAGAAGCAGGAAGAACTGGATCTTTGAAAATTTCTATTTCTTTCTCTTTTATTACAACAGGCTTTCTTGGTTCGCTTTAAGAATTTTCATTTTATGTATGTTTAAATTTAATCTGTAGTTAAAGTTGTAGTCTGTTTTCTTCACCTGTCTTTCAAGTGCACTTCACGTCAAACATACAAAATTTCATGGATTATGGACAAGGTTTTATCCAATCCTGGTGCTGTGCCCGTCAAAAGGTCTAGATTTTTAAAGATCATTTATTCGGCATCAAGATTTAATAAGAAAGGTGATGGAACACGGTAATGATACACTTATTTTTTCATTAAAAAAGTTTATTGTGATTTGAGTGATCACTTATTTTTTTTTTCCACTAAGCATCTCCCAATTTGTCACACCGATTACAATCCCAACACTGGAGCAGGCCTCTTCCCATTTTCTAATTTCTCCTTTCATTCCTCCTTCTTCCCTTCCCGGCCTCCTGTCTGAGCTTCATTCTTGAGCAAATACGGTCATTTTGATCTTGTAGAGTTGACTGTTCCTAGGAGAGTCATACTCTCTGGTATTATTGATCACCTTATGATATTATTGTGCACCCTAGTGTCAGAACAGACTCACAGCTGGTTCTCCAGTGGGTTTTAAGAGGCAATCAATCATATGGAAGGAGATGATCAATTTTTTTCCACAGAGCAGTTGGTGAATTTCAACTCAATACCTTTGCATTGACAGTATAATTTCTTACCATTAAGTTACGTCTGGTAGCTTAGAGGTAAGAAGCCATACTGCAATCCTAAAGCCACATAGTTTGAACCCACAGCTGCTTTTCAAGAGAAGGATGGGCAATTTGCTCCCCTGTGACTCACTGCCTCTTAGAAGCCACTAGAGGGTCAGATATGAGTTGGTTCCAACATGCAGCAACAAGAAGCCAGCAGCACTGTGATTATCTTATCAGCCCATTGATTGTTTAAGTCAAATTTAAGCCTCCAGTTGCATTATTTAGGTATACTAAAGGCAGAGAGTATTGAATGTACCATGGACTGCCAGGAAAACAAACAGATTCTTCCTAGAGAGGGTTAAACCAGGCTGCTCCTTGGAGGCAAGGATTCTGGGGCTTTGCCTGACATACTTTGGACAAGTTGTAAGGAGAGACAGGTCTTTAGAGAGGGACATCATGCTGGGTAGAGTGGAGGGACAGCGCAGGAGGGGAAGACCCTCTATGAGGTGGATTGATTCAGTGACTGCGGTAATCAGGATGGGTGTGTCAGAGGTAATGAGATTGGCACAGGATAGAGCAGGGTTTAGGGCTGTTGTACACAGGGTCGCTATGAGTCGCAAAGGACTCGATGGCACATAAAAACAACAACAACAACAAAGGCTGACAGTTGAATGGACAGTAAGCATCTAAGGAAGATGGAAGAAGTATCCAGAGGCATTATACCAAAAAGAATTGCCTGGCACAGAAAAAAATCATGGAACAATGTAAGATCAAGAGCCTGTGGTGGTGAAGGAGGAAGTGCAAGTGGTTCTGGAGGAACTGGCAAAAAAAAAAAATAAGGCCCCAGGAATTTATGGAATACCAATTGACATAGTTCAATAAACGGACACAGCCCTGGATGCACTCGCTAGGCTGTGCCAAGAAATCTGGAGGCAACCAACTGGAAGAGATTTATATTTATTCCCATCCATAAAAAGGTGACCCAACAGAGTGTGGAAATTACCGAATAGTATCACTAATACCACATGCAAGCAAGATCCTGCTGAAGATTATTTAAAAACAACTATTATTAAAAAACAACTAGGTGAGCAGAGAACTGCCAGATGTGCAGGGTGGTTTTAGGAGAGGCTGTGGCATAAGGGACATTGTAGAAAATGTTAGATGGATACTGACTGAAAGCAGAGAGTACCATAGGAAAGTCTATCTGTGTTTCATTGACTATGCAAAGACATTTGACTGTGTGCATCACAACAAACTGTGGCTAATCTTGAGAAGAATGAGAATCCCATAACACGTAATTGTGCTTAAATGAAACCTATACTTGGACCAGGAAGCAGTAGTCAGAACAGAGCAGGAAAACACTGCATGGATCAGGATCAGGAAAGGTGTATGTCTGGGATGCCTCCTATCTCCATGCCTTTTCAATGTACACACAGAATAGACCCTTTGGGACATCGAACTTTATGAGGAGGATTGTGACATCAGGATTAGAGGAAGAATCTTCAACAACCTGTGTTATACAGATGAAAAAACATTGCTTGCTGAAAATGAGGTCATAAGGCTTTGGCTGCAGAAGGTCCAGTACTGTCGTGTTGAGTGTGGATTGAGGCTCAACATCAATAAAATCATGATTCACCGCATAATTCTCAATTGCCTGGGCCAATTGTCAGCTTCATGATAGACGGTGAAGAGATTGAAATCGTCAGCTTCAGCTTGCTTGGTTCCACAATCAACACTCATGACACCAGCAGTCAGGAAATCAAAAGACAAATTGCGTTGGAAAAGTTGGCTGTCAGCTGTAAGAATCAAACCTCAGCCTATGCTAAAGTGCAGCTACCTCTGCCCCTCCTCCTCCTTCGGACCAAGTGCATTGCTCCCCCTCCTCCTGCCTGCGTGGCTACCTTATCTCATATAGAGGCAGAATGTTCTTTGTAAAGGAATAGAAAAACTTCCCCGTATTCCTGTACCTAAAGGTAACTACTCACCAATCAGACTCCAACAAGTCTCCAGGCTAGCCCCCTGTGCAGTGGTCAGCAAATCGAATGCAAGCCATTATACCAGCTGCTCTAAAATAGCCAACCATAGCTCAATTAGTTAGACAAAGAATTAAAAAGGTATAAAAGGAAGAGCTGGCTTTGTCTCGGGGCTTTCACATGGATGCTGCTGTTTCAGTCCATGAGGACCCCAGTTCGAACTTGGAATAAACTTTGTTAATTTGGCTAATTGGCTCAGTAATATTTTTGGGGACTCGCTCCGTTACATCAGTGACCTATCTAAAGTACTGAAGGGCAATGTTGTTAGTCTGGAGACTAAGTTGTGCCTGATATAAGCCATTGCCTTCTCTATTCATTGTATATATCTGAGCTGGACAAGGACTAAGCATGATAGAAAAAGAATCGAGTTGTGGTGCTGGAGAAGTGTTGAACACACCATAGACGACCAGGAGAACAAACAGTTCTAATCCGCAGAGGGTGAAATTTAGCTGCTCTCTGGAGGCAGGGATTTTGAAGCCCCACTTCACGTACTTTGACACATGGCCAGGAGAGAGCAGTCCTTGGTGATGGACATCATGCTTGAAAGGATGAAGGAACAAACAGCGCAGGAGAGGAAGACTCTTGATGAGATGGATTGACTCAGTCACTGGAGCAATGGGCTTATTTATGTCTGTCCCAGATGGCAGGATAGGGCAGGATTCAGAGCTATTTCACTTTGGGTTGCTGTGAATTGAAGGCGACTTGACAGCATGTAATAACAACAGCAACAACTGTCTATTGTTGTTGTT
>NW_006399754.1:33136791-33141127 GCF_000299155.1 Elephantulus edwardii
CGCAGGGTGCTAACAGCCTGTGAGAACTTTTAGGTGTTTCTTGTTATTAGAAAAACTTTGTTATCCTTTTTGTTGTTGTTGTATCTGCTTGGTATGTTGTTGAAGTTTTTGAACACAGTTCACATAGCCTTATTCTCAAAAGTTAAGAAATGGCTCTCTCAACGAAGTCAATACAGCTTTATGGAGTCATGTAAAGGTGGAATTTATTTGTACATCATAAATATTACCCATGTCCATCTCCTGCTGTCGAGTTACTGATTAACTTTTCCTTTGTTAAGTTTAACTTCTCTTGAATATTACCTCTTAAATAAAACTTGTGTTGATGTTAACAGACAAAAAAAAAAAAAGAAGGTCATATTAGTGATCACATCAGATATCTGCCTCCCAACATGGTATCACATAACGACAACAACATATTCAGGGCTATCAGAGTTACATAATCACAATTTCCGATAATGATCCTCTTATTCAACTAATTCTCTCACTTGCCTTCTTGTCTACACACTGGAGGAGACTTAATTACTAGGAGTGCATTAAGAGACTCATCCCCTCATCTAATCCTTGGATTTTGATGATGTAAAAAGGAAGAGAATAGAGTGATTAAATTCAAAGATTAGACTGTAACTTTATTGTTCTTCATCATAGTAAAATATAAAGCATGCAGAGAAAATCTTTTCAAAAATTAGAGCATATATTAGTTATTGGCAGTAAAAGTAGATAGTAACTGAAAGTAATAATTGAAAAGACAGTTTTCTTCTGAACAAAGATGGAGAAAGGGAGAAGATGAAAATTGTTAACAGTAACAAGGGAAATGTGGGGAAAAAACCTATGTATTCACAGCTAAAACAGGGCAAAACCTCCCCCGCGAGGCCACCGGAGCTCCCTAAATGACTCCAGGAATCAAAAAGTTAAACATGAGTCTGCTGATTAAAACGTTGGAAGCTCAGACTTCTTCAGGGGCAAGCATGACACACAACTGTTCTAGAGATCTGCTTTCACTATTGGTTATGGATGAGAGATGTTTTGAGAAACGTGACAACCAGGCATCAACGCACAACTCACTGCCATCAAGTCAGAACAGACTCAGAGCCGATCCTCCAGGAGGTTGGTGGAGACTGCAATAACGTGGGAGGAGATTGCCATCTTTTTTAGTGGAGCAGCTGGTGGGATTTGAACGTACAAAGAGCTTCTGCTTTGGGTCAACAACTTACCTCCCTATCAAATAGGCTACTAGAGCTTCCTGTTCAAATGCACCACCAAGTGTTTTGAATCAACAAGTGGGGAGATCAGGGACACTGAGATGTGAATGGTGACGTGTGAGACATGACCTGGGGACTGATAGAAATTTCTGTGTTATCCTTACACAGTGTTCAGTGGTTCTTACATAGCCATAGAGGTCAAAGCCAAATAAATGAGATACTCAATTATTTTATTCACTCTATTTTTTATTTGCAAATTGGTATAATCTTTTCCACAGTGACACTATTTATGATATGGTAATTTAATGTTATTTAAAGATTCAGAAGTAGCTAGTGTTTTAAATAAATTATGAGACATCTATTTAATAAAAGATTAAACAGACTTTCTGCACAATATTTATGAAGCATACAGATGCAAGTAGGTAAACAAGAAATTTTATATATGTTACAGTTGTTGTTCTGTGTGATTGAATGGGAATAGCTGACTGCCCAGTGGGTTTTCAGAGGCAGTAAAATGCATGGGAGAAGGAGAGAGAGAGATTTTCCTACATGTTGTTGTTGTTATGTGTTATTAAGTTGAATACAACTCATAGCGACCCCACAAACTGAACCCTGCTTCTATCCTCCACTATCCTCACACTTCCTGACACACAAGAGACCATTGCAGCAGTCACTGTGTCAATCCAGTTGGTTGAGGGTCTTCCTTTCCTTCACCGACCCTCCACCCTTCCCAACATCATGTCCTTCTCCAAGGAATTGCCCCAGCTAGCTATATGCCCCAATGTGTGTGAGATGAAACCTCATCAGTCTTGTCTCCAAAGAGCACTCTGGCTGCACCCTTTCCAAGTCATATCTATTTATTCTCTTGTTCGTCCATGGGATATTCAGTGCTCTTCTCCAACACCACAGCTCAAAGGCTTCAATTATTTTCTGTCATCCTTATTCATTGTCTAGCTCTCAGATACATAGCAAGTCATGGGAGAGATTATGGCCTGAGTCAGACGCAACTTAATCTGTAAACTGACATCATTATTCCCTGATAATTTGAAGAAGTCCCTAACTGTTTATTTTCCCAGTGCAACACGTTTCCACGTTTCCTGACTGTTTTTACCAAGAGTAATAATTGTGGATTCAAGAAAGAGGAAGCTGTTGACAGCTTCAATCTCTTCTTCGTTCATCATGATGTTGCCCATCAATACAGTGGTGTTTTCCTGACATTGAGAAGCAATCCATACTGAAGGCTGCATTCCCTGATCATCTGCAACAAGTGCTTCACGTCTTCCTCACTTTCAGCAAGCAAGTTGTGCCATCTGTTTAACACAGGTTACTGATGAGTCTGCCTCCAATCCTGATGCCACACTTCTCCACATAGAGTCCAGCTTCTCAGATACTTTGCTCAGCATACAGATTGAATAGGTGTGGAGAGAGAATACAACTCTGTTACATTCCTTTTTCAATTATAAAACATGCAGTGTTACCCTGTTCTGTTTCTGTAGCAGACTCTTGGTCCAGGTATAGATTTCACATGAGCACAACTAAGTGCTCTGGGATCCACATTCTTCTCGGTGTCAGCCACAACTAGTTATGATTGATACAGTCAAATGCCTTTGCATAGTCAATACAGCACAAATAGACATTCTTTTGGTATTCTTTACTTTCAGCCAGGATCCATCTGATATCAGCAATGATGTCCCTGGTGCCACAGCCTCTTCTAAATCCTGCTGGAACTTCTGTCAGTTCCTTTTCTATGCACTGTTATAGCTTTTTTTGAATGAACTTCAGCAGTAATTTTCTTGCATATAATATTAACGATATTGTTCAATAGTTTCCACATGCAGTTGGTTCTTTCTTGTTCATGGATAGAAAGATTAATATTGCGAAAATGACTCCTACCAAAATCAATCTATATATTTAATGCAATCCCAATACAGATACCAAAATAATTTTTCAAGGAGATCAAAAAGGAAAATATCAAGTTTATTTGGAGAAGGAAGAAACTTCAATAAAGTAAAGCAATTCTGAAAAACAAAAATTAAATAAGAGGCATAGCACTCCCTGACCTCAAAACCTACTATTAAGCAGTAGTAACCAAAACAGCATGGTACTGGTACAATTATAGGCACATAAACCAATGGAACAGAATTGAGAACCCAGAAATGGACCAAGCTACCTACGGTCACCTGATATTCAACAAGAAAATAAAACCTACCAAATGGGGAAACGAAAACCTCTTCAACAAATGGTGCTGGCAAATCTGGACTGCTATGTGCATAAAGCTGAAACAGGCTTCACATCTCACGCCATACACAAAAATCAACTCAAGGTGGATCAGAGACCTGAAACTAAAGCCCAAAACCATAAAGTTTATCAGAGACAAACTGGGATCAAGCTTAGAAGGCCTAGTCTATGATATAAAGGGACTGCAAAATGTAGCCAGAAATGCACAATCTAGAGTGAAAAAAAATTGGTGAATGGAACTCTCTAAAGATTAAATCCCTGTGTGCATCAAAATTATTTTCCAAAAGAGTAAAAAGAAAGCATACTGACTGGGGAAAAAAACATTTGCCAATACTATTTCAGATAAAGCTCTCATATCAAAAGTTTACAGAAACCTACAGGGCCTCAAGAAGAAAATGACTGTTAACATAATTACAAAATGGGCAAAAGACATGCAAAGAATTTTAACAGAGAAAGATATTTGAATGGCTAACAGACACACGAAGAAATGTTCAAGTCACTGGCAATAGTAGAGATGCAAATCAAAACTATAATGAGATACCATCTCACTCCAGTAGCAGTGACAAAGTTTAACAGTGCAGCAAGTAATAAATATTGGAGAGAATGTGGGGAGATCAGAACCCTTATACATTGTTGGTGGGATTGTAAAATGGTACAACCACTCTGGATTGCAGTTTGGCATTTCCATGAAAAGATGAACATAGAAATTCCATATGACCCAGCTCTTCTACCCCTTGGAATTTACCCCAAGAGAATGAGAACTGAGTCACAAATGAAGACTTGTACACCCATGTTCATAGCAGCATTATTCACCATAACAAGAACATAGAAACAACCCAAATGTCCAATCACAAGAGAATGGACTGAGATATTATGGTACATTCACACAATGGAATACT
>NW_006399754.1:33143052-33143580 GCF_000299155.1 Elephantulus edwardii
TTGTTTCCAACTCCTTGCTATTGTGAACAAAGCTGCAATAAACATGGGTGTGCATATATCTGCTTGGATGTCAGCTACCCAACATCATTTCTGTCACCAAGTCCATGTTTCCCAACTACTGCTCCTTCTTTCCTGTTTCCAATGTTTATATTCTAGTCACGAATTATTATTAATGTATCTTGATAGCATGTTTGATCAATTTCTGACTGCAAAAGTGAGTAGAAGTCTTCTATTTCCTCCTCTTTGGCTCTAGCTGTTAGAAAAATTTATGAGTTTGATTTGTGGCATTGGAGGAGAGTATTTGATATCCCATGGACTGCCAAGACAATAGATAAGCCTTGTAATGGTTGAAGCCAGATTGCTCCTTGGAATCAATGATGGTGAGGCTTCATCTCACATTCTCTGAGCATGCCGCTAGGAGAGGCTATTCCTTGGAGAACGACATCACGCTTAGAGGGATGGCAAAGGAGAGGGAGACCCTCAGCCAGGTGCATTGACATAGTGACTACAGCAAGGAACTTGAGGTGG
>NW_006399754.1:33144800-33149629 GCF_000299155.1 Elephantulus edwardii
GGTTTAGGACTGTTGTACATAGGGTCGCTATGAGTTGCAAGCAACTCGATGGCACATAACAACAACAAACAATGTTTGAGGGAGCTCTGGTGGTATAGTCCGTAGCAAGTCGGGTTGCTAACGCATCCAAGAATTGCTCAATAGAAGAAAGATACCTAGTCTCCTCTGATGTGGTTTTTTGCCTCTGAAAATTCACCGGAGGGTCAGCTCTGAGTTGGTTCCAACAAGATGGCATTATTTTTAGATACTTGAGTCTAAGTCCTCATATTTTTATATTGATTCATTTGTTTATACTTTTGCTAATAACAATAGTTTGATAAATCATTTTAATAAGCCTAAAAGTTGCATAGTGCCACATCTGAAGCTATGTTTCTTTCCAGGAACATGTTGATTTTTCTGGTTCTTTTGGTTTCATATAAGCTTTAGAGTCAGCATATTCTTCTTTGAATGTAGAATTTGTAATTTATATTTACAAGTAATACATATTCACAGTCAAACACTATTAAACCACTTTAGGAGAAGTGCACATACCTTGGAAAATGTTTCAACAAAATTTCATCTCTTATCATTTCCTTCTTGTTATTCCTGTGACTCTCTCCATTTAATACAACCATCTAATAAATTGATCCTTATTCTTTTAATACATTATAATTAGTGTAATTCATAATTAAAAATAGTAAATCACTCTGTTCGTCTTCATTAACATATGCTTTTCCTCTCTGTGGTGGTTTGTGATATGTGTCATCAAGTCACATGGAGACTCATAGAGACACTATTAACTATGGCTATGAACCTACCCTGTTCCTCCTCAGGATTTCTGATAAGATCAGGCCTTCTGTTTCCGTCACTGTGACAATTCATCTTCTTGCGAGAGTCTTGCTCACTTTTGCTGACCCTCCATCTTTCCTAGAATGATGTCCTTTTCCAAGTGCCGGCTCCTCTAGGTAATTGGCCCAAAGTAGGAAGTATGTGAGATGAATTTTTATTGTCCTCGCCCCTAAGCAACGCCCTTGTCACCCTTCCTCCAACTCAGACTTCTTTGCTCTTTTTGCAGCCGGTGGGGTAGTCAGTATTCTTCCCCAACACCACAATTCAAAGGCATCACTAATTCTTCTCTCGTGCTTCTTCATTGTCCATCTTCCAGATGTGATTCTCTATAGGGTGATGCAAATTTCTAACCAATGTTTTTCTTCTCTCTAAAGAATTATATTTATCATTCCTTAAATGTTCCTTTGCTAATAACAAATTACCTCAACTTTTGCTTTAATTTTGAAAGATATGTCAATGAATAGATAATCTAGGTTAGTGGATTCCTTTTTTCAAAACTTCATTCATATTCACTCCATTCCCTTTTATCCAACTTGAAAATAATATGACTAGCCGTAGATTATAGGTTATTTTCTAAAATTTTTCAGTCTTACCCAGTTCCTTTTGGTATAATGATTTTGCATTCCTTCCATCTTCTTTTAATGCTTGCTGTATTGTTCAAGATTTTGCCCATAACATTTCTTAGTATTGCAACCTGAGGATTGAATTTGTTTTTCAGTTCTTTCAACTTTAGAAACAAGTTCTTTCCTGTTTATTTTCAAGTTCCAACTCTTTGCACATTCTGTCCTAATACTCCACTTTGTCGGCTCCAGCTGCCCTTTGAAACCGTTTGTTCATTCTTGTTCTTCATTTCAGCACTTTCTCCCTTTTCATTTCTCCACACTCTATTGCAATTTTCAGAGTCTCTTCTAACATCCATTGTGGTCCTTTTTTCTTCCTCTCTCTTTTTAAAGATCTTATGTTCTCTTTATGGATGTTATCTTTGATGCCATCCCATAACTCATCTGGTCTTTGATTAGTAATTTTCAAAGCTTCAAACCTGTTCTGAAGATGACTTTTAAATTCAGATAGGACAGACTCAATGTCATATTTTGTTTCTTGTGGACTAGTTTTAATTTTTTTTTCAACTTCAACCTGAACTTACAGGTGAAAAATTGACAATCTATTTACCATGGTAATGAAAGAAGAAATTTAAGCTATACTCAAGGGTTTGACAAAAAAATAAGGCCTCAGGAATGAATGGGATACCAACTAATATGTTTAAATTAACAGATGCAACCCTGGACATGCTCACCAATCTATGCAAGGTAATATGAAGGCCTGCCTGATTCAGGCCATGACTGTTCAATCACTTGCTACGCATCTGAGATCTGGACATCAAATAAGGGTGACAGAAAAATTGATGCCCTTGAGTTGTAGTGTTTGAGAAGAGTACTGAATAGTCCATGGATTTTATATATATATATATAAACAAATAAATTTAGGTAAAAAGTGCAGGCAAAGTGATCTCTAGAAGCAATTGTTGTGAAACTTCATCTCTCTTACTTTGCTTATGTTGCAAAGAGAGGCTATTCCTTGGAAAATAATATCATGCTTGGAAAGGTAGAAGGTCAACAAAAGAAAGGAAAGTTCTCAGCAAGATAAAGTGATATAGTGGCTGCAGTGATGGACTTAAATGTGTCTGCTAGGATGACAACGGCACAGGATAGGATAGGGTTCAAGTCTGTTGTTCATAGAATTGCTGAGTCATGCTCTGCTTGATGGTACCTAACAACAATAAGCTATAGATATTTTAGTATTTAAACTTTTTTTTCTGTCATCTTTCCTCATTTTTATTATTTTAATTATGAAAATAATATGTGTATATGTGGTGTGAGGACTTTTGAGAAGATCTGTTCCGTATACAACCTTAGCCCAACGTTGCTCATCTTTGATCAGTGTGATCAACATCATCAACAGCTATGAGGACAACACAAGAGGGAGAGAGTTAATCAGGCCTTAGAGAGCCTGTCGAAAGGCCTAGCAAGGTGGAACCAGATGGAGCCGGAGCCAGAGCCTGACCTGGAGACCAGAACCTCAGCCCAGGTGGAGGAAGAAGCAGAGAAAGCAGGTGGGTCTTTGCAGCCAACGGTTCCTGTGCCACAGCTGCCTCGCTGTTGACTAAGAAGGTGTCTGGATTAATTAATTGAGGAACTCTATTTTTGTCATTGACTGAGAAGTTGTCTGAACTAATGTAGGGATTGTATCTTGCTATTGCCTGGATCGAGACTCAGGTTTACTGAACTTTCTCCATGGGATGTCCTTTTCCTTTCCACACCCCAAGCTGTCTCCCTAATAAACAGCACCGCTGAGAGAGAAGAGAGATTCTTTGCATCCTGGATAGTCATTTGCAATGAATTTTGGACTCAGTAATTCATACAAGTAGGTAGAAGAGCCTGAGAGACCATGTCAGACCTTTGAGGGATCAGTTTTATACTGGTTATTGTTGATGGGACCTGTTCTCCTGGTGGAGACAGCACAGTCTGACTTGACCTTCCCTAGGTTGTTCCTGCTTTTTTTTTTGCGTTGTATTTTTGGTAATTGTCCCGGACTTCTTGGACATTCTGTTGGGTTTATTCTCTCTCTCTTTGCTTTGAGGGAGCTCTCGTTTTCTGTCTCCACAGTGAGTTGCTCTGCTAACCTAACGGCAGCTCGTCTCTAGCGGTTCTAATCCACCAGCTGCTCTGTGGGGGAAAGATCTGTAATTTTGTTATTATTTGACTTACAACTTTCAAAAACTTGGTAGAAGGGCAGCTAGCTAGTGGAATTAATGTTTGTTAGGCTGCTTTCTGGTTTTGTTTTGGTTTTAAATTTGGTTTTGAGAGTTGGTTGTTTTGGCTTTAGTTTTTTTAGTTTAGTGTGGGTAATTTCTATTACTGTGTATTTTGTTTATTGATTCTCTAAGTCTTTTTCTGTCCACTGATGAACCAATCAAATACATTGAGCTGTTGATGATGTTGAAGGTACAGATCAGCTGCAAACAATGTGTCCACCGTAGAGTCAGCTGGAGCCCATCACCCATGGGGAGGCTAAGGCAAAGGTAATTTTATAAAGTTATCGACACAGAATCATGCACTGGCTTGTCTAGTCTTTGCCCCTCCTATCTGAGGGATTAGTCTTCCCCTTACTATCACCTATATTTGTGAAACAACCATTCACGTCTTAATTTTCCCATTTAGATAGCCAACTTCTGATTTGTCCATTCATATTAAACCTGTGCTCTGAGCAACAAGAAAGTCTTTTTCTCTGAAGACTCTTCTCTTACAGAATAGTCACAGAATCTAGAAACAAAGGTCCAGTCCAGAACAAACAAGATTACTGCAATCAACACTATCTCATAGAATGACATATCTTTTCTCATCTCGTTGAGTTCCAGTTTACTCATTCCCAGGAAATCATGACTGGGTTTGAATGAGCATCAATCACAAACGTAAGCGTCCACCCTTTTTGCTGTTATTCAGACAGTCCCTCCAACTAAACCTTAGCCCCACATAGACTAAGTCAACAACACACCAGGGATCTTCAGAACTCCTTTTTCCACAGGCCTACCACCCCTCTTAGCTAATCCATCCATTGTGTTGAGTGGACAGGGCTGAAGGAACACTTGCAAACTCAGCTTGCCTCTTCATTACTGTGTGCCTCTCACGTCCACTCAACAGGTGCACCCAGGTGGCCACCGCCAGCTAAGCATGCCTACCAATTTCCTTTAATTTCAAGCCCTGGACTTGCAGTGGAGGGTTCTGATGTTTCCCACTTCTACTCATCATGTGAACCCAGGTAGTCACCATGAATTTACAATATTTGCCAGTTTCCTTTAACTTCAAGTTCTGAAACAGCTCTATCTTGTCTCAGTGTATAGACCATGTCTTTCTTTTTCTACTTTTTTTTTAAATGTACCTCCTTTACAGAGTACTGAGTGGGGTTATCTACCATATTCTACTACTTGCTACAAACATTCCTTT
>NW_006399754.1:33151039-33151706 GCF_000299155.1 Elephantulus edwardii
AGGTCCCATTTTCCCATTTTGAATATCCAATTAATAACAGCGGAAGGCTGGCTAACATTCTTCCTAAAATCTAGAATATTTTCTGCCATGATAACATCCAGCACTTATTAACATTGTTCTGTAGAACAATACATTAATATCCATCAAGTAAATCCTTTCCATAATCTACACTGTATTTCAATATAAAAACATTCTGCATGGTTAAATCAACAAAAACCTAATCACTTTCACACTACCTTAACATAAAAGAAAAAAAACTTAATTTACACATCTTATTAAATCAACAAAAATTTAATAATCTTTACAATATATCTTAACATTGCATGTCCTTCATATTCAGTTTTATATGAATTTATTGTGACATGGGGGGAGAGCATCATTACATAGACCTTTTTGAAAAGTTTTTGTTTAAAAAATTTGTTTTATATTGGTTTATTTGCTTACAAAGCTCATATATGTTGTGTTTCACATTATTCTTTATTCACATTTTATTTCATACAATAATTCCCATGCATTATGTTTTCTAAAATTTATATTCAATTCAGAGTGGATCAGAGACTTGGGAGTAAAACCCAAAACCATAGAGTTGATAAGAGACAAACTGGATCAAGCTTAGAAGGCCTAGTCTATGGTACTAAGAGACTGCCAAAACCAGCCAGAAATGTAT
>NW_006399754.1:33153118-33156211 GCF_000299155.1 Elephantulus edwardii
GAGTTTAGGGCTGTTATACATAGGGTCGCTATGAGTCACAGGCGACTCGATGGCACATAACAACAACATAACAACCTAACTTGGGAGGGACTAGAGAGCATTATGGTGAGTGAACTAACTCAGTCCCCAAACGACAAATACTGTATAAAGCCATTATTGTAGAATGAGTATGAGGATCCAAGAGGGGGCGTGGAGAGTGAAAGTAGAGGGGTGAGAATGGTGGGCAGTGGGCTAATCATAAGGTCATACAATTAGATGGGGGGGGTGAACTAAATAGGAAGGATCTGGTGAGAAATACTGTGTATTTGAACTTCGGAAAAAATAGTTAATCTCCATTGGACTGTGCCCAGACTCTTGTCTCATTAAGAAGTTTCTTCTTCATTATCCACCCATTCGTCTCATCCCATAAAGCAGCTTCTCAACTTTTCCTTCCATTTATCAGGAAAAGTTACCTTTTGGGTTTTCTACCCCATGTTATAGAAACAATCAATAACTATTTTAGATGTATATCTTCCCAAGCCCCGACTTTATATAGTCCCATGTTTCTATGAATCTGGAGCAACAACCAATTAGAAAAGGAGCAAAGGTAACATGGACAACGTGGAAAGGCCAAGTCTGACATCGACTAACTCCACAAAGGAGAACATCTCCATCATTCGTATCCAGTATAGCTGACTCCATCATTCGTATCCAGTATAGCTGACTCCATGGCAAGGCTTGGTTCTTCATGCTGCTGCACCTTATTCCATTAATCATTTGATCCTGTTGTTAATAATACTGAAGATACTGATCAACTGAAGACCATCTGTCTGCAGTGTAGGCAGCCTTCGGGGGGCTAAGGCAACAGATAGAAAAGCCATTTTTCAAAGTTGTAACACTTCAATAACACAAATTCCTCCAAAAAAACCCCAATTCCCCTTAAGTCAGACATGTCCCTACACTCCCAAGCCTTATTCTACTCATCTCAACACCAATCTCACTGCTCTGCTGGGTTCAAAATTTGACAGAATAGCGTATAGAGCACACAAAACCATATTGGTGGAGTTAAAATGTTATAATCCAGATTAACAACAGAATACATTCCAGACAGCTCCATAAATGTGCAGACAGAAGACACACACCGCAGAATTGAGTCTCATAGCTCTAAGTGTTCCCAATTTCTCAGTCCTGCCAATACTGGCTTCCCTCCCCAATTGTCCAACAAAGTTCTCGGTCCTGCCAATATTAGATCCCCCTCAGACCAAGTCCCATCTCACGTCAATTCACCAGTTCAGCCACGGATGCTGCTGCCAGCCTAAAGCATCTCCTACATTTTCCTGCCTCTTCTTCACTGGTGTGGACAAGGTACCTTCCCTCTTCACTGGCTGGGGAGAATTCCAATTCTTCTAACTAGAGTTACTGAATTTATTATTGACAATACCTGCCAATCCTCTGGTTGAGACTGGCCATTCCCCTTGTGGAATAATGTATGACCAAGCCCTTTTGGATAAACTAACACACTCCATCCATTCACATATTCCTGCTCTTCTACATCGTAGAGCTAACTAATGGCTGAAAAAGCAATTGAAAGATAAACTCCATAGCTCTAATAAAATTGCTTAGAGATATATTTGAATGTCACACTGGATAAGCTAGTATTAGGGATAATGGTTCATTGTTACTGGACATTTATGAAATTCTGGTCTTAGTACAATTACATATAGTAAAGAAAGTTACATCTTTAAAGAAGCTTTTTTGTTGTTGTTTTATTATGTACCTTTGAGTCACTCGTTAGTGACCCTGCTGCCCAGATTCAGAGGCAGCAAATTGCACAGGGGGAGATTGCCTGCCCTTCTCCAGTGAAGTATTCTCAGTGTCCCCAAACTAGTTTTAATATGAAAGATGGTGAGATCATATTGAAAGTCATATTCTACTGACAGACTCCCACCAGCTGTTCTGTGACGCCCTGTTAATAAATGCAGAACCAAATATGGTTATATTTGCATGTAACTGAGTTTGTGTTTAATGTGGCTTCTTCTTTCTCAGTTAACACAATTCACTTTTATTTCTGTAAGACACTTTACAATCAAAGCACTCACTAATATCTAGTTATTGGTGATGAAAGATAGTAGGGGTTTTTCTATTAAGAACAGTTCACACATCAGTGAATAAAAAATTTCCAAGACTTCAGAGAGTTGAGAAGACAAGAAATTGCTTAATATTCTTTTTATAATCTAAGAATTGCTATATTAAATAGAACCTATTACATGTACTGAACAATAAATTCTTCTTAAATTTAAATTGGGCCAGGCAGGAGTATAAGTATCATTATACATGAATTGTTTTCTTTCAAAAGAGGATCTTAGGGGGGGAAAACCAATTTCTACAGTGTTCTTGGGAATTTCAAAATTAAACTATTCACTTTAAAATTTGAGCCAGTGAAGAGAGAAAATAATGTAATGTTCACATAGAATTAGGGTAATTTATCTCATAGATGACTATATATTATTTTTCTAGATAGAGCAGCTCTGAAATAGTCTATTTTACGGGTAATAAAATAAATTTTATTGTCGCTTTTGAGTTTTTATTCTTTTACCACTACATTATTTGACTAATTAGTGTAGTACTATAGCGAATCTTTGATGGAGAGAATTTGAAGAAGTGACAGAATAGGCAAATGGAAGTTTTCCCTGAAAGCTAATTTTTCAACATTTTATCTGTATTCTGAAATTACTGATAATAGTACATACACTGTAAAATTTAAGAACTATCCATTATTTAATTTATAGAAAATATAAAGTTTTAGACTGATTTTTAAACTGCAATCAATAATGGAAGAGGGTTCATGGTAGGTATCTAATTTAACAGGGATTATGCAACCAATCCAAAACCTAGCCTCTTTGGTGGTTCAAATTCACCAGCAGCTCTGTAGAAGAATGGGAAGTCTCTCCATGCTGCTTACAGCTTTGGAAATTCAACAGATGGTCAGGACAAGGTGTCACAACTACACGGTCATTACAAAGACAGAAGAGGAAGAAAAGACCAAAATGGATGCCAGAAGAAACTTTGAAGATTGCACTGGAGCGTAGAGAAGCCAAAGCACAAGGAAGAATT
>NW_006399754.1:33157936-33160536 GCF_000299155.1 Elephantulus edwardii
GCATAGGGTCGCTATGAGTCGGAAAGGACTCAACGGCACATAACAACAACAATATAGTACCTCAAGCCTTGAGTTGCAACCCTGAGAGATGCTATGACAAAATCTTGAATTATTTAGGAAGTATCAAAAGAAGATGAAAGAAATGCACATTGTCACTGTGCCAAAAACAATTAGTTGACACTGAAAAACTTTCAGGTAGCTCTGGATTAGCAGTGGTCAATAGTAATGAAGGATGAAGTTCAATCTGTAGTGAAGGCACTGACAAAGAATAAGACCCCAGGAATCTGTGGAAAATCAACTTTCATGTTTCAACTAATAGACGCAGCCCTGGATGTGCTCACAAGTCTATGCTAAGACATTTTGAGGACAGTCGCCTGGCCAACTATCTGGAAGAAATCCATGTTTGTTTCTATTCCCAAGAAATGTGATCCAAGAGAAAGTGGAATTTATCAAACAACTTCCTTACTATCACATGTGAGCAAAATATTGCTAAATATCATCAATAAACAGAACATCAACTGACGGGTAACTCTCCGAAGGTCAAAGGCAATTTAGAAGAGGCCATGGTACCAGGGATGTCATTGCAAATGTTAGATGGATACCAGCTGAAACCAAACCAGAAGAATGTCTCTCTGGATGGCACAGGATAGGGCAGGGTTCACCTCTGTTCATAGAGTCACTGTAAATTGTACTCCACTTCATGGCACCTAAAACAACAATAAAAACAGCATAGTACCTCAGGGACTTAATACAATTCTTGGGTTGTTTCTATCTGACATTTTTTCATTCTACATTTAAGGACATTTTCAATTAAAATAATCTATTTTGTAGTGATCATATGACAATTTTTAGTTATTATTCAGTATTTAACATGTTATTTGTCAAGGAATAGCAATAAGGTAGGTACAGTTGATATATGTTTTTGTTATGTGCTGTCGAGGCACCAGCAACTCATAGCGACCCTATGGACAACAGTCATAAACCTTGCTCTATCCTGTGCCAATCTCACTGCCTCTGACACATCCATCTTAATTACCCCAGTCACTGAATCAATCAACATCATAGAGGGTCTTCCTCTTTTGCACTGTCCCTCCACCATCCCCAGCAATACGTCCTTCTCCAAGGATTGGTCCCTCCTTGCAACATATGCAAGTTATGTCAGACAAAGCTTCAGAATCCTTTCCTCCAATAGTTTACTCTCTAGGATGCACCTGTTCATTCTCCTTACAGTCCATGGTACATTCAATACTCTTCTCCAAGACCACAGCTCAAAGGCATCAATTCACTTCTATCCTCTCTAGTCATACACACTCATTTATCAGCTTGGTTGGGTTCCAAAGACCATCACAAGGCTTAGAGGGGAGAGGGTAGGGCTTGCCATATACCCTGTGGCATTCCCCTTACCAGGGAGCCATGCTTCTAAGGAAGCCCTGTTGCATCTCAGAATGTGGTTTACTCAATGGGCCTCACCTCCAATCACTCTTTGCCTCCCACCAACAAGCTTGCTTCTCATATATTGCATCCCCCTGTCTTCCTCACCAGCTTCAGCCAGAGACTTTATCATGCTCTGTCTATGCTAGAGTCACAGTTCATCTCAGCCTCATCTTCTCCCGTGAAGTGGGGTCCATGTGGTCCATGAAGACTATATTATGCTTAGCCTGGCTGTAATCTTTATGTGAATCCAGAGATACTGATGACACTCTTTGAACATTTCTCCTAAGTAGGTATGTTAACATGAGTAGCGATATAGAATATATGTAGATTTATAGTTGTTGTTAGGGAGGACTGGTGGCTTAGCGGTAAAGAATTACACTCTCAAAAGAAAAAAAAAAGGGTCACAGTTCAAATTCACCAGTTGCTCATGGGAGTAAGATGGGTAATCTCTTCTCATGCGATTTACTGCCTCCAAAAACCCACTGGAGGGTTAACAATACGTTGGTTCCTACTAGATAGTACAGAATAATATAGTTGTAGATATGATCCACAGAAACTCAATTCTTCATTGGTTTTCTAAACTGTATTTCCAAGAGGAACACATCCTTCATTCCACTAAGGGTAGTTAATAACCCATCCCACATTAACTATGCCACCAGAGCTCCTTAGCTATAGATACATAGACAGAGAAAGGGGGAGACACAGATCATTTCCTTTCATACCCAGAGAATTTGTACAATGTATCCAGCACAATATTTTAAAATATATCCTAGCACCTTGTTCTACTGCCAAGTCCTCTGTTGTAACCATAGTAAAATGCAAAACCAACAAGAACATGACATGCAGTCAGGTCTTTGCACCTTGTTCACTTTCTCCAGATTCATTGACTACATGCAACGTCTCAGAACAAAATGCATATGAAGGCCATTAGTATATTCTCTCTGTGAGAGAAATGTTACCACAGGTATCAACATGGCCCTCTTCCTCTCTTTCTGAGAATTTCTCACTAAAGAAGTAAATGAAATTAGCTAAATGCACCTTGCCATGTTTTGTATGTCTTTGCCCCTATTAATATGCAACAGAACATAGACTACTAGTTCACATGTATAAAGTCTGTATGTAGAAGCTGGGTTCAAGAGAAGGTAACCCAGAATCATGTTGATGTG
>NW_006399754.1:33160954-33161988 GCF_000299155.1 Elephantulus edwardii
TTAAAAGGGGTGTATGATTAGGTATTATTGTCATGACAGGAGTCCAGAATGAAGGCTGCATAATGGAATGGATTGGGGCAGGGTGAGGGATTGTATAACAATGAAAGAATGTTGGGTTTTTTTGTTTTGTTTTGCTTTGTTTTTTACTTTTCAAAGACAAAAGTGAACTGGGAGAGAGGGGTGTGTCAGGAGGAAAGTGGGCAACAATGAAAGAATAGAAACCCAAAGTCTCTATTACTTTTCATTAAGATTAATAAAAATATAAATAAATAAAAGTGGATAGCTCTCTTTGAGCTTCATTCAGGTAGTTCAGGACCCCTCAGCTTTGAGCAAGTGTTTTTTGCCAGGCTTCCAAATTATCAGAAGGAAATTTCAGATTATTTCTAGGGTTATGAAGCCTATTGTTATCTGGTCTTTTAAATAAATTGGAGAAAAATCTCCAATTGAGTCACCTTTAGAACTTGTTATCAGGTTCTTATGTCTCTTTTATACCTTTTATTCTACTAGTTATGAATGATAACCATCTTTGAATTTTGGAAAGTGTCCCTTATCAGAGAATACTCATATATAAAATCACATAGAATGAATTACTTTATTATTTTGACACAATTTCTTTACTTAAATATTTTTCTAATTTTAAAGGCATTTTAAATACCTGATTGTATTACTACTAATACAACTCCTGGTTGAGTTAGACAAAAGTGGAAATATTACAGGAATCCCTAGATATGAGATATCTAGTTAAACTTGTTTGTTGTTGTTCTTATGTGCCATCGAGTTGCTTGCAACTCATAGTTACCCTATGTACAACATCCCTAAACTCTGCCCTTTCCTGTGCCAATCACACCATCTCCGGCACACCCATCCCGATTACCCCAGTCACTGAATCAATCCACCTCATAGGGGGCCTTCCCCTTCTGCGCTGACCCTCTACCCTACCAAGCATGATGTCCCTCTCCAAGGACCTGTCCCTCTTTGCAACATGTCCAAAGTATGTTAGATGGAGCCTTAGAAAACTTGCCTCCAAAGAGCAA
>NW_006399754.1:33162173-33163595 GCF_000299155.1 Elephantulus edwardii
TGGCCTGTATCAGGCGCACCTTAGTCTCCAAAGAGACACCATTGCTCTTCAGTACTTTGGAGAGGTCCCTAACAGCAGACTTTCCCATGGCAATATGTCTTCTAATTTCCTGGCTGCTGGTGCCTAGAGTGTCTACTGTGGAGCCAAGCAAACAATCAGTTAAACTAGTGGTTAAAAAAAACTCCAAAACTTAATTTACAGAGTAGTATTTGTTAGAGTATTATCTCACAAAAAAGCTAACTTAAAAGTTGTGCTTTAGAGATTTGTAGTTGTCCTAATGCACCCTCTTTAAGGAAGACGCCGCTTTGCACACATAGAAGGGCCTTCTGCCCTAGAAATAAATGACCCACTATTCATGGGGATCATGCATGTTCAGGCATATTTATTCACTCATAATGTCTCATTTCATATTAATGCATCTGAAATTCAAGTCAACGTAGACAGGAAAGGACACACTCAACAAATAACAGTTGGAGGGGACGACTCCATCAACACGAGGTACCTCTGTGACCTTGTTCAGTGATTTTATTTATTTGTTTTAAATAGCTGTCGTATATGAGCTTTCAAAACACTTTATCACTTTGAATGGGGTCACTTTCATAGTTAAAAAGGTGGTTTCTAGATTGTTCTTGAAACTCTTGTGACAGGACAATATCCATACACATACAAGGGAGTTCTATTGATATCACTATAATTCAGATTTATGCACCAAAAACCAGAGCCAAAGAGAAGGAAATAAATGTTCTTTACCAATTGTTGTAGTCAGAAATTGATCGAACATGTAACCACGATTCATTAATAATAATGGACAACTGGAATGCAAATGTTGGGAACCAGGAAGAAGGATCAGTAGTCAGGAAACATGGACTTGCTGACAGAAATAAAACTGGAGATAGAATGATGGAATTCTGCACATAAATACAGGCTATACACATGGATTTCACATGATGGTATATACAGGAATCAGGATAAGTTCAATATCAATAGTGAAAATTGGGCTATGTGCTGACTGTGGAACAGATCATCAACTAATCATATGAAATTTCAAATTAAAGCTAAAAAAGGTCAAATCAAATCCACAGGAGTCAAAATTTGAACTTGAACACATCCCACCTGAATTTTAAAACCAACTCAGGAATAGGTTTGAGTCCTTGAACTCTAATGAACAAAGACCAGATGAGCTATGGGAAGATTCCAAGAATATCATCCACAGAGAATGCAAAAGGATACTATAAAGATAAAAGAAAGAAACACCAAAATGGTTGTCAGAAGAGACTTTGAATATTGCACTAGAGCACTGAGAAGCCAAAGAGAAGGGAAGAAATCAAGAAGTTAAGGAGCTGAATAGAAGATTTTAAAGGGCAGCGTGGGAAGACAAAGCAAAATATTATAAAGAAAAGTATAAAAAGCTGGAGTGTGAAA
>NW_006399754.1:33164515-33172228 GCF_000299155.1 Elephantulus edwardii
AATGTGGCATCAAGATTGGAGGAAGATTCATCATCAACATGTGTTATGCAGATGACACAACCCTGCTTGCTGAAAGCGAGGAGGACCTGAGGTGATTGCTGCAGAATGTCGAGGACTGTAGTCTTCATTATCGATTGAACCTCAACATCCAGAAGACCGAGATTCTTACCACTGGGACAATTGGCAGCACCAAGATTGATGGAGAAAAGACTGAGGTTGTTAACAAAAGCACCTTGCTCAGCTCCACAATCAACAAGCTTGGTACCAGCAGTCAGGAAACCAAAAGACAGATTGCATTAGGTAAATCTGCTGTCGGAGTCCTTTCCAAAGTACTAAGAAGCAACGATGTAAGTCTCAGTACTATGATGCACCTGATTCAGGCCGTGGTCTTTGCAATTACTTGCATGCATCAGACAGCCGGACTAAGGATGACAGAAGAATTGATGCCTTTGAGTAGTGGTTCTGGAGAAGAGTCTTGAACATATCATGGATTGCCAAGAAAACAAATAAGTCCGTCTTTGAGAAGGTGAAACTAAGTTTCTCTTTGGTGGCTGGAGTTTTGAAGTTCCGTCTCACATACTTGGGGCACGTGGCCAGCAGAGACTGGTCCTTGGAGAAGGACATCATGCTCAGAAGGTTGGCGGGACAGTGCAGGAGAGAAAGACTCAGGACCAGATGGATTGATACAGTAAACTAGGGCAATGGGGTAGATGTACTTGGATCAGTGATTCTGGCTCAGGACACGCCAGCTTTCAGAGCTATTAAACACAGGGTTGCTGTGAGTCACAGGTAACTCAACGACACATAACAACAATATTATCTAAAATATGTGTATGTGGTGCTTGTTGTTATATGCTGTTGAGATGGCATAGACTCATAACTGACCCTTCAGAGGGTTTTCAGAGGCAATGAATCACACGGGAGGAGATAGCCCATCCCTTCTTCCATGTGATCCATGAAAATGATTTTATTTACAAATAAATATGCATTACTTTTATTGCATTTTAAAATTACTTAAAAAACACTAGTGTTTGAAGCTGTTAACTGCAATGTTACTTTAAAACAAATTTTCTTAAGACTGGATTTCTCTGTGTAATGAAAATTCCCAGAAGAACATGTGACTATAAATCTCAGTATTAGTGCTTTTGCTGTTTTGTGTAATGCCTTCATTTGAGAATATTTTGTACTAAATGTGCGCTTGGTAATAAGAAATTAAGTAGGATGATACTTTATGGAATAATATGTTCCAGAAATGTAATAATTAACATATATTCTTCTTTTGAGAATGTGTATTTTCTATAAATCAAAAATCTTATATGGTATCTAAGCCACAGAGTTATTTGCACACAGAAATACTACATAATTAATTAAATAGATAAATGGAGCAATTGAACATCATTCAAATATCAAGAATTTTTAAGAATAACTTTAGTCCATGAGGCAATAAGAATTAGGAAAATTGTACTTTTTTTGGTTGTTTGGGTTCCCCCCATTTCTTAAGACATAAGCAAGTTTTCAATAAGGTGAAATTAGCTCATGTTGTAAATCACTAACTTTTCATCAGTCACTGCAATGAAGTGTTCAGTGAATTCTATCAGATTTGGGCATGACCTACAATGAATTTTCTTTTGATTTCATTTTTATTTTTCACTTCTCTAGGACTGCCAAGAACACAAACAGATTCATCCTAGAGAGGGTTAAAACAGGCTACTCCTTGGAGGCAAGGATTCTGGGGTTTTGTCTGACATACTTTGGACATGTTGTAAGGAGAGACAGGTCTTTAGAGAGAGACATCATGCTGGGCAGAGTGGAGGGACAGCGCAGGAGGGGAAGACCCTCTATGAGGTGGATTGATTCAGTGACTGCGGTATTCGGGATGGGTGTGTCAGAGGCAATGGGATTGGCACAGGATAGAGCAGGGTTTAGGGCTGTTGTACTTTGGGTTGCTATGAGTCAAAAACGACTCGATGGCACATAACAACAACAACAACATAAATTAATTTTAGTCTACAAGGAACAATTTGGAGAAGAAACATATTCTAGATAGAAACACCATAGATCATAGTGAATCATTTTAAATTCTTTTCCTTTGATATGGAGATAGGAGTTTTTCTCTAGATAAGGTGAACTTTGGGATGTTTGTACATATACATATACACATACAAATACACATACACACATACAAATACACATACACACATACAAATATATATATAATTTTCCAGGCATAGGAAGATGTATAACTTTATAAAGTCAGAATCCCTGTTGACATAGTACATAACATGTCAGCTGCTAACTGCAAGGTTAGAAGTTCAAATCCACTAGTCACTTTGTAGGAGAAAAGTGAGCCTTTTTTGCAGCATCAGAAAAGTGCTTGGGAGCAGTCCGGGTGGATTTTGGTATGATGAATGTTAGAAGGAGCGCTGGCGGAGGAGCCTTGAAGGGCCTGCCACTCACAGGCCAAGAACGGCTCCTCTCTCACAGTCAGAATCCACCAGATGCCATGCAGGACGAAAACAATCTCGTCTCAAGAGATTTAAAGGCTTTGAAGGTTCACTGGATGGTTAGCTGTGAGTTAGTTCCAACACAGTGGCAATGATTTTGAGAGTAGGTAGGTTGAGGAGGAGAGACAGATACACAGAAGATAAAAAGAGCCAACATAGAAAAGAAGCTGAGCTGTCCTGGGGGATAGAAAGTTGCCTTGTCTTAACAAGGCAGGCAGTTCAAACTCACCAGCTGCTCCATAGTTGTTGCTCTGAAAGAACTGGCAAAAAGCAAGGCTCCAGGAGTTGACAGCATACTAACTGACGTATTTCAATAAACACACTGCCCTGGATGTGCTCACTAAGTTGTGCCAAGAAATCTGGAGGACAGCCAGCTGGCCAACTGACTGGAAGAGATCTATATTTGTTCCCATCCAAAAGAAAGGTGACCAAACAGAGTGTGGAAACTAAAGAACGATATCATTGATTTCACATGCACGCAAAATTCTGCTGAAAATTATCGGAAAATGACTGGAACAGCACATCAACATAGAACTACCTGATGTGCAGGCTGGTTTTAGAAAAGGTCGTGGTACTAGGCATATTATAGGTGATGTTAGATGGATCTTGTCAGAAAGCAGAAAGTACCAGAAGAATGTCTATCTGTGCGTCATTGACTATGCAAAAGCGTTTGACTGTGTGGATCACAACAACCTGTGGCTGACTCTGAGAAGAATGGGAATCCCAGAACATTTGATCATGCTAATGCGAAACCTATACTGGAACCAAGAGGCAGTCGTCAGAACAGAGCAAGGAAGCACTGCATGATTCAAAATCAGGAAGGGGGTCCATCAGGGATGTATTCCGTCTCCATACCTTTTCAAAAGGGGGCAAAAAAAAACAACCGGGATGCTGGGCTGTACGAGGAGGAGTGTGGCATTAGGATTGGAGGAAGACTCATTAGCAACCTGTGTTATACAGATTATACAACCCTGCTTGTTGAAACTGAGAAGGACCTGAAGTGCTTGCTGCAGAAAGTCAAGGACTGCAGCCTTCAATATGGATTGAAACTCAACACCAAGAAAATAAAGATTCTCATTCCTGGGCCAATTTGCCACTTAATGTGTTACCTGTATAAATAACACTATTTTTATTTTGTAGCCATTTCGATATTGTCATTTCTCTTCAAAACAGAAAGCTCTTCTTTTGAGAGTTTTGTCTGAAATGAGGCAGATATATTAGAATAAAAAATAAAGAGATGATCTGTTCTGCATGAATGAGTAGAAAGGTAGGGGGGGAAAGACTCTTTACGAGAAACAAGTGGATAAACAACTAGTTATTGACTTTTAATGAAATCTTACCAAACACTGGGTTCACAGGCAAACAGTCATTCCAAAATTATAAAGGCAGGCAGTAATGGCAAATTTGCCTAGAACCTCCTAATTTGCTCTTTTGATCAGAAGGCTGCCAGAGTTCATTTGAATTGGCAGGAACGCTAAATCATAAATTATGACAAATGGCTAATTTTAAACTAGTGTCATATTGTGAGGAAGCCAAAGGGAAATTGCCACTCAGTTTTTGGCCTGTCTTCCAGACCTCACAAGAATCTCCGAGTTGACAGGGGAAGTGCAGAGAAAAACCCCACCAGTTGCAGCGAGGGGGAGGGCCAGAACACACTGCAGACAGGGCCTCCTCTCCCCACCTCAGCAGGGAAAAGGACCAGAAGGTGCTGCGGAGTTGATGGCAACCAACAACCTGAACAACTGTATGCTAATAAATTCAGTAATTTAAGTAAAATGAGTGAAATTATTAAAAACCTCAAACTACCTTAATTCATTGTATCAGACAATGTAAGATATTTCCCTTTCTTTGACTTTCCTAGAATCCATAAAGGACTTTGCAGTTGAAATTAAAGTCTTAAACCAGTTGACTTTGAATTTACTAAAAGGATGCTATCCTTAGCTGCCTAATAAATCAAAGCTGTTAGAAGAAAGTCTGTTCCCCTCACTGAGGGTAAATACTCCAATTTGGAGAAGCAAGCCACTTTGAGTTCTACCCTAAAAGAAGAAATTAATCTAAAATTTTTAGTTGGATAAGCACAAATTTAACTCACACACATATGACATCAACAACAAAAAGTTTCTTGTTTTTTTTTTTATTTCAACATCTAAAATGTGACAGGGCTTTTGACTTGGGAAATGGGTAGAAGTGGACAGAACTGGATGCAAATGATGGTAAATGTCTAGCCTGCCTTAAAGAGATTTTTGGTAGAATTATGGACACCAATAGTTATTTTGTTGTGTGTTCAGAAAAAAATGGGTAACATTGTGACTATTTCTATTTTCTTTTTTAAAATAAAATTTTATTTTAACTGTGATTTTAGTAAAAGTTTACTGAGAATTTAGACTTTGATTCATTCATTGTTGCACAACTTAATCCCACTTCCTCCCTTCCCGCTCCCTCAATTCACTTTATTTTTTTAATGTATTCATTCATTGTTGCACAACTACCTACCTCCCCCTCTCCAGTCCTCTTTGCAATGCTGTGCCTCTTATTCTGGGCTTTTGCTGTATGTATAATGCCTAATCATATATTCCTTTTAAACAATTCTTCCCTTCAATCTGCCCAAGGAAATGATCATAATCTACCCACTTTTATACTATTCCCCCCCCAACCCCCATGTCAGAACTGCTGTACAACACTGGTGCTATGCTGTGTTTGTTCTTTTGTGATTGAGATATTTCATTCAGCATGATGTGCTCCAGGGTCACACATGTTGTGGGTGTTTTATGAGTCCATTGTTTTTCAGTGCTCTATAGTGTTCTGTTGTATAAATATACCAAAGTTTTTGTACACATTCATTTGTTCATGGGCAAGTAGGTTGCTTCCATCATTTTGATATTGTAAATAATGCAGTAATAAACATGGGTGTGCATATATCTCTTTGGATGGCGGTTCTGGCTTCTTTAGGGTATATTCTCAGCAGTGGAATTGCTGGGCCAAATTGTGTTTCTATTTCCAACTTTTTGAGAAAGCATCAAACTGCCTTCCATAGTGGTTGCACCATTTTACACGCCCACCAGCTGTGTTTAAGGGTTCCATTCTCTCCACAACCTCACCAGCCTTTCTCATTTTGCGGCTCTGTTGATCTTTTCTATTAATATTGGGATGAGATTGTATCTCATAGTTTTGTTGGTTGGTTATTTGTTTTGGTTTTGGTTTTGGTTTATTATTTTTTCTTTTTAATCTCTCTGATAGCTAGGGATTTTGAACCTTTTTTCATGTGTTTGTCATCTGAACCTCTTCTTTGGTGAAGTATCAGCATCTCAACAAGAAAAAGGTAAACAACACAACCACGAAATGGGCATGGAATACTATATTTTTGTGAACAAGATGTCAAAGGGTAAATGTGGTCTTGCATAGGGAAAGGAAATAAGTGTGAATAAAAGGTTAGAAAGATATGATGGAATTTTAACCGAGGTATGTAATCAAATATGGACCTGTAAGTCCGAACCTGTTGAGAAACAGGTGTTTCCTTTGCTGTGCTGATTAACCACGCTGATTAATGGCCATGCAAGCATACAGTGAGATCACAATCTAATCACTTTTGTTTATACAAAGAGCAAAGAACTGAAACGAGTGCACAGGAAGTGCGTGAACGGCGGAGAGCCGCAGAATGCCATGGGATGCCAGGGTCACCAAGGGGGCTGAAAGGTTGCCCAGCTTTCTTCTGCAGAGCTGCTGGTGGATTAGAACTTCCTACCTTTGGGTCGGCAGCATAACTATAATCCACTGGGCCACCGGAGTGTGTTATTTTCATGAGTTTGCCTTAATAACATCCATTGTTTTTCTTCCCTTAACCTTCATTTGACTTAATGATTTTATTAAAATTTGTAATCTTTTGACAGATTTGCTTCTTATCTCTTTACCACTGGGTATAATTCTATTTTAATCCTATTTTGTTTTTCTATAATGCCCAGATGTAAAGATTAGAAAGCACACCTTAGGAAGAGATAGAACACATCATCTAAGTTAAGATGCAGCATATTTTCCTTTCTTTTAAAAAACTTTTTATTTTATTATATTATGTGTGTGTACCGTCAAATCTGATCTGACTGGTACAGGAGGAGATTGCCCCTCCTTCTTCAGCAGAGCATCTGGTGGATTTAAACTGTGGACCTCTGGGATTGTAGTGCAGCTTTTTGCCACTAGGCCACCAGAGCGCTCCCATATTTTACTTTTTGTAGCTAAATGGCTCCCTTTTATAAATAAAATTATTTTTAAAACTCCACAAGTTCCTTTCATTGAAGGAGATATCCAAGCCCAGCTGCCTTTCCAGCAGGTTTTCTGAGGCTTTGGATTTCACGGAGGAGACGGCTCATAGCTGTTTCTTGGAGCTGTTGGTGTATTTGATCCACCAGACAATTTCAACTCTGGGTTAACACTTCACGTCTTCAAGGTGCACACACCATCAGAGCTCTGAAGAAACAGTCATAAACAGTAAACCTGAAGCAATCTACTTACAATATTGCCAAATGAATAAAAAAGCAGAAAATGTGCACCGAATTTACCAAATCACTACGCCATTATTAAAAAAGATAGGAACCAAGACTATTTCTTCATGGTGAGTAGTGTAGAGGTAAATAACGGTGAGTTGGACTCCTAAGATTTTAGCATATTATTTGCAATTTTAAGAAAGATGAAGCTGTTTACCAATGAGTGCCTTTTGTATATGTGTTCATTATAGCTTATTTTACATTTCATAGTGCTGTTGTTATAGCAGTGCCGCCTGTGGTGTGAACAGGAACTACTAGCAAAAAGGAAGAGTTAATCATATTTACTACAGATGTATAAATTAGCTTCCCTCTGTCATTACAGTCTCATATGAACTTTGAAATGTGTTTCATTGTGAAACAATGAATGTGTAATCTATTTTAAAATTTAATCGTGCTAATGCGAAACCTATACTTGGACCAAGAGGCAGTCCTTAGAACAGAGCAGGGCAACACTGCATGGTTCAAAATTGGGAAGGGTGTACGTCAGGGATGTGTCCTGTCTCCATACCTTTTCAAGCTGTATGCAGAGCAGATTATCCGAGAGGCAGGGCTCTATGAGGAGAGGCGTGGCTTTAGGATTGGTGGAAGATCTATCAACAATCTGCGTTATGCAGATGACACAACCTTGTTCGCTGAAACTGAGGAGGACCTCATGCACTTACTGCAGAGGGTCA
>NW_006399754.1:33172638-33175075 GCF_000299155.1 Elephantulus edwardii
TGGGGCTTCGTCTGACATACTTTGGACATGTTGTAAGGAGAGACAGGTCTTTAGAGAGGGACATCATGCTGGACAGAGTGGAGGGACAGTGCAGGAGGGGAAGACCCTCTATGAGGTGGATTGATTCAGTGACTGGGGTACTCGGGATGGATTTGTCAGAGGCAAATGAGATTGGCACAGGATAGAGCAGGGTTTAGGGCTGTTGTACATAGGGTTGCTATGAGTTGCAAACGACTCGATGGCACATAACAACAATAACACACTTTTGAATACTTAATATGTTTGAGTTGAATTGAATACTTAATTATGAATGCTTATTATGTACACCATTGTCTTCATTAGTTGTTAATCACAATGTGCAGAAGAAGCAGCTGCTGTTTTGCTCCCTGTACTCAGACCCATCGCTGAGCTGGCCCTCCAGCAGTGTCAGAGACTGCAAATCACAAGGAAGAGGACTGAGCGCCTTTCTCCTGAGGAGCACCTAGCCTTTGAGTTGGCAGCACAACTCTTTGCCCACAAGGTCACCTGAGATCCCTCACTAACAATTGTGTTATTGTTGATTGCCTTCTCATCAAGCACAACTCATAATGACCCTATGAACAAAAGGCCTGAAGCTTTTCTAGAACTCTCAACATTTATCAAAGTTCATAGAGGTTCCAGAGCACGTTGTTTAGGAAGTGGATGCCACTCTGCTTCCAAGAGAGGAAATAAATATTCTCATGCATATAAATGTGTCTGACTTTCCCAGTGTTGCTGTAAAAAAAACACGTAAGTAGGTGATTTTAAAGACAACAATGAAAAAAAAAGACAACAATGAGGCAGCTACAAACTTGTGCTACTACCGTGAAAGTAATAATATTTAATAAAACATAAAATTATTTTAAAACTTACAACTTCATTGCAATGCAAATATTACTTTAGTAACATGCTGTGTTATATTTAAATAATATTTTATATGGAATCCATAACCTTATTCATAAAAACAAGTAGATTTGTGATACAAACAAAGGCTAAATCTTGTCAGTATCCAGAATGGGCATGGTAATTGGTCTGTGATTCCACTTAAGAAACTGAAGGAAAAAACCATCACAGTGTGTGTGCTCTCAACATATGCTATATATGATTAATGTCAATGGAATCCTGTGTTCACAAATGTTTCTCTTTAACACAGCTCTTAATTTAAAAACAAATGATTTAATATTACTGACATGGTTATATGTTTCTTAAATAGTTCAGCTTCGTAGTGACCCTATGCCCTAGAATAGAGCAAAGGGAAGGGCTTGTGTCAAGGTTGTCTTCTGTCTCCAGACCTTTCAGTCTTTGTGCTGAGCAAATATTCGTGAAGTGACCTCTATGAAGAGGAATGTGACATCAGGATCAGAAGAAATCTCATCAACAACCTGCATTATACAGGTGACATAACCTTGCTAGCTGAAAGTGAGGAGGCTATGAAACACTTGCAACAGAAGGTCAAGGACTACAACCTTCATTGTGGATTACATCTCAACATCAAGAAAACAAAGGGCCTCCTTACTGGGACAATAGGAAACATCTTGATAGATGGAGAAAATATTGAAATTGTCAATGATTTTATCTTACCTGAAAATGCAAACAGTACTCTTGGGACCAATAGTCAGGAAATCAGGAGACACATTGCTTTGAACAAGTCAGCTGTCAGAGGCTGCTCCAAAATACTGAAGAGCAATGCTGTCAGTTTGAAGACTAAGGTGTGCTTGATTCAGGCAATGGTCTTTTCAATCACTTGCTATACATCTTAAACTAGACATTGAATAAAGATGACAGAAGACTTGATGCCTTTGAGTTGTGGTGTTGGAGAAGAGTACTGAATATCCCATTGATTTCCAAAAGAACAGACAGGTATGTCTTGGAAAAGATATAGTGTGTGCTCCTTGAAAATAAGGACAGGGAAATTTGGTGTCTTATACTTTGGACATGTTGCTAGGAGAGGTCATTCCTTGGAAAGGGACAACAGGCTTGGAAAAAAAGTGGAGGACAGCAAAACAGAGGCAGACCTCATGAGATGGGCTTAAATAGTGACCACAGCAGTGAGCGCAAGTGTTTCAGAGATGATGAGCACGGCCGTGATGGGACAGGGTTGACATTTGTTGTTCATGAGGTCACTATGAGCTGTACTCAAATCAGTGGCACCTCATAACAACATGGCCTTCAGAATGAAATACTGCGCAGGCCTGGACAGTTCTCTCAGTTGTTTTATGTTTGATCCTACAGTTTTAGTTTTAGATGAATTCGAATGGGCGTGGTTCCACTTCTTTGCACTTGCTCTCTACTTAGTAAAGAATGCTCTTCTTTTTTTTCTATATTTTATTCATTTTCATAAACATTTACAGAGATTTTGGGTTTCCATTCATTCCTTGTTGCACTATTCTCTCTACCCTCCTACCAGTTTGTTCTTGTC
>NW_006399754.1:33176731-33203160 GCF_000299155.1 Elephantulus edwardii
TTCACCGAAGACGACATTCAGATGGCTAACAAACACATGAAGAAATGCTCAAAATCCCTAGCCCTAAGAGAGATGCAAATTAAAACAATTATGAGATATCATTTCACCCCAGTCAAAATAGCAAAATTTAACAGAACAGCAAGCAACAAATGCTGGCGAGGAATGCTCTTCTGATAACACAAACAAAGTAGGTGAGAGAACATCCTTTCAAAGAATGTTCCGTATTATCTCCCACCAGGACTCTTCGTTCTGGAAGTCCATGATCTGTCCTTTGCCAGCCACAGAACTGAAATACATGAATTACTCTTTAGCCTTTGTTAATGACTATTTAGCATTTGCATGTAGATGAGTCAGGCTCAGTTTAATCTTCACAGGGACCTGCTTGCTTTTTAACACTTTAAAAGCTCTTTATTCAGCACTTTTGTCCTGTACAATACACTTGATTTCTCAACTGCTTCCTCTATGTGTGGTGTCAACCCAGAGTCAAGACAATTTGTAAGAATTCCAATCTTGCCTCTTCTGTGTGGCATTGCTGCTGTGGACTGTAATGTCAGAACCAACTCCTGGCTGACTCCCTCGTGGGTTTTCAGAGGGAGTAAATCACATGAGAGAAATTGACATTCTTGTAGAGATACTGGAGGACTTGAACCATGTGCCTTTGGGTTGGCAGCACAACTCCTTACCTCTAAGCCACCAGATCTGTTATTTGATTATAATGGACACAAACGTGGATCTCTCTCTAAGAGTTGTCCAGGTAGATGTCTTCCAGTTTCTTTGACAGAGCTGAATGAGCGCCGCCAGCATTTCATCTGTTTGCTCACATGTTTCAATCGGTAATTCTGGATGTTTGTGTTTGTTATGTTTGTTTTTACCAACGTCTTCAGTACAGCTTGGATGTAGTCCTTCAATATGTTCTCTTTTTAAAATGTTATACTGATTTGCATACAAAATTTGTATACACTGTGTTTCATTCATATGCACTGTTTTACACATCCTTTCATTTACGTTGTGTTTCATATCATCATTTCCATACATTGTGTGCCATTAAATAAATCACCATTGACCTATGCTCATTATTACCTGATCTTTTCAAGTCCTCATGGGATCTTTCCTCATTCTTTCACTCCCGCCTTCTACCTATATGACCCTTTGATTCCCCCTCTCCACTCTCAGCACTCCTGCGTCTCCCCTTTATACACATCTTACTAGTTATCCTCCAATTTTTACAACAATTGTTTTATGCAGTATCTGTCCTGATGAGACTGAGTAGTGCACTCAGTATAACATTTTCTAGGCTCTTTCACGTTATATGGTAGTTTCTCTAAACCATTTCTCCTGAGTCCTGTATAGTAATTCGTTGTGCAAATGCACCGTAACTTCTCAGTCAGTTCACAATAAGAAAATTATAGGTAAATAGGCAATTCAAACATGAGTCAAAATTTTAAATATGACCTCACAATCCTAGAAGAGTTATCCAATCAACAACGCAAATTGGTGGAAGTTCACGGACAACCAAGGTGTATTTGCCTCTGTGACTGAAACCTTTTCTGTTCATAATAACAGCTTACCATCTATCAGAGTGAAACTTAACACAACTTAGCTTGTATGTTTAAATAAATGATGCCTTTCTTCTTTGCAATTTCGTCCATTTAAAATTATTATTATTTTAGATAGGCTCTTCAAATATAAACATAAAAACTACTTCGAGACAAAGAAATGGAAGCTGTGATTACAAGGCACTAAATTTTCATGTTTCAATATGCAGCAACATTGACTGGAATCACTGGTCTACGCTATTTGTTCTAAAAGTTCTGCAGTTTCAAGTTTCATCTTTAAACATCATATTTCAATCCACCTGAAATCTCACACTAAGAAGTTGGAACGCAATAAATATTTTTGTTCACAATCATTCTATCTTAATTTTCTAATTGAGTGAGCACACAAGTAAAACAAGAATATTCCATAGAAAGTTGTGCATTTCATGGTTAAATTTGTGTTCCACTTCAACATCAGTTACAGTTATCTTTCACTCATTGTAAACTTATTTCTAATAAAATTGCAGCATAGAGTAATTTCTGTTCAAGCATTAGTAACATTGTGCTGAAAATTATTGTTTCTAATAAAATTTAAATTCTCTCATTTTCTTTTAGTGTCTGAAATTTATACATATCACTTTGCAACAAATGAAACCATTCCATTGTAAGAAGAGAAGAGTGGCTGTGGAAAATGTATTCTCAAAATGCACAAAGGAGAAAACAATTGCAATAGAAGCAGAAAAAAGATAATCTCACTGTAAATTTCAATTTTTTTTTAAAAAAAGGAGATGTATTTTTCACATCTATCACAATAACAATACCATGTTTTAGTTAATAAGCAAACAAAAAAGAGAAGGAAAACAAAAAGAGACAGAGTGCGGAAAAACAAAGGAAGACAAAGACAATTATGGAAAAAGGAGGAAGAGGAAGGATGGTTGTTGTTATTGTTATGTGCCATCAAGTTGCTTGAGACTCATAGCACCCCTCTGTACAACAGCCCTAGACTCTGCTCTGTCCTGTGCCAATCGCACTGTCTCTGACACACCCATCCCGATTATCCCAGTTACTGAATCAATCCACCCCACAGAGGGTCTTTCCCTCCTACGCTGTCCCTCCACCCTCCCAAGTATGATGTCCTTCTCCAAGGACCAGCTTCTCCTTACAACATGTCCAAACTATGTTAGAAGGACCCTCAGAATCCTTGCCTCCAAGGAGCCACCTGGTTTAACCCTGTCCTGGATGAATCTGTTTGTTTTCTTAGCACTCCATGGTACCCTCAATACTCTTCTCCAGCACCACAGCTCAAAGGTATCAATTCTCCTTCTATCCTCCCTAGTCCTTGTCCAACTGTCTGATACGTAACAAGTGATTAAAAAGACCATGGCCTGTATTAGACACACCTTGGCCTCCAGAGAGACACCATTGCTCTTCAGTACTTTGGAGAGGTCCCTAACAGCAGACTTTCCCATGGCAATGCGCGTTTTAATTTCCTGGCTATTGGTGCCGAGAGTTTTGACTGTGGAGCCAAGCAGACTAAAGCTGTGAACAATCTCAATCTCTTTACCATACATCCTGATGCTGCCAATTGGCCCAGCGGTGAGAATCTTTGTCTTCTTGACATTGAGCCTCAATCCATATTGAAGGCTGCAGTCTTTGACCCACTGCAGCAGGCGCTTCAGGTCCTCCTCAGTTTCAGCAAGGAGGGTTGTGTCATCCGCATAACGCAGATTGTTGAAATATCTTCCACCAATCTTTACACCACATTCCTCCTCATAGAGCCCAGGCTCCTGGATAATCTGTTCTGCATACAGGTTGAACAGGTATGGAGACAGGACACATTCCTGGCGTACAATCTTCCCAATTTTAGTAGGTAACAAAAAGTGAAATATGTGAAATGTCATTTTACTCAACGGGCTGAAAATACAATTACTTTGTAGTGGAACTTGGCGCTGTTTGATAGAGACAAAGATAAGTAACGTTTTCGATTTACTAATATCACACTTAAATACTTATCTCCGGAATGTTCCTCTGTACGTAAAGGAGACGATAGATAACATTGTTCATTACAGAACTATTTTTAATAAGAAAATATTGAAAACAATAGAAATAGCATAAAAAATAATACATTTAGTGATACTATTACAATGCCATAATGCATATAGTTAAAATGATTATATATATATATATTTAATGTAGGACCTTGGATAAATTTTACAAATTATCAAGCAAGTACAGTAGATGCTAGATGATTAGATAGTTAACATGGCAAAATACAATTCATATGCAATTTGAAGTGCATAGGTAGATTATAGACAATAGATAAAACAGTATGTGTAGATATGTATAACTGTCTATATGTAATACTTTGGAAACAAATATTATGCATTTTAAGCATTGGCATCTGTAATTTCTATGTATTTTTATTATAAATAATAATTGCATTCCATAGCAATAAATCCAAATGACAAAAGTTATGTGGTATTCTAACACTTTCATCCAGTACTTCATGTGAAATTTAGCAGAAAATAAGATCGTGGTTTGATCTATTATATTTGGGTTCAACAATCTTGAATGCAAGGAAATGCACTGTAAAGAAAAGAAATCTAATATTAAATATTTTTTTTAGAAAATGAAGGTAATATACTTTCATACGCTTTCACATTTAAACTTTTGAAAAATACCTAAATTTAATTTGGTTATATAGCACAATTATTGGAAAGTAATTAAGAGTTATAGAATTTTAAATATGCTATGCATCTGAGTCCACTATCAAGAAGACAAAGATTATCACCACTGGACCAATTGGCAGCATCAGGATGGTGAAGAGATTGAGATTGTTAACAGATTTGGTTTGCTTGGCTCCACAGTCAACACTCTTGGTACCAGCAGCCAGGAAATTAAAAGACTTATTGTGATGGTAAAGTCTGCTGTTAGGGACCTCTCCAAAGTATTGAAGAGCAATGGTGTCAATCTGGAGACTAAGGTGCACCTAATACAGGCCATGGTCTTTGTAATCTCTTGTTATACATCAGAGAGCTTGACAATAATGACTAGGGAGGACAGAAGGAGAACTGATGTCTTTGAACTGCGGTATTTGAGAAGTGTATTGAATACACCATGGACTGCAAAGAGAACAAAAAGATTTGTACTAGATAAGGTGAGACCAGGCTGGTATTTGAAGGTAAGGAATTTGAATCTTTGTCTAACATACACTGGACATGTTCCAAGGAGGGACCAGTCCTTGGAGAGGGATGTCAAGCTTGAGAGGGTGGAGGTACAGTGCAGGAGAGGAAGACCCTTGATTGAGTCAGTGAATGGAGGTAGGTGTGTCAGAGACAATACGATTAGCACAGGATAGAGCAGGGATTAGGGCTGCTGTACATAGGGTCACTATGAGTCACAGGTGACTCGACGTCACATAATAACAATCTAGAATGTTATTTTATGTCCTTTACATGCTAACCAGGAGTTTGGTAGTTTGAACCCACAAACCGCTGAGCCTCAGAATAGTGAGATATTCTCCTACTTTAGAGATTACAGTCTCAGACACTCAATGGAGAGTGTCATGAATCCATATCAACTCTACCACACTGATTTACATTCTTGTTTGCTTGTTTGTTTTGTGAATTTCCTACTAGTTTATTTATAAAATTCCAATACATTGTTTTCAAGAACAAATTTTTTTTAATTTCCCTCATCCCCCCAACCCCAAAAATTGTACAACCGCATGATGGATGCTCCCCTCCCCTTGCACAACCTTCTCCCTTTGCTTCAACTTCTCCCACCCCTCTTAGATCCTTATACTCATTTTACAATAATGGTTTTATACAATAGTTATCCCACAACTTAACCTAATTTTTCACCCTTTGTAGGTAACTCTTTGTTTTTCTTGTACTGCTTTTAGAATTTCATCCTTATCTTTTATTTTGTGAAATTTGACAGTGACATGTCTTGGTATTTTTCTTTTTGGGTCTAGTCTATTTGGTGTTCTCTGTGTTTCTTGAATGTGGATTTCCCTCTTCTTAAAAATATGTGGGAAGTTTTCTTCTAGTACTTCTTCCACAATCTCCTCAGTGATTTCTGTCACTCCTGTGTTCTAGAATTCTAATCATACGTATGTTGTTCCATAGAAGCCCTGATGGTGCAGTAGATACTTGTTGTAATACTAGTGGAAATTTGAACACCACCAACCAATAAACCACTCACTAGGAGAAAAACAAAGCAATTTCCTTCCATAAAAATCACAGCCTTTAAAATGCTGTGGGGGTGGTTCTACTCTGTCCATTAAGGTTGCTATGAGTTGGAATAAATTTAAAAACTATGGGTTTGGTTTAATTTTTAATTTATATTATATATGTGTTCTTTTCAAATAACTGTAACATAAAAAATTTATCAGAACAAAACAACTTGAGTTTCTGGACTTCATTTCCTTATATTTAATTTTAAGATTTAGAAGTACCTTCTTTCTCAGTTATTAAACCAGGTTAAAATATACAATGTTAATCTAAAGTTGAGCAGTTAAAGAGAAGAAGAAGAATTGGCGCGCCTGTGTTATGAGGTTTGAGAAGAGCATTGAACATCCATCCTGGGAACTGCCAAAAGAGCAAACATCATGGGGAAGGAGCAGTCAGGGTGCTCTTTCAAAGCAAAGATGATAAGTTTTCATCTCTAATCTTCAAGCACGTTGCTAGGAAAGGCGATTCCTTGGAGAGGGACATCGGGTTTGGAAATGTGGAGCATCAACAAAAGAAAGGAAAACCCTCAACGAGATGGATGGAATCCCGTGACTTCAGAAATGGGTGTTGGTGAGTCAGAGATGGTGAGAACAGCACAGGCTAGGGCAACAACAATAGTTCATGTTCAAACAAAAGGAAAGAAAGAAGTCGATGCATCTGGTCTATTTATCATAAATAAAAAGATGCACATCTTATGAATCTCTTTAAATTCTGAAAGCAACATCTTTCTCATTTAAGTGTTATATAGCCCTTTTACCTAGTGATCTGAAAAGGTTCCACTTTTGAGTAGAGGTCAAAATAGAAGGAGGCTTTGAAGCAAGTTGTACATTTTGTAAACTACTTTGCCACTTCAGTCACATGATTTAGCTGATCCAGTGACACCATGAGTATCAGTGTAAGAAATCCACTGCTGCTTGGAATCTTTGTCAAGTCCTTACAGATGAAAAAGAAGGTACAGAAACATAGGATTTGGGAGATGATAATTTCCTATCCCCCTCCTCTTCTGAGTAAAAGCTTTGAGTTGCTCACCAACCTAAGTAAGCACTTACCTTTCCCATTTCAGGCCAGATAACATGCCATTTGATCAATCTTTAATGTTGTTGTGTGCCATGAAGTTGGAACAGACTCATAGCTGACCCTCTCACAGCTTATCAGAGGTAGTTAATCACAGGACTGATTGCCTATCCTTACCCAGCAAACCATTAAGTTATATGTTCAGATCATCTCTCCATCATCAAATGGAAGTAGTATGTTGCAGAAGGGATTTGAACAGGTCCTTTATGCACTAGTAAATTATATGCTAAATGGGTTCAAGTCATGGGTCCTACCTTAATTTAACAGCTGGAAGCTGGGAGCCTCTTGTTTAAAGTGATTTCGACCCCATACGTAAATGTTTTTTAATAGATCACCATGGACTACCAAGAGGACTAACAGGTCTGTCCTGGAAAGAGTGACCACACTGCTCCTTGGATATAAGGATTTTGAGGCTTTCTTTCCCATACATTGATCATCTAGCCAGGAGGGAACAGTCTTTGGAGAAGGATATCATGTTTGGAAGAGCTGAAGGACAACACAGGAGAGGAAGATCCAGGATGAGATGGCTGGACTCAGTAACTGGGTAATGAGAGGAGGTGTGTCAGACACAGATTGGCTCAGGATGGAGCAAGGTTAAGAGCTATAGTGCATAGGGTCACTATGAGTCCTAGTTGACTTGATGACACATAACAACAACATTTTATTTTAATATGTGCCTACCTGAAAATATTGCTGAAAATGTATCTAAATGGAAACTTTTTAAAAAAGCTATCTTGTAGCTTATGTACTCAGCCAGCTCTCTGCTGAATCATGTGTGTGTTTACAGTTGCTTCCACACGGAATCTGCTTTGTGCCCTATTACCAAAAAACACAGACTTAAATAGTACTTCCTGTACAGTGAGATAACACACAAAATGGCAAATGCTATTAGTTTGTAAAATATATTGCATTTGAGAAATCTAAATCATGTGATTGCTACATACCAGATCCTGTATAGAAAAGACAGCTTTATGCTGTGCAATTATTGCCTTGCCATGATTAGGTGGTTGTTGCTGTTATGTGCCATAGCCTCACCTGTCACTCATAGTGACTCTATGCACATTAGCTCTGTATCCTGCCCTATCTGAGCCAAGCTCATCATTTCAAACAGACACAGTCTCATTTCTCTAGTCAATCTGTCTCATCCTGGGTCTTTCTCTCCTCCTCTGTCCCTCCACACTTCCAAGTATGATGTCTCTCTCCAATGACTACATACCCAAAATATGTGAAATGGAGCTTCACAATCCTTGCTTCCAGGGAGCAGTCTGCTTTCACCCTCTCCAGGACAGACTTGTTTGTTCTCCTGGCAGTCCATAGTAAGTTCAATACTCTTCTCCAGCACCACAACTCAATTCTTCCTCTATAATCCTTAGTTATTGTCCATCTCTCTGATATATAGCTATAATTGCTAACACCATGGCCTGGATAGGCACGCCTTAGTCTCCAGACTGACTTCACAGCTCTTCAGTGTTCTAGAGTAGTACCAGACAGCGACTTTCCAAATGCAGTTCAGCTTTTGATTTCCTGACTGTCAGTGCCAAGAGCATTGAGAGTGGAACCAAGCAAGCTGAAGTTGTCAACAATGTCAATCTCTTCTTCATTCATCATGAAGCTGCCAATAGGCCAAGTGGTAAAATTCTTTGTTTCCTTGATGTTAAGCTTCAGTCCATATTGAAGAATACAGTCCTTGACCGTCTCCAGCAAACACCTCAAGTCCTTTTCAGACTCAGCAAGCAGGGTTGTGTCTTCTGTATAATGTAGGTTATTTTGATGAGTCTTCGTCCAACCTCCATCTCACATTCCTATTCATACAGTCCAGCCTCTTGAATGATCTGTTTTGCATATAGATTGAAAAGGTACGGAGACAGGATTCATCCCTGATGCACACCTTTCCTGAGCCTGAACCATGCAGTGTTTCCCTGCTCTATTGTGACTACTCCTTCCTGCTCCAAGTGTAGGTGGATAAACAAAGGAGAATATTCAGAGAGGGCTGAAGTCAGGATCAAAGTGAGAATATTTGTCTGTCTAGACAGTTTGACGCCAGAATCCAGGCTCTTATCATGCACGATAAAAGTACTAAGTAAGGTGGGGGATATGTAACTAACAAGACATTAATAAAGGAATTCAGAAACATGTGCTATTAGAAATAAAAGGACAAATGAACTAATGGGTGGAAATGGTTTGTTGAACACCAACTGCTGTTCTTGTGGAGAGTCAAGTTGGAATCAACCCAGAGCTCACCCTCCTGAGGAGTTTTCAGAGGCAGTAAATTAGATAGGAAAAAATTGCCCTTCCTTCTCTGATGGAGCAACCGATGGATTTGAAGCAAGTATCTTTGGGCTGGCACAAAAATTCCTTCTGACTAAGTGCTCCCTGTAGGAGCTCTGGTGGCTTAGAGGCAAAGAGGTGCTTTGTAAACCCAACAGTAAATGGTTCAAGTCCAGCAGTTGCTCTGTAGGAGAGAGAAGGGCAATTTCCTTCTGTGGGACATGTTGAGTGCCATTGAGTCAGGACCACCTCTGAAAACCTTCTGGAGGGTCAGCTTTGAGTCAGTTTTGACTCCATAATAATCAGCAAACAAAAGGGAAAAAAAGTCCTTTCTAGCATAACACAATTTAATGAATAGAAATGTGGTCAAATGAAGTCAGAAAATAAAGAAAATAACTTCAATTAAGACCTAAGATACAAAGAGGGGGAAATGGTGAAAATTGTGTGTTCATTTAAAAAATTAAAACTTGTCAAAATCTGAGTTACTTATTTATATACATGATATACTCCTTTTACCTCAGAAACATTACCTGAAATTATACTAAAACAAATTACATGAGAGAAGAATGTCAGAGGATAAAATAATTCTAATGCCGAGAAATATATTTAAACAGTAATATTATTTAAACAGAATTCGCTTTCAAAAATCTGTAAGCAGAATAGGCCCCGGTCAATATTTGCGAAATATCTTTCCTGATTGAAAAGGCAGGTGCTAGTAATTATTTAGTCAGCAAAGTAATGAAATATTTCATAAAGGTAATTAACATAATCAATGGAAAAAGGTAAAATTGCTATCTAATCACCAATCAGGCAGCATCCGCCTCAGCTCAGTAATCACAAGCAGATGCATAATTCATTCATGGAGATAATTAGGGAACACAATTTAAATATTGTCAAAAAGCAATATTTTTGTCCTAGAGTTTGCGGGACTCACAGGCTCACGTGGAACAATGGGAGAGACGTGTGACTGTGTGTTCTAGCTGTTAGGGGAGCTGCGGGTGGCAAACCCGATGATTACACATAAAGGAAACTGTCTGGCATTTGGAAAGCAGGAAAAATGCATCAATAATTAGAACACTGTAGGTGAGTGTCTCAATGCCAGACTAACAGTGGGGTTTTCAGCATTAAGATAATTGCTGCTGCTTGTAGAGGGTGAGATAGACCAAGGATTCCACAGCAGCAAACGGCAAGGAGGGAAAGATGCCGATTTTTCTAGCCTTCTCCACTCCATTTCCTAACAGGGCAGCAAATATCAAACCAGAAGGAAAAATGTAAGATTTCATAGACAAGTGAATGATGTAAAGGATTTCCTAAACCTGAGTATACTTATCAAATATATTAAAGTTATACATGTAATGTAAGTACATTAAAACTAAATAACCATGTATAATGGAATGGACTTGGAAGCATTCCTATCTTTTCTGTTTTTTTCATATTTTCAAAAGTTCCAGTCTAATAAAAAAAACCCCACATTTCTTTTAATCAGATAAACATTTCTTTTCATCATCCAGGCCTGGATGATGCAGAGCTGAGGTTAAATAACAACGTTCCTGACACCATCACCACCATTTCTTTGTCTCCATTTAACTTTGGTACTGATCTCCTTGTGTGAATAGTGTCCCAGATTTAGTCAGCGAACGAATTATTGGAGCAATTAAATTCCCTACACTGTTGAAGTACATTTCTATTTGTGACAAAAAGAGTCCAAGGTATTTAGGTTCTGAATGCCTTGAAGAATCTTTTTTGTGTTTTGTTTATTTGGGTATTTTGGTTTTGTTTTTTTTTTTTTTTTGGTTTTTGGTGTCTTTCCACCCACACCCTCGAAAACAGCACAGAAATCCCAAAGAGTTCTGATGTTCAATTGCTTTGAATTTTTGTTGGTTTACACCTTCAACACCTGATATACAAATGTCTTACTATAAATCTACAATGATTGTTACTTCTTACTCATGAGGTCAAAACATTGAACATTATCGACCCCAGGGATCAATCTGATATGTGTAGAAGAAAGAAGTTCCATGAAGACTAAACTTGCAGACAAATGGATAGTTAATAAACATCTGAAGAAGGAGCATGAAGCTATATTTCTAGCCTGCACTGAGAGAAAACTTCCTCTGTTTCTCTTAAACAATGAATATCATGTAAAGGAACCATGCAGCAGGTAGGAGATATAGTTATTGATTCATACAATAAAACCATATACACAATAACAAACTGCAAGTGGGGGGGGGTCACTGGACAGCTAACCTGCTGCTTTTCTCTAAGGTCTGTCTTTTATTCTAATTTGAATGGAGATGTAGTAGGAATTCTCACTTCTGCATCGTTCAAATCAATTTTTAAAGGCAAGTTGTAAAAAATATTTCTTCCTTATTACACAACCCTGCTCACTGAAACTGAGGAGGACCTCATGCACTTACTGCAGAGGGTCAAGGACTGCGGCCTTCAGTATGGACTGAGGCTCAATGTCAAGAAGACAAAGATTCTCACCATTGGACCAATCGGTAGCATCAGGATGGATGGCGAAGAGATTGAGAGTGTTCACAGCTTCAGTTTGCTCGGCTCCACGATCAACACTCTTGGCACCAGCAGCCAGGAAATAAAATAAAAAAAAAAGTATTGCGATGGGAAAGTCTACTGTTAGGGACCTCTCTAAAGTGCTCAAGAGCAACAGTGTCTCTCTGGAGACTAAGGTCCACCTGATACAGGCCATGGTTTTTGCAATCACTTGTTATGCACCAGAGAATTAGACAATGACTAGGGAGGATAGAAGGAGAATTGACGCCTTTGAGCTGTGGTGCTGGAGAAGAGTATTGAATGTACCATGGACTGCCAAGAAAACAAACAGATTCATCGTAGAGAGGGTTAAATCAGGCTACTCCTTGGAGGCAAGGATTCTGGGGCTTCGTCTGACATACTTTGGACATGTTGTAAGGAGAGACAGGTCCTTGAAGAGGGACATCATGCTTGGTAGGGTAGAGGGACAGCACAGGAGGGGAAGACCGTCTATGAGGTGGATTGATTCAGTGACTGGGGTAATTGGGATGGGAGTGTCAGAGGCAATGCGATTGGCACAGGATAGAGTAGGTTTTAGGGCTGTTGTACATGGGGTCACTATGAGTCGCAAGCGACTCGACGGCACATAACAACAACAACAACATATGAGTGAAGGTTTATAAGCCATATTGGTTAAAATCTCCAACCCCACCAGAATTTGGTAATACTTTTTATTTACTGTTGTTATTGTTGATTGATATTGAGTCACACACGCACGACTCTCAGTGACCCTATGAACAAAAAACATGAAGCCTTTCTGTAACTATCATTGTTTCTCCAAGTTCGTAGTTTCTAGAGGATTGTTGTTTAGGAAGTGGCTGCCACTCCTGCTTCTAAACCTGTCTTGAACTTAGAATTCCACCAAACACTATACTCCAGTCTACTCGTTTCCGTTCAAACTGTTCACTATACTAGGTTACATGCACGAGGTCAAAGAATCAAAGTAGGAACTCTCCAACCTATACATGAATATTTCTATTCCAGTTACGTATGTGGAGCTGACTCATTGTGAGAAGAACTTTAACCACCTAAATCTTCCTTTAATCCCCTCAACTTGATATGCTCCTAACTAGAAGATCACTGTGAAGTTTGCTCTTTCCTGGTTTTGTACCATTTTAAAATCTAAATTCAGTAATATAGACATTTTGATAATTTCTTACCCCTCTAATGATCTGACAGTCTGGGTAACAGGTGTAAACTATTGTTGCAAGTTGGAAGAATCATTAGTAGGAGACCTTTTGGGAGTGGAATAAAACCTTTTTGTTGTTGTTGTTGTGTAACATTGAGTCAGATCTAAGTGGCAGAGAAGGAGATTGCCCTCCTTCTCCAGCGGAGAATCTGGTGGATTCGTACTGCGCACCTTCAGGATTACAGCACAGCTTCTTGCCACTAGATCACCAGAGCTCCCTAAAAAAACCCTTTCTAAGTAGAGGCCGGTTTTCATTCCTACAAAGGTGCTTACGTGTGTAGGTCCACATGACCATGATCACTGACTCAGAGGCCATGACTCTGCTCTTAAACAAATCCTCTCAGACTGATGTGTACTCAGCATTGAAGAAGGATATAATATATAGTAAGAAATCATTGAATATTTTTAAATTAGTTGCCTATTATAGAGTCCAACACATGAGGCAATTGCATTATATCCTTGTAAAATTTATCAACATGAATTTTTTATGCAAAATATCTGCTTTTGCCAATATGCTTTTGGTTTATTTTGTTTTTCTATCGCATCTCCCTTAACGTTTACTAGTTTGCAATGTTGTTGCTGGGTGCCATGGAGTTGAGTGCGATCCATAGCAACCTTACAGACAACATAACTGAACCCTGTCTTACCGTGTGCCAGCCCCAGTGCAATATCAATTTTATGTAGTTACTAATGTCAAAGATTAGACATTCTTCAGTGTTTTCATTTCTATCTCTGAATTGCTGAAGATACAAACCAGACATAAAAGAGGTCATGCACTAGAGCTAACAGTGCTGATGTCAAATGGATCTTGGCAGAAACCAAAGAGAACTAGAAATATGTCTATTTGTGCTTTATCAATTATACAAAGATGTTTATCCATGTGCATTATGACAAATTATGGCTAACATTGAGTAGAATGAGGATCCCAGAACACTAAGTTGTGCTCATGCTAAACCTATACTTAGACCAAATGTTCTTGCTCAAACAGAACAAGAGAATAACACTACATGACTCCAAATCAAGAAAAGAAATGTATTAAGGGATATATTCCTTTTTCACATCTTTTAAACTATAAGTTGAACAGATAATTCGAGAAGCTGTATTTTATGAGAAGAGAATGTAGCATCAGGATCAGAAGAAGAAACGAGAATGATATGACACAACCTTGCTCACCATGTAAGCAATAACTTGCTGTAGAAGATCAATGACTACAGTTTTCAATATGGATTACATCTCACCATCAAGAAAACGAAAATCTTCACCAGTGGATCAATAGGCAATATCATGGCAGAATTAAAGTAGATAGTATTAAAGTCAATTTTTAAAGGATTAAAAACCCAAGGGGAGTGGGTCAGCAAAAGACAGAAAGACCCTCAACAAAATGGATAAACATGGTGTCTCTGGCAGTGTGTTCAGGTGTGTCAGAGATGGTGATGTCGGCTCAGGACAGGGCAAGAATCAATGTTCATGTCACTGTAGGTTGTAGTCAACTTGACCACACATAATATCTGTAATGCTTTTGTTTCCTTTTGAATATTTCAAAGATTGAAAAAAAGCATTAAGAGAAAACAAACTAGGAAATAAAGGCTACCACACTGATCTTAAGAGTATGAAAACCTTCCCTCATTCACTGTTTTCCCTTACCATAACTCTGAAATCTTCTAGGGGGATAAAAACCAAACAAAAAAACAAAACAAAACAAACAAACAAAAACACACCAACCAACCAAAAATCAAACTTCAGTGGTTTATTAGGATATGTTGTTGCTAGGTGCTGTCGAGTTGCCTGCAACTCATAATGACCCTATATACAACAGCTCTGAAGCATGCTATCCTGAGCCAGTCTCACTTATCTGACACACCTAACCCCATTGACCTAATTACTGTGTCAATTCATCTCATTCCAAGTCTTCCTCTCCTGCACTGTCTCTCCACTCTTCTGATCATGATGACCTTCTCCTAGGAACAGTCCCACCAGGTCCCATGCCCAAAATATGTGAGACAGAGCTTCAAAATCCTAGCCTCCAAGGAGAAACTTGGTTTCACCCTCTCCAAGACAGACCTTGTTTTCGTGGTGGTCCATGGTATGTTCAAAACTATTCTCCAGCATCACAACTCAAACGCACTAACTCTTCTTCTGGCTTCTTACTCATTGTCCAGCTCTCTGGCACATAGCAACCAATTGTGAAGACCATGGCCTGGATCAGGTGCACCTTAGTCTCTAGACTGACATTGTTGCTTCTCAGTGTTCTGGAGAGGTCCCTGATGGTAGATTTACCTAATGCAATTAATCTTTTGATTTCCTGACTGCTGGTTCCAAGAGTATTGATTGTGGAGTCAAGCAAGCTGTAACTGTTAACAACTTCAGTCTCTTCTCCATCTATCATGGTGCTGCCAACCAGCCCAATGGTGAGAGTCTTTGTCTATTAGCAATGTTACTGTTATAAAAATAAAATGACTTTGTTGTTTGTGAGGAAGAAACATGCAATTGGTCATTGAAGGAAGAAAATAAGTACAAAGAGCATAATCATTTGTGAGAAAAGTAATTTTTCCCCGTGTGTGTGTGTGTGTGTGTGTGTGTGTACCGTCAAATCGGGTCTGACTGGTACAGGAGGAGATTGTCCCTCCTTCCCGGGCAGAGCATCCGGTGGATTCAAACCGTGTGCCTTTGGGGTTGTAGTTGCAGTTCTTTGCCACTAGGCCACCAGAGCTCCCCTAAAAGTGATTTTTCTAAAAGTGATCTTTAAAGTTAACCATAATGGGCCTAAGTATGTCAGAGATCGTGAGACTGACTCAGGACATGTCAGGGGTCAATAAGAATACAGGCAACTTAAGACACATAACAAAAAAGAAAATATTCAAATGACTTGTTTTCTCCTTAACTTGTGGCAATATCTTGGGTTGGGTGTAATTTAAAGCTATGAAGACTGATGAAGGAAAGAATTATTAAATTTGTTTTCTTATTTTTCACTGCATCATGTATAAGCAACCTATGGGGAAAAATACTTAGTAGTGCAATCTTAAAACTAATGAAATATCCAAAAAGATAAACTTGGATTACTCTTAGATGGCCTACTCTATGTTATAAAGACACTGCCAAATACAACCAGAAATGCTCAATCTGGAGAGAATAAAGCTGATGAATAGGACTGCATAAAGATCAAATCCCTGTACACATCAAAACCGTTTCCCAACAGAGTGAAGAGAAAGTCTACTGACTGGAAAAAACATTTGGCAATACCATTATAGACAAGGGTCTCGTAACAACAGTTTACCGAATCCTACAGGGCCTCAAGAAGAAAAAGACTGATAACAGGATTACAAAATGGGCAAAAGACATAGAAAGGCTTTTCACAGAGGAAGCTCTTTGGACACCCATTAGAAATGGAAAAATCACAACCACAATGTGGTACCATCTCACTCCAGTCGCAGTGGCAAAGTTTAACAGTGCAACAAGTAATAAATGTTGGAGAAGTTGTGGAGAAATAGGAACTCTTACAAATTGTTGGTCAAATTGTAAAATGGTGCAACCACTTTGGAAAGCAGTTTGGCATTTCCTCAAAAAGATGAACATAGAAATTCCATATGATCCAGCTATTCCATTGCTTGGATAATACCCTGAGAAAAGTAAAACTGAGGCACAAATGGCGAATTGTACATCAATGTTCAAAGCAACATTATTCACCACCACAAGAACATGGAAACAGCCCAAATGGCCAATGGTACATTCACACAATGGAATATTACACAGCATGCAGAAGTAATGTTTCTGTAAATCACTACCTAACTTTGGAGGGACTTGTAAAGCATTATGCTAAGTGAAGTAACTCAGTCCTGTAAGGACAATTAGTGTATAAGACCATTATTGTAGAACATGTATGAGAATCCACCTTGTGGAGGGTGAAATCAGAGGGGTGAAGACAGGCACAAAAATAAAATCTATAAGGCAGCTCTGGTGGCCTAGAGGCAGGAGACTGCACTGTAATCCCAGAGGTGCATGGTTCAAATCCATCAGATGCTCTGCTGAAGAAAGAGGGACAATCATACCAGTCAGATCCGATTTGACAGTACACACACAAAAATAATAATAAAAATAAAATCTATGTACCCTGTATATTTTTTTTCTGTGTGTAATAATTGAAGACAGAGATCTGGTGGCTTAATAGCAAGAAGGTATAAGGCATGAAGTTTGAATTCCACCAACTTCTCCAGCAGGAGAAGGATGGGCAATATCCTCCCATGCAATTAACTGCTTCTAACATCTCACAGAAGGTCCGATACAAGTCGGTTCTGACTCTACTGTACACAACAACAACAACAATAATTCAAGTGGATGTCAATAGCTGCTGATTGATCACATGAATCCATTCTTTAGGAAAGAACATATGAAGCAACTTCATTACAATCAACACCTTCTGGAAAACAAATTTGTAAGCTTTTATTGAAAATATTACTAGTTCCTTTCCATGAAAATTTGCTTTATTCATGTGCGCTAAATTATTAATAAGAGATTAACGATGGTAAACACTCTTACAATGCATACTGAGCCTCAAATTATAGTTCTATAGCAAAACCTTCTATGATGTGAGTGATTCGGTCAGCATCAAAAGAAGACAGGAGAAGAAATATACAGAGTCATAATGCCAAAACGTACTGCCAGGCCATCATTTTAAGAGATAGTATATGATTAAGACACAATTTAGTTGAAGGAAAAAGTTCAAGGTACATTGAGTGCATTGATGAGAATGAAGGCTACAAAAATTGTCTCAATATCAATTGAAATGTTTCAACAAACAGGTATGAAGTTGAAAGTGCTCCTTTATCTATCTGAAGAAATGTGGCAGATAGTTACCTGCTCAACCATCTGTAAATGCCCATATTTGTATGAATTATGAAAAAAAGATGATCTAAACAGACACCGACATTAACTAACATTATTAACGTTACATGCAAGTGAAATCTTTGCTGAAAATCATTAAAAAGATCATTGGGCTTTATGAGGAAGAAAGTGGTACTGGGACTTTTGGAAAGATCTCTAGTTATCTGTGATTTGCAGATCCCACGTTAGATTGCTTACAGTGAAGATGTGAAGCACTTAAGATGGTCAAAGATTATAACCTTCACAATGGATTACACTCCATCATAAAGGAAGTCAACTTCTTAACAACTGGACCAACAGTAATATCATGATAATTCAAGAGAATTCTGCTGTTGTCAAGTGTTTCATTTTATTTGTATCCATAAACAACTGGGATGAGAAGAATGTTCAGAAATCAAAGCTTTTCTTTGAAAAGAACTGCTGAAAAAGAGCTATGAAATTCTAAAATTAAAGATTATATTTTGAAAAGCAAGGTAGATGGTAGATTCTCTTTCTTTTCTCATTGGGCATGATGATTGGGTGTTCGTGCTTGTGTATGACATGTGCCTCCCTTAAACCTAGTTATGGCATGAGCACATTACCCGTTTGATGTGAAGGAGGAAGGGGAGAAAGCTAAGGTAAGATATGTCCCAAGCTAAGGAATAATAAATTGCCTCATTTGCATGCAAAGATGGACAAGGAATAATGAAGACTAAAGCACCGAGGTCTTCGTATTATAGTAGTGGTGAATAATGGTGAATAGAGCACGGTTTGCCTGGAAACAAACAAATCTGTCTTGGAAGAAGTAGCCGAATACTTCTTGAAAACAAGAATGAAAAAAGTCACTTCTAGTACTTTGTACATTTTGCCAGAGGAAACTAGCTGCTGGTGAAGGATAATATGTTTAGAAAAATAGAAAGTCAATGGAAAAGAGGAACATGCTCAATGAGATGGATTCACACAGCAGCTCCAACAATGGTGCAAGGTCAATGTTTGCACGGTTGGTGCTGGACCTGAAAGTCTGTGTTCCTCTATGTATGAATAAGGATGACAGAAGAAAAAATGATGCCTTTGAGTTGTGGTGTTAGAATAAGAGGAATAAATATCCCATGAATTTCCAAAAGAACAGATAAATATGTGCTAGAAAAGGTGCAGAGTATTCCTTAAAGGCAAGAAGGCAAAGCATTGTCTCTCATACTTGGGGCATGCTGCTAGGAGAGGCTATTGCTTGGAAAGCGACACCATGCTTGGAAAAGTGAAGGGTCACAAAAGATAGGAAGATCCTCGATGAAATGAATTGACACAGTGACTGCAGCATTGGGCTCCAGTGGGTCAGAGGTGATGAGGACGGCGCAGGAGAGGACAGGGTTCAGATCAGTTGTCCACTGGGCTGCTGTGAGTTATATTCAAACTAGATGGAACCTAACAACAACATTCATATCAGAGGGGCTCTGCTGACTGGTTGGAATCCCTGCTGCCATCCCAAGGGAAGCAGTTCCACAGGAGAAAGGTGAGCACTCGTTTCCTGTGAGATTTACTGCCTCTGAATAACCGAGGGAGGCTCTGTGATGATTTGGTTCAAACCCTAGGGTACATAACAACAACACAATGATATTACACAATCATCCTCCCAGGGGAACATCTGGTAAATTTGAACTATGCACCTTCAGGATTGCAAGACTGTAGCACACCTTCTTGCCACTGTTGTTGTCATGTGTCGTCGAGTCGCTTGTGACTCATAGAGACCCTCTGTACAACAACCCTAAACTCTGCTCTGTCCTATGCCAATTGCAGTGTCTCTGACACTCCCCTCCCCATTATCCCAGTCACTGAATCAATTCACCTCATAGAGGGCCTTCCTCTCCTGCGCCGTCCCTCCACCCTCCCAAGTATGATGTCCTTCTCCAAGGACCGGTCTCTCCTCACAACATGTCCAAAATATGTTAGACAGAGCCTCAGAATCCTTGCCTCCAAGGAGCCACCCGGTTTAACCCTTTCCATGTCACATCTGTTTGTTTTCCTAGCAGTCCATGATATTCTCAATACTCCAGCACCACAGCTCAAAGGCATCAATTCTCCTTCTATCCCCCTTGGTCATTGTCCAACTCTCTGATGCATAACAAGTGATTGCGAACACCATGGCCTGTTTCAAATGCACCTTAGCCTCCAGAGAGACACCATCGCTGTTCACTACTTTGGAGAAGTACCTAACAGCAGACTTTCCCATGGCAATGCGCCTTTTAATTTCCTGGCTATTGGTGCCAAAAGTGTTGACTGTGGAGCCAAGCAGACTAAAGCTGTGAACAATCTCAATCTCTTCACCATCCATCCTGATGCTGCCAATTGGTCCAGTGGTGAGAATCTTTGTCTTCTTGACATTGAGCCTCAATCCATATTGGAGGCTGCAGTCCTTGACCCTCTGCAGCAGGTGCTTCAGGTCTTCTTCAGTTTCAGCAAGCAAGGTTGTGTCATCTGCATAACACAGAATGTTGATAAATCGTCCACCAGACTTGACCCCACATTTCTCCTCATAGAGCCCAGCCTCCCGGATAATCTGTTCTGCATATAGGTTCCTTTTTACCTGTTTCATAAAGCCAGACTATGGTTTTCCCACTCAGTTACATTAAAGTTTTTCTTCAAATCAAGTGAATGAATTTATATGGGTCAATTTCTGATTTCAGTATTTTTATTTCATAGATTTCTATCTCTCTGTGAAAAAACCCTAATATCATAATCACTTAAAATTAATTTGTGTAAGGTCTCCAACCTACTTTTTTCATAAAAATATTTTAGATACTTAAATATTTTAACATCTATGTCAGTGCTTTATAAGATTTATTTTTTTAAATTAAAAACATATCAAGTGTATTAATAGCTCCATTTTATTATCCCTTTTTCAGCATAAACTAATATACTTTAAAATAATTTATTCCTAAGGTATTAATTTTAAAGTCTCTGTCTGACATTATTGTTTCAATAGAATTTAACCACCTAAAATTAAATATTTTAAAAATCTGTTTATTGATAATTATAATTTCTTTTGGTTTACTTTTGATAAATTTTACTCTTTGTTATTCAATTGTTTTTAATTTTTATCTGTAATATTTGGAAAAGTTTTTCTCACATAACTATAAACTTTCATTTTTATATACTCTAATTACTTCATCCCTGAATCTGTAATTTTATTAACTTGTGTTCTCTATAGGCATACAAAACTTCAACATTGTGTGTTGTTGAACATGTTATTCTTTTTCTATAGGAAGCTTGTTCTCCAAGTCATATTTGAATGGGTTTGAACTACCGGTCTCCTAGCTTGTCATTAAATGTTCAGCCACTTGTTGCCCAGGGACCCTTGTATACTCTACATACATGCCTTAAGTTTAAGGAGAGAGAGAGAGAGAGAGAGAGAGAGAGAGAAGACACATACATATGCTAAATATGATTATGTAAACCCATTTTTCATTGTTCATAGAGATAAGATCCTTATTTATGGTGACATTTATCATTATTCATGGGGACACATTATTCGTGTACCTGGAGACACTCGGACACCTTATTTATCTATAGCACATGATGATTTGCAAAGTATTCCCACATATATCTTCAAAACTTCCTCTTTTTCCACATCTGAGTGAGTCTTTCAGAGTCTTAATCAGCTCCATGGCATCTAACAACAATCACACAGTGTCTTCACGTGTCTGTTACGGCTGATTCTAAGAAATCCAAGCATCTTATTGAAGTTTCATCAGAATTTAGCCTATTCATTACTTCAGTTTTATATATCCTTTCTTAAATATATTAAAATGGTCAGATTTTGTTTACTTTAATTTATGGAGATTTTTTTTTCAAAACACAGGATCAAAATTTCAGCCTTCTAGGTATGACTATCATTTATGAAAGATCACTATTTTAAAATAAACTCATTTTGAAGCAAATACTCTGACACTAGAGTTATGCAGGATATTTTATCTTTTTCAAGCGGAATATAAGTCATATAAGTTGCAGATACTAACAAGTTCAGGTAAATCATACACTGAGTGTCAAAATAAAATATTCACAAAGCACAGTGGGAGGCCTTGGTTTTTCTCAAGGATAAGGATTTTCTTTACAAAGATTGTTACATCGTTAGACTTGTGATTTTTGTTTTTATTTAAGGGAAATATTCCATGATCGTGTGTTATAAAATCAGTCAATCTACCTACTTCTACACTCAGCATTCAAAGAAACTGTACATCCCTTCTTTAATATCTCAAGGAAAAGTAAAAAAATATATGGAAAGTAATTTCCTTTATTTTTTAATGAAATTTTATGTTTCTTTAAAAATCCATTTTCTGTCCACTTTACTCATAACATGGTCAAGAGTGATCTTTTTCTCTGGGCACTCTTTGTATCTCTGTGTGAGTGTTTTGCTGTTGTTTGCCTCATTGGTTCATGTTAGATTCAGGCCACATGCAACAGCAAGACATGTCCACTTGAGTCATGCTGGGTGAAGAGTAAGTGACATACCAGAAATCCTTGCTGAGGGCCCAGGAACATGAAGAAGAGCGGACTTGCATGAGTGTAGCTGTTTCAGTAGAGCGTTCTGTGATGTGCTCCTGGGAGGAAGTTTGCGGTTCCACTAGGCAACATGTTACAGTAACTGAAGGAAATCAGATTCATTCTGTCAAAAAAAGGATTAGGAAGACCCAAGTGACCTATGTTAAGGTGCAAATGACAGCTGATAGTTCCGATGGTTATCAAGGTACTTTGGTATCAGTTGTATGATTTTTAAATTTGTACCTGGATATAAGATGAATCTTTCAAACCAGTGAAGAGAATAACATGATGTTTTTCCGATGTAAAATAATATTAATGTTTTACATTGTCTTTAAAAAATGTACTACAAAACAGCAGAGGCTTGAGGGTAGCTGGGAAGGGACGAGTACGTAAACAACATCAACATAACTGCTCATGTTTGAAATGAATGACATTGTCTGTACGAGGAATGAACAGAAACATGTCTCCATTAAATGGATCATTTTATTGATGCCCATTTACTCATTTTTGTGAAATTTAACTTAACCACTGACTTAATATGGTGGCCAAGCAAGTGACTATTCTTTTAAAATTTATCATACATAATTTGACTTTTAGATTCTAATCAGTTGTTACGTTTTTCAGAAATAGTCTACCAGCTGTATTTGTCTTTTCTGATAAACAATAGTTTCCAATGTTTGTGAGATCTCATATCATTTTCATTTTTTGCTGGACTCATATATGATTAAAAATCCATTGATAAAAGCAAAGCCAAATAATATAGCTCTTACCTAATGTCTTTGAGATATGATGCTAGAGAAGAGTATTGAATGTACCATGGATTACTAAGGTCTGTCCTTGGAGGCAAGGATTTTGAAGCTCCATCTGACATATTTTGGGCACATTGCAAGGCGGGACCAATCCTTGGAGAGGTATATAATATTTGGGAGGATTGAGAGACAGCACAAGAGAGGAACACCCTGGATGAGATGACAGACTTAGCAACTGAGGTAATGGGGGTAGATGTGTTAGAGACAATGACATTGGCTCAAGATAAAGCAGCATTCATAGGATTGCTATGAGTTGAAAGCGACTCAACAGCACATAGCAACAATATATTCTGTGGGTATAGTTTTCACATTTATCTCCTTAATACAACTATACCATGTTTTTGTGCATGTGTATACGTGCAGGCATCGTACAGAGCTTTAGTTCTCTTCCTTTTTCTGCCAGTGGAAATTCAATTTTCTAACGCCATGTAATGAATAGACTCTTCTTTCCCTATGGAATAGAGATAATACCCTTGCTAAAAATTAGTTCATCATAGGTACGTGAGCCTATAATGAACCTTCAATTCTATTTCTTTCATTTCTACCCATTGTTGTACCTGTACAAGCTGTCCTTTTTACTATATTTAAAAACATTGTAAATTATAAGATTATGTAACATAGCACAATTGTATATTATGAAATTTTATTATATACATTTTGGAAGCAGGAGTGGCATCCATTGCCTAAACAACAGGCCTCTGGAAACCATGAATTTTGAATAATAACTATATTTATAGAAAAGCTTCAGACCTTTGTTCATAGGATCACTGTAAGTCATGCTTGACTTGAAGTCAATCAACAACAGCAATTATATGTATTAGTCTGATGGAAACTGGTGTGGATTCATGGTCACCTTCCCAGGATCTACAAATACGAACAGGAAGACTGTTCACCTTTCTTCCCTGCTGCAGCAGGCAGATTTTGAACCATTGATTGTTTGGTCATCAGTACAACACTCTAAAGACGACATCACCAGAACAATTGTTTTGTATGTACAGAGTACTTTCCTTTCCTGCCTACATCTTTAGAAATAGTTCTTCTATTTTTATTGACAGTAGTAATTTTCCTTTCTTTTAGTATTAGTTAATCTTGAGGTTATTTAGTACTACTTATTCTTTTACTATTAACTATGATTGATGTTCTTTTAAGAAGCTGCCTTTGCTATTTCAGTCCTGGTTTATACAGTTTTTTCATTCTTGAACCTGCTTTGTGCTTAATGTGCTTTTATCTAATAATGAGGTAGAATCTTAGAATATTGAACTATTCTATAGTTTCTTTATTTCAGAAGTCTGTATTTCCTAACTCTCAAGTTTCCCAGATTTCTTCCTTATTGTGATAGAGTACATTTTATGTATGTTATTGTTATTTATATTGTAAGCAAATTTTTTCTTAAATAGCATATTTTTTGTCTTGCTACACATAAAATACAAAATTTAATGGTATTATTAATCACTGTAATTCAGGCAAGGTCTCAGATCTTCAGTAAAAAATTTAAAAGCCTGATGTGTTTTATATATAAGCACTTTAATAACTTTGAGTTCAAAAGGAGGGTTAGATTGGAATCTAAAATTTGACAGAATTCATATGTGGACCTTTTCCACAAAATTATTTTAAAGGAATTATATTAACTTAGTTTAATAATTCAACATTGCACCTGACTGACATTTCCATAATATAAAACTCATATAATAATAATAACAACACTTTTCAAACAATACGGCTTTGTGCCAGATACGGAGAGTAATATTAATAAAATACTTTATCATTTTAATTGTCCTTATGTCTGAAGGAATTTCACTAACATATTCAAATGTATAATTTCGATTCACTTTTGTATTTTTTGCAGGTATTTAGATCAATCCTATTATACAATAAAAAAACTATTCTAGATATATAGTTCGTACTGACTTTCTTTATACTTATCTTAAGGAACTAGGGTATGAGAATAATGAAGGTCAAGTTTGGAAATTTCTAGTATCCTCATATCTAAAAGAAATTTCGGCTACTACTCAGGAAATGTGCAAAGTTCAAGGGACTGCCTGCTGATTTGATTTGGAGCTAAAAAAGGGAAAAAATACATTGTCTAAAATAGACAAAGAATTGAATCATGTACACAATGGCTGCACATTCACACTGAATGACCCTCAATTTATCCAACCTGTCATATAAACAACAAAATGTGATAAACAAATATATTATTAAATAGAATTGTGTTTGTTATTATTGCTTTGTGATGGATTAAATATTTAAGGATAATTTAAAAATATTATCCTGTAAAACAACACATAATATGTTCCTTTTTCTGTATTTTATTTTTGATAAAAAGTAATCTATTCTGGAAATAAGAATTGTCCGTCATTATTCTTTGTAGGCTAAACACCCCAGAAATGTCAGAACCATAGACTATTATAAGCAATGATTTTTTATTACAATAATGAAAAAATATTAAAGAGAAAGTATTTGCATTATCAAAGCAGATATTACTTTAAGCACGTCTGTTACCCTCTATGTTTGCCACAATTATGGCTTTTTGGGTTCTAATCACAAACTTAAAACTGCTGAAATTGGCCTTGACAGGCCCAGCTAATTGGCGCCCAAGGAGCTGTTCTATTCTACCTGGTGAACAGTCCGTGAAGTTTGCTGCCACTTGTCCAAACCACACACAGAGCTAATTATAAAGCAGCAGGAACTCTCCCACGGTAATAGGCCAGGCACTGTTATTACTACATAATAATTCCTTACCTAAATCATCAATGATAGCACTCTTGCTAACTTGAAGTGCTATTGTGCAGGCGTGATTGCCGAAGGATTCTCTGGGAGTCCAAATTATGCTATTTGTGCTCTTAAATGACTACTCCTTCTGATTTTTCCACGGAAAAGTTGAAATCTTACCTCATCACTAAACAGAAAATGGAATAAAATGAAACAAAACAGAGAGATATAATGCTGTGCTATTCAGGCAGAAAAATAGGAATAATTAAAAACATATTTATGGAATTAAATCATTTTTCTCTTAGCAATGTGTCATATTGCAGGCCATTGTTGGACTTTCATATTTAACTATTTCAAGAAAACAAAAACTTCATTAATTGCATTTACAAAATGTTTGTAGATATGCATATATTTATTTACCTCGGATTAAGAAAGGCTGGGCTGCCTGTCTGAAGGCCCACAGCTGCCTGGATTCTCTTAGGTGATTCACTGCCCTTGGAAATCCGCTGGATGTCCAACTCTGAGCTGGTTCTCACCGCACGGCACACAACAAAACAGCACGGATGCACACAACAAAACAACACGGATACACACAACAAAACAACATGGATACACACAACAGAACAACACGGATACACACAACAAAACAACACGGATACAC
>NW_006399754.1:33203320-33223981 GCF_000299155.1 Elephantulus edwardii
ACAACAGAACAACACGGATGCACACAACAAAACAACATGGATTCACACAACAAAACAACACGGATACACACAACAAAACAACACGGATACACACAACCAAACAGCACGGATGCACACAACAAAACAACACGGATGCACATTTAGCAGGGCTGCTGTTGTCACCATCCTTAAACTTCCTGCTCCTGCTTCTTCCGAATTCCAAACTCTTGTTTTAGTCAGTGTTGCGATTTTGGTGTCATAGGGTTGATTGCATTAAATATTTTCAGCTGTATATAAGAATAACATATGTTTTGGACCAAAGAAGCAAAAACTAATTTCTACTTTGTCACAGATCGATTTGCCCAACTTAAAGAGAAAAAGGAAGAACACCAGATAAGTGACTGATTTAAGTTAGAGTCTTGGCAATAAATGTTGAATAACTTACAGATAGCTGGAAGAATGAACAAGTATGTCTTGGAACAAGTACTTTCAGAATATTCCTTAGAATATGAGGATGGAAGGACTTTGTCTCACATTTAACATGTCGCTCCAAAGCACCAAGGCCTGGGGAAGGACATTACACTAGACAGCATAGAGTGAAAAAGAGGAAATCAATGAAAGATGTATCATCATAGGTCATATGAGTCATACAGCAGCATAATAAAGCAGTTTATTTCTTTATTTTTAAGCATTCAAATATCAAGGACACAAAGATTCTTACCACTGAACCAACAGGCAACATCATGACGGATGGAGAAGAGATTGAAGCTGTCAACAACTTCATCTTACTTGGATCCACAAATAACAAACTCCCTTGGTACCAGCAGTCAGGAAATAAGAAAACACACTGCACTGGGGAAATCTACAGTTAAGGACCTCTCCAAGTTATTGAGGAGTAAAGATGTCAGGTAGAGGACTAAGGTGCATCTGATTCAGGCCATAGTCTTTCTGATCACTTGTTACACATCTGAGATCTGGACAATGAATACGAATGACAGAAGAAGAGTTGATGTCTTTGAGCTGTGATGTTGGAGTAGAACGCTGAAGCTCATGGTTCGCCAAGAAAACAAATTTGTCGTGCAGAGGGTGCAGCCAGAGTGCTGACTGGAGGTAAGAATGGTGAGGATTCCCCTCATATATGTTGGCATGTTGCTAGGAGGGGTGATTCCTTTGAGAGATGACCCTTGTAAAGTTGTAGGGTCGGTGAAGGAGAAGACTACACTCCTCCAGATAGATTGACAAGGTGACTACTCCAGTGGACTCTACTGTGTCAGGAAGTGTGAGGATGGCACAGGATAGAACAGGGTTTAGATCTGCTGTTTATAACGTCACAATGAGTCATACTCGACTCAATATCACCTAACAACACAGCAATAATACAAGACTAGCTAGACAAGATTTTTATGGTTGTTTCCATAGTATAAATGGTTGTTGGCTTCTATTTCCAGCCTTTTTATTTAAAGCGTACTTACAGAGCACATGCATTTTTCATTATAGTCACATTCCATCTTTAAATATCAAAATATGGTCCATTCTTTTTCATTATAATTACTAATAATGTGTGGTTCATAGGCAGCAAACTACTCTGAATAATGACTTTTCATAAATTTTGTCCTGCCTCTATCTCTCCCTCTTGCTAAGATTTATACTAATAACGTATTTTCATTATCTCATTATTTCTCTGTGTTGGTTATACACTGTTTGGATTATCTTTTAACTGATAATACTAAGGATTAAAACATAAATACAAGAATTATTTAAGTTTCATGGAAGTAAATTTATTTTTTAGGAAACACTAGAATCCCTAAACAATTGAAATGCCATTGATTTTTAATACATGTGTTTCTCCCACATGTATTTAATTTTCCTTAATAAGACAGTCAATATAAATTTACTTGAAAAAATTGCATTATTTATTTTGCCTTGTTTCTGTATTTTTTATCTGAGTTTACAGATTTTCTTTCTGTTCTGCTACAATATATTTTCTGTAGAAATATTTTGTTATGTTTATTTTTTATTTGAAGCATACATTTTTAAAGAAAGTAGTCTGGGATTATATCATTTCCTTTCAACTCCCTAATGCTATTACTTCACTTGCTCAGCCTTTTCTTTTTTGTTAAAATCAAGCCCTCAATTTTATTTTTGTAATTTAAAGTCAAGCTTGTTGGATTTTTTCCTAGTTACTTTAAGAGTGTTTCCTTGGCTTCATCTTTTAACCATTTGCCATGCTAGAATGCTCCCTGAAGTTAAAGATAATAAAGCTTCATCTCCCAAATTGGTCATGTTGTTTGAAGAGGGACATCATCCTTGGAAAGGTAGAGGGTCAGTGAGAGAAAGCCCCTCAACGAGGTGGGTGACATAGTGACTGCTGAGATGGGCCTGAGTGTTTAGAAAATATGAGGGTGGCACAGAAAAGGACAGGGTCCAGAGCTGTTGTTCATAAGGTCAATATGGGTCTTATTCAACTCAAAGGCACCTAACAACAACAATAACAACATTTATTTACATATTTCAGAATTCTAGGAAAGTTGTTGTTGTTGTTGTTACGTGCCATCAAGTAGCCTGAAACTTAAAGAAACCCTGTGTGAAATGGCTCTGAACCCTGCCCTGTCCTGAGTCAGCCTCACTGTCTCTGACACTCCTACCCCCATTACCCCAGTCACTGACTCAGTCCATTCATTGAGGGTCTTCCTCTCCTGTGCTGTCCCTCCACCCTCCCAAGCATGATGTCCCTCTCAAAGGACCAGTCCCTCCTTGCAACATGCCCAAAGTATGTCACATGAAGCTTTAGAATCCTCCCCACCAAGGAGGATTGAATGCTCTTCAGATTGAACCTGTTTGTTTTCTTAGCAGTCCATGGTATATTCAATACTTTTCTCGAGCACCACAGCTCAAAGGCACGGATTCTCTTTCTATAATCTCTGGTCATTTTCCAGCTTTCTGGTGCATATCAAGTAATTGCAAAGACCATGGCCCGTATCATGTGCACCTTAGTTTTCAGAATGACATCATTGTTCTTCAGTACTCTGGGGATGTCCCTGACAGCAGATTTTCCTAATGCAATTCATCTTTTGGTTTCCTGGATGCTGGTACCAAGAATGTTGATTGTGGAGCCAAGCAAACGAAAGCTTTTAACAATCTCAATCTCTTCATTGTCAGTCATGACTCTATCAAAATGTTAGATAGATCTTGGCTGAAAGCAGAGAGTACCAGAGGAATGTCTACTGTGTTTCATTGTCTATAAAAACCTCATTTAATTGTGTGGATCACAACAAACTGTGGCTGACTCTAAGAATGGGAATCCCAGACACTTGGTTATACTTATGCAGAACGTCTACTTGCACCAGGAGGCAGTCGTCAGAACAAAGCAAGAAAACACTGCATGGTTTAAAATCGGGGAAGGGAAAAAAAAAAAAATCGGGGAAGGGTTTACATCAGGAATGTTTCTTATTTTCATACCTTTACAATATATCTTTGGAGCAGATCATTTGGAAGGCTGAGCTCTATGAGGAAGAATGTGGCATCAGGATTGGAGGAAGACATCAACAAAAAAACGAGGAACTCATAAAAAATTTTACAAAATGGGTGACCCTCAAAGACATTATGCTGAGTGAAATATCCCAGTCACAAAAGAATAAATAATAAGTAATGCCACTGTTATAAAACAGGATTGACGGGGGTTGGGGACAAACTAAGAAAAGAAGGGATAAATAATGAAGTAGATGAGGGAAGAGCTGTCTTAAAAAATGCATGACTAGGTATTATTTGCATGATAACAGTCCAAAATAAGAGCTGCATAGCAAAGTTGATTGAGGGGAGGTAGGAAATAGTGCGGCAATGAAGAATCTTCTTAAAGAGGAAAAGTGAATTGGTGTTGGGGGGTCAGGAGGAAAATGTCCAACAAAGAATGCATGTAAATCCAAGTTTTCTATAAATGTTCATTAAAATAACACTTTAAAAAAAAAGGCAAAGACACAAACAAAAAACCAACCTGCGTTATACAGATGACACAACCCTGCTTGCTGAAACTAAGGAGGACCTAAAGCACTTGTTGCAGAAGGTCAAGGACTGCAGCCTTCAATATGGATTGAAGCTCAACATCAAGAAAACAGCTGTTCTCACTACTAGGCCGACTGATAGAAGGTGAAGAGACTGAATGAAGTTTAGTATAACTCATTTTAAGTGGATTTCTGTAAACTCCAATATGTGATCATCAATGGCACTTTCCCCCCCTTTTTCCTCTCCCTTTTCCATTTATGTCAATATGCCCACGGTCAGTGATTTAAGGCATGACAGTGGCTATAAAAAAACTGAGTGATTCCAAGTGATACTTTCTCTGAGAAGATTTGAATTTTTTTCTCAGGTTGGGAAAATATACTTTGCTCTCTTAGTTGTAAGTTAATAGATGCTTTCAAAATGCCTTAGTGTCAACTTCTTTTTCCTTCACGGCTACAGCCTTTCCAGTTTTCCAAACCAAAGCTCAGAATATCTGCAATGCAGTCTCCGTCTCAGAAACGCTGAATGCCAGTTTTTATCTATCCAATATTGCCAATAATTCAGCCCAGCCTGTAGAACTATAGCAATACTTTTCTGTTTCAAAATCATGCTTATTCTGCAAAAGCTTATAAAACTTTGACTTTCACTTGTTATAGGAATGTTTATTTCTTTAACTCTGACTCTCTTATGTTTTCATTTTTGTTTCTCATTTTTCTCTTATGTTTTCATTTTTGTTTCTCAGTTTAACAAAATTAATTAAAATTCTGTTCATCATCCCAAAAACAATCCATGGCGGTTAAGTCAGAGCACACTCATAGCTGACCAAGCACCAAGTTTAACGGAGGCTGTCTGTCTATCACACGGAAGAGACTCTAGCTGACTGTCTTACAGCCTCTGGGTATTTACCTCAGCAGAGAGGTCCCCACTTTGGATAAAGAGCGTAAGTCCCTAGGAATTAAGCTACTGCATCTTTCTAATTATTTTATCTTACAGCTCCTCAACTTCCCTCTGGACACTCACTCACCTGAGAAATGACCTCATGAGTCCAGAAACGACATCGTATGCTGAGCTTAACTCAGAGATTCTCTTTATGCTTCGTGATGTTAACCTATCAAGGGCAGACAGAGGTGGCCTGCATACCTACAGATAAATTAATTCTTGTTGTCTTACTTTTTCTTTAGCCAGCTTTTCTAGATAATTTAAGCAGTGTTATTGGAGGGCGTGTTCTTAGCTGGAAGCAAAATTTTGAATAATTATTTTATTTCTATTGCATCATTAAACTTAAGTAATGAAATGCAGTTGAGCCAATAATTATTGAATTTCTCTTTGTTAACAATAATTTAAAGCAAAAAAGAACCATGTGCTATTAGAAATATCCTGTTTTTCTTTTATTAAATTATTTTTTATTTTAATTGTGATTTTAATACAGTTTACAGATTAGTTAAATTTTCATTAATTCATTGTTGCATAATTTACTCCCTTCCTCCCAATCCACCTCCAAGTTGACATTTTTTATACTCATTTATTTACAAAATTCAAATATATTGTTTTTGAAAACAGATTCTTCCAACTTTTTTTTTCCCCACAGAACTGAACAGCTTAGTTGGTTTTCTCAGGGCTACTGTAATAAATAGAACCGGTAAGCGGACATGAATTTCAGTTGAATAAAATAGCTATGTTTCATTGTGAAAACACCATAGAAAATTTGGTTTTTCAAATTTTTAGAAACCACTGCATTCTTTGTTTCTCTGACCCCTTCCTTCAGGTTCTAAACCAGCAATATTGGTTCTTATCTTTCTTCTACTGTCTTCTCTCTTTCTTTGTCATCTAAAGATATTTTACACTCTTAATGACTCAAATGATAGTTACAATTTTTTCACAAATCTATGATAAATTTAACTTCTAATGATCCCTAACTTTAATCACTTCCCTAGTTCCCTTAATGTGTACAGTAACAAAACTATAGAATTTAGGAATAAGTAAGTGTTGTTGTTGTTAAGTGCTGTCAAGTCGCTTGCAACTCATAGCGACCCTATGTACAACAGCCCTAAACTCTGCTCTGTCCTGTTCCAATCGCACTGTCTCTGATACACCCATCCCAATCACCTCAGTCACTGAATCAATCCACCTCATAGAGGGTCTTCCCCTCCTGCGCTGTCCCTCCATCCTCCTAAGCATGACGTCCCTCTCCAAGGACCTATCCCTCCTTACAACATGTCCAAAGTATGTTAGAAGGAGTCTCAGAATCCTTGCCTCCAAGGAGCCGCCCAGTTTGACCCTTTCCAGGATGAAGCTGTTTGTTTTCCTAGCAGTCCATGGTACCCTCAATATACTTCTCCAGCACCACAGCTCAATGGCATCAATTCTCCTTCTATTGTCCTTAGTCATTGTCCAACTCTCTGATGCATAACAAGTGATTACAAAGACCATGGCCTGTGTCAGACACATGCTAGTCTCCAGAGAGATACCATTGCTCTTCAGTACTTTGGAAGGTCCCTAACAGCAGACTTTCCCATTTCCAATATATCTTTTCACTTTCTGGCTACTGGTGCCAAGAGTGTTGGCTCCAGAACCAAGCAAACTAAAGCTGTGTACAATCTCAATCTCTTCACCATCCATCCTGATGCTGCCAATTGGTCCAGTGGTGAGAATCTTTGTCTTCTTGACACTGAGCCTCAATCTGTATTGTAGGCTGCAGTCCTTGACACTCTGCAGAAGGTGCTTCAGGTCCTCCTCAGTTTCAGTAAGCAGGGTTGTGTCATCCGCATAATGCAGATTGTTGATAGATCTTCCACCAATCTTGACCCCATATTCCTCCTCATAGAGCCCAGCCTCCCGGATAATCTGTTCTGCATACAGGTTGAAAAGGTATGGAGACAGGACACATCCCTGGCATACACCCTTCCCAATTTTGAACCATGCAGTGTTTCCTTGCTCTGTTCTGATGACTTCTATTTATTCTTTTATGTTGCTTGGGTTGAGAGATAAGGTTCATTTTCCTGTCTACCTTACACATGGTGACGTACATACCCTTAAGGGGCTGCGTCAAATCATAATATGTTGTTGTAGCTGTGGTTGATTATTGTCATTCGAGCACAACTCATAGTGACCCCATGAACAAAAGACCGCAAGTCTTTCTGTAACAATCATCGTTTCTCAAAGTTCTTAGAGTTTTCAGAGGCATGTGGTTTAAAAAGTGGATGGCACCCCTGCTTCCAACCCTGTGTTAAACTGGGAGCTCCACCAAACACTGTCCATCATGGTTACCGTTACGGCATTTGACACCCCAGTGGCACAGGGTTCAGCAACACAACAACCCCAGGTTACCTCATTACAGAAAATTGACAGAAGAGTGCTGTATCGCTTAGAAGAATATTCCTCCAAAATATATTAACTGGTTCTTAAATACAAAAGCTCTCCTAAAGGTCTTGTGAACTCTAAATACGAGGCTTAAATACAAAACAACCAATATAATATGCTGTTGTTGTCATTGTTATGGGCCACTGAGTTGCCTATGACCCATAGAGACCCCATGTACAGTAGCATCTCTGAACCCTTCCCTGTCCTGAGCCAGTCTCACTAATTTCAACTCACCATCCCACATAGCACGTTACTATACCAATCCATCTCATCCAGGGTTTTCCGCTCCTGCTCTGCCCCTCCACCCTTCTGAGCACGATGTTCTTCTCCCAGGACCGATCTCTCCTGGCCACGTGTCCAAAGTAAGTGGGGCAGAGCTTCAAAATCCTAGCCTCTAAGGAGAGTCTTGGTTTCACCCTCTCCAAGATAGACCTATTTGTATCATAGGTTGTTAATGAGTCTTCCTCCAATCCTGATGTCACACTCCTCCTCATAAAGCCCTGCTTCCTGAATGATCTGTTCTGCATACAGTTTGAAAAGGTATGGGAACAGGATGCAGCCCTGACATACTCCTTTCCTGACTCTGAACCACGCAGTGTTTCCTTGCTCTGTTCTGAGGGCTGCTTCTTGGTCCAAGTATATGTTTCATATAAGCACATTCAATTGTTCTGGGATTCCCATTTTCCTCAAGGTTAGCCACAATTTGTTGTGATCCACACAGTCAAACACCTTTGCATAGTCAATGAAACACAGATGAACTTCCTTCTGGTATTCTCTGCTTTCTGCCAAGACCAGTCTGACATTGGCAATGATGTCTCCAGTGCCACAACCTCTTCTAAACCCAGCTTGTATTTCTGGTAGTTCTCTGTCACTGTTCTGGTCATTTCTGGATAATCTACAGCTAGATTTTACTGGTGTGTGATATCAGTGATATTGTTCGATAATTTCCACACTCTGTTGGGTCACCTTTTTTTTTTTGAATGGGAATAAATATGGATCTCTTCCAATCATTTGGCCAAGTAATTGTCCTCCAGATTTCTTGGCACAGCTTGGTGAGCACATCCAGTGCAACATTTATTTATTGAAATCCATCACTTTTTACATGACTGTGCTATTTTGCTTGTCTATCCAAGCTCAGAAAAAGCTCTGAAAACTAAAATGTCAAGTTCATTTAAGAATATATCAAGTTCTCTTTAGGACTCAAGTCAGTCCTTACAAACTGTTGAGACTAACAATACATTGGGGAAAATATTCGAATAAGAGATATCTTTCAATTTTACCAGCAATTTGGAGAAAATAATTTTGGCATTCCATATTTTATGAGTATAAAATTTTTGGAGTTTCTGTAATGTTCTTCAGTACATAAGACATGTTTGTTTACATGTTTAAAAATATCTACCTTTAATATAACAATAAGCAGATCGCATCAAGTTGACTGTGACTCCAAGTGTGTAACAACCTGGGAAGCCTGAGCAGGTCTGCACGATCCCTGAGCCTCCACTGTCTTGAACCCCCTGCTGCCGTCACTGTGTCAGTGCGTCTTGTTTTAGGTCCCCTCTCTTTCTCTGGCCCTCTCTGTTCTCAGTCGCGATGTCCTTTCCCCATGACTGGCTCCCTCTGATAACTTGCCAGATATATGTGAGACGAAGTTTCAGCATCTTTCCTGCACACTTTAGGGGTTTAAAGTAAATTCTTTCTTTGCTCTGTAACACTTTGCAGAGTTTATTGGCAGTAGATGTGCCCAGGGCAGTAAGTTCTTTATTATTGTTGTTTCTATGGGTATTAATGTTGGATCTAAGTAAAAATATGAACTGCTTCAGAGTTTCCTACATTTATCATTATATTGTTTTTGGAGAATGTGTACTGATTTTTGTTGGTGGATTGGTATGTTTTATGTTTCAGAATACAACACAAGACTAGAAGAGTTGAACTTCTTTAGTGAAAGTGTAAAGTCCCCTTTGGTCTCAGAAATGAAAGCTCTATCATCTGCCTATCACAGGTTGTTAATGATTTTCCTTCAATTTAAATTCTACATTCTTCCTTACATAAGTCAGCTTCTCAGATTAAATTTGTTACAGTTAGAAAGATATAGTTATGGTGACAGAATTTAACTCTGACATATATTTTTCCTTCTTTTAAATGATGCAGTATTCCCTTGTTTGGTTCAGATAACATTTTTTTTGTTCATGTACAAGTACAAATTAAGGTTGTGAAATGCCAATTATTCAAAATGCTATTTATCGTTTACTGTGACCCACATAGTCAAATGCTATTGCATGGTTAATAAAAAACTTGTGAAAATCTTCCTGGTATTCTCTACGTCCAGCTAATGGCCATCTGAAGTCTCCAATGATGACCTTTTTTCCAATGTGTGCTTTGAATTCAGCTTGAATTTCTGATAGTTTCTTATTTATATAACATCCTAACATTTTTAAATACATTTCAGCAAGATTTCACTTGCTTGTGATGTTATTGACATATTTTTATAATTTATGCCTTCTGTTAGATCATTTTTTTTTGGACTGGTCACAAATACGAATTTCTTCCAGGCCATAGAAATCTTCCAAATCTCTTGACACCTACCGGTGGAGACGTCTCGGGCTGTCTCTGTTGTGGACACACCTGTCAGTTCCTGGGGTTAGTATTTGCCTTTGCTTCAGTGTCTTACTTCAGGACTATTGATATTTGACCAGATGCTGCTGCTTGAAATGGTTCGGTAACAACCAGGTCTTTTTTTATATAATGGTTGTATATTCTTTCTATCTTTTTCTTAAGCTTCCTATGCCATTCAATGGAATGCATCTGTATTGCAACTCAAGGTCTAAATTTATTCTTTAATTCTTCCACTTTAGAAAAGTGTCACATATTCTTCCCTTTTGGTTTTTATAACTCTTGGTCTTTTAGCATTTCCTTAGTAATATTCTACTCTCTCTTGAGCAATTCTTTGAATCTTGTTTCAGTTCTCTTATTTCAACATTACTTCCATTCATTTCATCTTCTTTATGTTTTACTGCAAGTTTCAGAGCTTCTTCTGACGGCCACTTCAGTTTTTCCTTTATATCCTACCTTCTTAGTGATGACCTTTTGCTTTGTTCAGATATGAAAGCCTTCTCATCACTATAAAACTCATCCGAGTTTCAGTAATTAGGGTTCAGTGCATCAGTTTGATTCTGAGGAAATTCCAAGTCCAAGCTGGGCATACTGTAGGTCATATTTACATTCTCATGTATCTGTTTTAATTGATTCAGCTTCATTGTGAACTTCTGTGTAGCAACTGATGATCCTGTCCACCACCACTCCTTTGGCTGGGTTCTGACTGATCATATTAAGCTTGTCCACCATCTCTTTCTTTGGATATGGTTGATTTGATTTCAGTCTGTTCCATGTGATGAAGTTTACATGGGTAAGTGCTTTTTTGTGTTTTTACAAAATGACATTTGCAATGAATAAATCACTGGTCATACCAAATTCTATGATGGCATCTCTATCTTCGTTTCTTTCAACTAAGTTCTATTTTTCAACTGCCAACCCATTCTCCCCAACATTTGTGCATTTCAGCCATCAGTTGTTATTATTTCATCTTAGTTGCATGTCTGACCAATTTCAGTTGTACACATTAGTGGAATTCTTTAGTTCCTTCGTGTTTGACCGAAGTGGTTAGTAAGTATGTTGGAAAACTATCTGTGTCCACAGCTCTTTCTCACGCGCATTTGGAAAAGATCCCACCACGGGCAGCATTGCGTTTTCACATAGATCCCATTGCTGTGGGTGGGAACAGCCTCACAAGCTAACTCACCTGCAGGTTTGCTGAGGATGTAAATGGCACGAGAACATAGTTCTCATTTTTCTCCTGTGGAGCAGCTGGCAATTTCAAACATCCTGCCTTTGGGTTAACAAAGCAACGTCTTACCTCGTAGGCCATCAGAACCCCCTACTCTTTTCCTTTGATATCTCAAAAGGGATGCATTTGAGGCATAGCTGTGAGGCAGGGAATTAAGGACTGTGTTTTGCTTGTTTGGGTCCAGACATAGCCTTCTATTTTGCAACTCTTGCAAATCCTAGGCTCTGTCTCTACCACTCACACTATTTTGGAGAGAGTCATTTGTTGTGTTAATGAGGTGGGAATAGCGTGGAGTCTATTTGGATTCCCATTTTATTAGAAGGAATTGTCTAAGTCACCTCCCATTGTTGTTCGAGTTCCTATACATAGGAGCATTACTGGGAAGTTTGACCCTTTTTTCATTCAGGATTCTGCATTTAGCCTCATCAGGTTCCTCCAAGAACCACAGTCTGCAGATACCCAGTCCCCTGTTCACCAGCTCCTCCAAGTCAGCCTCATCGTCCTGATTTGGGTCTTTTGGGCTTGTAGTGGACCCAGCACTAAGGAAGCCAGCTTGCTCTCTCTCCCCTTCACTGGCCTTGCTCCATTGGGCCTGCACTGGCCCTGGCCCTTGGGAAGCCACTCACTGCCTCATCCTTGGCTGCATTGGGCTTTCACTGGCTCTGGCCCCTAGGAGCCAGCTGCAGCCACGTCTCCATCTAGATGGGGGCTGAGTCTAAGCCATAGAACAGAGCGTCCACAGGAGCTGGAGTCCAAGAGGCCTCTCTCTTACACCACAGTGTATGTGTACATTTTATATATATATATGTGTGTGTGTGTGTGTGTGTGTGTGTTTGTGTATGATTGTTTTTATTATTTGCTCTTAAGAGTGTGTTAATTATCTATCAGTTTATAATCTCAGAGGAGTGATCTGCATGTTACTGCTTGTCATATAGCATGGTACGCATGGGTTTGCTTTTTTATTAGTTGCTCTTATAAGGACAGCACTCATCTGTCAGCTTTCTGCACAGGGGTGACTTGACTTCCCAGCCAGACTAGGAAACAGGATTGGCCATCTGCTTCCGAATACCAGGCCATTGAAAACCCTATAAACAATAGAGGAATGCTGTTAGATACAGTACTGGAAGTCAGGCCCAGATTGATCCTTACTTTCGATGAGGAAAAGCTGCTGCAAACACTCAGCAGCAATCACAACATTGAATCATAGGAAGCTTAAAGCGAGGAACATCCAAGGTGACTAAAAAGGAAATGGAATGCATGCAGATCGATATTCCAGGCACTAGTGAGCTTGTGGGAAGCTATTGGCCACTACGAACTAGACAACCATATGATCTATTATTCTGGAAATGAAAAATTAAAAGATGGGATTGAATTTATAGTAACAATAGCATTTCTAGGACCAGCTTGAAGTACGATGTTGTGAATCATATGATATTCTCCATATGCACAGAAGCAAAGCTTATTACTAAAACCATTATTCAAATACACACACGAACAACTAAAGCCAAAGATGATGAAACTGAAGAATTTTACCAACATGCGCAGACTGAAAGTCACCAAATACACAATCAAGGTGCAGTAGTAATGACAGAATTGTGATGAAGAAGTTGGAAACAAAGAGGAAGGACTGGTAGTCAGAAATTCTACATCTGTAGAAAAATCACTTCAAAGAAACTCAGTATCAGCAGTCCAAACCAGCTCAGGTGCTGACTGTGGAGCAGACTATAAATCATGTCCAAGCTCAAACTGAAACTGAAGAAAACAAAAACAAATGCACAAGAAGCAAAATAGGACCCTTGTCTATTCCTCTTCAGTTATGGAACCATCTCAAGAGCAGTTTTGAAGCATCAAGCATTAATAATTGGAGATCAAATGGCATCGATAATAATATCAAGAGAGTGAAAGGTTACATGAAGAACAGAAGAGAAAGAGGGAAAACCAAAATGGATGTTGAAGAGACCATGAAAATTACAGTAAAGTGTAGACACAAAGGCAAGAGGTGTTGAAGTAAAAGATTGAATAGGAGACTTCAAGGGACAGTTTGAGAAGAAATTTTTGTTTATATCATAAGAGAAGACAAAACTATTATAATAGTTTAGGGATATGCAGAGACTGAGAATTGGAGAATAAAAATAGGGAAGAACTCAATTTAGCTTTCTCAAGCGGAAAGAGGCGAAAAAGCAATCAAGGCTCGGGTTGTACCACTTAGAGATACTATGGGACAAACTCTTGAACAATTCAAGAAGCATCAAGAGAAGATGGAGGGAGTAGACAGAATCAAGTTACCAATAGGAACCAGCTAACACGGGAATATTCCAGCCCTGGCCGTGCTTACCCGACTGCGCCAGGACAGCTTCCTGACCAACCAACTAGAAGAGATTCCTATCTGTTTCCATTACCAAGAAAAGATTGTGGAATAGCACGTTCAAGTAAAATACAGTTGAACATCATTTAAAAATGGCTAGAGGAACACATAGACAAAGAACTGACAGAAGTTCAAGCTGGACTTAGGAGAAGCCGTGCTACCAGGGATGTCATCGCTGATATCACATGGATCTTGACTGAAAGCAAAGAATGCTAGAAAACTGTCTATTTGTGTTTATCGACTATGCAAAGGCATTTGCCTGTGTGGATCATAGCAAATTATGGCTAACAGAGAGAAGAATGGGAATCCCAGAACACTTAGTTATGTTTGTGCAAAACCTAGACTAAGAGGCTGTTACATGGAGAGCAAAGGAACACTGCATGGTCTAAAATTAAGAAAGGCACGTGTCATGGTTGTAGCCTTTCACCATACCTATTCAATCTATACACTTTCTAAAAATTAAATCCTTATATGAATGAAAAAAATCAACTTCTAAAACAGTAAATAATCATTCTGCAGATGGGGAAAGTGTTTGACAGTGACATCTCTCATGAGGATTCCTATCTAAAATTCATAGAAAACTCCAGAACATCAACAAGAAAAAGAAAAACAACTCAACTACAAAATAGGTAGAAGAAAACTAAGACTTTTACCAAGTCACAAAGTAGGCCACAAACACCTGAAGAAATGCTCGTGGTCACTAGATACTGTTGTGGTTAGGTGCTGTTGAGTCAAGTACTGCTCATAGTGACGCTGTGAAGCACAGATCTGAACCCTGTCCTAGTCTGTGCTGTCCCCATAATGTCTGACACACTCAAGCCCATTGCTGCAGTCACTGTGTCAGTCCACCTGCTTGAGGGTCTCCTTGACGTCATTAGCCATTAGAGAAAAGCAAATCAAAATGACAGTGAGATAACACCCCATCCAGCAACAATGGTAAAGTTCAATAGAGCAACAAATAATAAATGCTGGAGAGGATAAGGTGAGACTGGAATATTCACACACAAATAGCAGAATGCAAAATGATACAACTGCTAGAAAAGGGTTTTTGGCATTTGTTTAGGAAGTGAAAAAGTAGAAGTACCATTTGATCCAGCTTTTTCACTACTAGAAATAACAGAGTTTACTTGGACACTTGAAGCCAGTAGGTCTGAGCTCAAGATTTAGTTCCCTGATTGCACATTACAGATTATTGTGATGAAGTCTTATATTTTATACTTATTAATTTAGATAGATAGAGATAAATATAGACATAGATGTAGATAGATGATGATATAGATATAGGTAGAGATAGAGATAGAGATAGAGATGATAGAGATAGAGATAGAGATAGAGATAGAGAGAGATAGAGATAGAGATGATAGAGATAGAGATAGAGAGAGATAGAGATAGAGATGATAGAGATAGAGAGAGATAGAGATATAATTAAAATTAAACCCCTATCATTGTTGTTGTTGACAGCCTTAAAGTCAAGCAGGATTCATAGCGACCGACCCTGTGAACAAAACGCCTGAAGCCCCTCTACAACTATCGACATTTATCAAAGTCCATAGCGTTTCCGGAGGCATGTTGTTTAGGAAGTGGATGCCATGCCTATCCCTATCATAATACTCTTGAAAACAACAAAAGAAACTTTTTTATTTAATACAGAAAATAGATCTATCGCAAGACCTTATAAAACATACAGCCAGGTTTCCCTTACCTAAAAAGCTTAGAAAACAGTTCACACACAAAAAATGTGCTGCTTCCTGCTCTTCTGGCCTTGGGACTTAAGTGCGGTCATTTATTCTCATCTTCTTGAATGTGGATGTAGCTGCCGGACTTGTTTTGGCCAATGAAATATGAGCAGAAGTAACGGGCATTTTTCAGGCTGTGAGCATTAAGAGCCGATCGTACTGATGTATGTTTCCTTCTCCCCCGGGGAATAAATCAGTAATCTTCCAGATAAGGACAGATTCGTCAAGAGAGGATCCATTAAGGAAAAATGTGAGCATGTAATAAGAAAAGAAATAAATATCTGTTACTGCTGGCTACCATAATTTTATATCTATCTAACACAAACGAACCATTCCTGATTGTTATAAATATCAACAAAAATTGTGTAAGTTTATTCCAAATAAGCATATTTATATTCGTGCACATATATCTCATAAGTACTATGGGGTTTTTTCCAACACTTTTAAGAAAGTGGACATTGGAACAAAGTCACATAATGAAAAACAAAACAAAACCAATCCAGTGCATATATCATTTACATCTCTGGTACCCTATGGTCTGACGGCACAGGGGCTCTGGTGGTGCGGTCCAGAGAGGGGCACTGTTCACCCAGAGGTCATACCTCTCTTACGGTTAAAATGCCTCAGCTCATCAACAGGAAAAGCGCGGCAATCTCCTCTCACGTGATGAACAGACTCAGAAAGCCATTGCAGTCTTAGCAGCTGGGTGGATTCCAACCCAACAGCAAGGATTTGAGCCGAGAACCCTAGTGGCAAAGTGTGTAATGTGTTGAATTACAACCCTGAATGTTAGTGATAAAGAAAGATGGACAGCCTTGTCCCATGAATATTTACTGCCTCAGACACGATGGAAGGTCACTTTGGGTTCAGATATACTCAAAGCTGTATTTTTATGTTGTTGATGGTAGTCAAAGATATAATAGCATGACTGGAAGAAAGCTCAAAATATCATGAAAATGACCAAAATGTTATACAGAGACTCTAGTGAGGGCATGGTGTTGGAAAGCAGCACTGATAGGCGTGCAGGACACAGGAATTCATTTTCTTTCAATTTATATATATATGTATATTCCTATTCCTATTCATATTTATATAAAGGAGTATTTATGATGTTCAACAAAGTGAAGTAAAATAAAGTGATGTTTGCCTGTATATACAAACATCCACCATATCTTTACCATGTTAAGAGTGATGTTTTTATTTACCTTGTATTTCATGATTATCATTGAATGTGAATCTAAGCTCTGAGTTTTAACTTACCTTTATGTATCTGTATTAAAGTATATAGTGGCTCTGGTGGTCTAATGGTAAGAAGTTGTGCTGTCAACTCAAAATGAGGCAGTTCAAAACCACCAGCTGCTTCTTGGAAAAAGGACAAATCTCTTTTGTGGGAGGTTCAGCTTTGAGTCAGTTCTGATTTAATGATATAAAGCTATAACAACAACATTAAAGTAGACGTAGATTTTCATCATTCATTCTCAGCTCACAACACTGTTTTTCAGCGGGAATTGGCTCACAGCTGAACCACCACTGAGTTTATAAGACAATAAATCACAGGGGAGGAGATTGCCCGTCTTGGTTCCACTGAGCCACTGGGGCCAGTCCAGTTATGCTGCTGGAGCTTCGCCACGATTCATTGCTGTCTTTCTAGGTGGGGTCCGCTGTTACTCATAGCAACCCTGAGAATAACAGATCTGAATCCCGTCCTATCCTGTGACATGCTCACCACTTCTGACACACTTGAGCCCATTGCTGTACCCGTCCTATCCTGTGACATGCTCACCACTTCTGACACACTTGAGCCCATTGCTGTACTTAACGTGTCAATCCATCTCGTTGACAGTCATTCTTTCTTTGGCTGACCTTCAACCTTTACAACTATGATAAGATAACTTTCCAAGGAAAACTCTGTCCTAGAAACATATTCAAAACAAGAAAGACACAGCTTTCTCATCATTGTCTCTAAGGAACACTCTGTCTCAACTTCTCTAAGACATATCTCTTTGTTCTTTGGGTAGTCAGCTATTCAGTACTCTTCTCTAACACCACAATTCAAATTCATCAATTCTTCTTTCATCCTTATTCATTGTCCATTTCTCAAATGTAGAGCAAGAGATTAAAAAAACCCTGGCATGAATTAAGTATAGGAACACCTTATTCTTCAAGCTAATTTCATTGCTCATGAGTATTTCAGAAAGGTCTTGATAATAGACTTGTCAAATATAACACATTATTTTTCTGACTGCTGGTACCAAGTATGTTGATTGTGAAACCAAGTAAGATGAAATCATTGACAACTTTAATTCTTTTTCAGCTAGCATAATATTGCTATGGCTCCAATGTTGAATGAAGATTTTTGTTTTCCTGACATTGAGATGCAATCTATATTGAAGGCTGTAGTCTGTGATGTTCTGCACCAAGTGTTTCAGATTCTCACATTCAGCAAGCAAGGTTGTGTGATCTGCATAATGTAGGTTGTTGATGTGTCTTCTTCTAATCATGATCCCATATTCTTCATAGAGTTCAGCTTATAGAATGATTTGCTTAGCAGACAGATTGAATGTGATGGATAAAGAATATAACCCTGATATACACCTATCCTGATTTAAACCATACAGTATTTCCTTGGAAGCAGGAGTGGCATCCACATCCTAAACTACATGCCTCTGGAAACTCTAAGAACTTTGATAAATGACAATAGCGATAGAAAGGCTTCAATAGAAAGAAGAAAAAAAAAAAAGAAAGGCTTCAGGTCTTTTTTTTCAGAGGGTCTTTAAGAGCCCTGCTTGACTCAATGGCATTCAACAACAACAGTGTTTCCTTGCCCTATTTGGATAAGAGCTTCTTGGTAGGTGTAGGTCTCCTTTGAGCTTAATTAAATGTTCTGGGATTCCCATTCTTCAAAATGTTAGCCACAGTTTGTTATGGTCCAGTAGTCAAATGTCTTTGTATAGTCAGTAAAACAAAAAAGAGACATTATTCTGGCATTCTCTGCTTTCAGTTAGGTAATATCTGACATCAGCAGTGATATCGATAGTGCCACGGCCTCTTCTAAACCCTTCTTGAACTTTGAGCAATTCTTACTTCATGTTCTTTCTGTTCTAGCAGTTTGGATATTAATCAGCATTACTTTGCTTGCATTTGATATTAAGGATACTGTTTGATAATAGGCTCTCTTGCAGTGTGATTGAAAATAAATAAAGGTGACTTATTACTAATACATATTCAAAAGGTTGCTAAGAGTTGTACTCGACTCAAGGGCATCTAAACAACAACCATAAGAAAATATAATCATTGGACTTCCTGTTACAAAAGTCGTAAGTTTTAATTTTGTCATATTCTTGTTCTTCCATGATACTATAGTTTTGTCAGCATTTCTCTTACAATAAATTTCACATAATTTATTATTTTGACTCAGTTATGTTCTCTACTAAACCAAATAATATTGTTGCTGTTTTTGGTATGTGCCGTTGAGTTGCCTGTGACTCATAGCGACCCTGTGTACAACAGCCCTAAAGTCTGTCCTGTTCTATGCCAATATCACTATCTCCGACACACCTACACCCATTACCCCAGTCACTAAATCAATCCATCTCACAGAGGGTCGTCCCCTCCTACAGGGACTGGTCCCTCCTTGCAACACGTCCAAAGTATGTCAGACGAAGATTTAGAATCCTTGTCTCCAAGGAGCAGCCTGGCTTCACCCTCTCCAGGAAAAACCTGTTCATTTTCTTAGCTGTCCGTGGTATATTCAACACTCTTCTTCAGCACCACAGATCAAAGGCATCAATTCTCCTATCACCCCTAGTCATTGTCAAGCTCTCTGATGCATAGCTAGTGATTGCAAAGACCATGGTATATATCAGGCGCACCTTAGCCTCCAGACTGACATCATTGCACTGCTGTACTTTAGAGAGGTCTCTAACCACAGACTTTCCCATCACAATAGATAGCTTATTTTTTTAATATTTTAAAAATTTATTTTCTTATTTTTGTGTGTGTGTACCGTCAAATCAGATCTGACTGGTACAGGATGAGGTTGTCCCTCCTTCCCCGGCAGAGCATCTGGTGAATTCGAACCGTGCGCCTCTGGGATTGTAGTTGCAGCTCCTTGCCACTAGGTCACCAGAGCTCCCCGATAACTTATTTTTAAAGCATGGTCTTACTCAAAATGGTGTTTGCTTGTTTGTTTGTTTTTAAATAGAAGTCTTTGTTTTCCTTAGTATAAAATTGCTTACTCTGCAACAATTGAACAAGAAATATTTGCTACAATTTTGCATATAATCATTCCTCTCAAATGATATGGTTTTACTTAAGGATTTTTAGAACTTCTGGTATTAGTTCTTTGTTTCATTATGTGTTAGAAGTCTATCTGAATTCTTCAGGCCTTCATTTGCAATAACTTTTGGTTTCTCCTAAGATTCCTCAACCTCACATTCTCCTTTCCAACATACTTAACGCTTTCTCAAGGACGACGTATGATACCGTAACTCAGAATGCAATAGGTAATGAGAACAATTAAAATGGTGGAGGAAAAAACCTTTCTCTAAACATTAGAATGGTGCTTGTAAAACGAGGGGAGGATGGGACTTTGTACAAGGGAGAGGGTGTGATTCAGGCACTTCTGCTGGTTTCTGTAAGTCCATGCCACTATCCCTGAATCTACTGTAACTGTCAAAAGAACAAACAGATCTGTCTTGGGGAGGGTACAGCCAGAGTGCCCTTGGAAGTATTCTGCTTCCATTTCACATACTTTGGGCTTGTTGCTAGGAAAGGTTATTCCTTGGAGGACAGCACGCCTGGAAAGTCATATTGCATTGTTGTTGTGTACTGTAGAGTCAGAACTGACTCATAGGTGACCTTCTGGCAGGTCGTCAGAGGCAGTTAATCACACAGGAGGAGATTGCCCACCCATTTCCAGCGGAGCAGCTGATTGCCTCGAACCACTTACCTTTGGGACTGCAGTACAACATCTTGCCACTAGGCTACCAGAGACTGAATCTAAAAACAACAACATCAACAACCACATAGTGCTGTTATAGAAGGAGACAGGATTCCCTGCCCCTAGTGGTTGCACTGCTGTCCCAAAGACGCTGCTGCTAAGACACCTCAAATCCACAAGTGATGCTGAGAAAGATGGACAGTGGTCTGTCTCTGTGACGCTTTCTAAAAAACATTAATTTACATACAACATTTGTATACATTGATTTTTACCCCAGATCTTTCCCCTTTTCTTTATCCAGCCCTCCCTCCACCCACCAAATTGTGTGACCTTATGATTAAGTTCCCCTCCCCTCCTTGGGAATGCGAAACCTATACTTGGACCAGGAGGCAGTCGTCAGAACAGAGCAAGGGAACACTGCATGGTTCAAAATTGGGAAGGG
>NW_006399754.1:33224601-33225556 GCF_000299155.1 Elephantulus edwardii
TAACATACTTTGGACATGTTGTAAGGAGAGACCGGTCCTTGGAGAGGGACATCATGCTTGGGAGGGTGGAGGAACAGCGCAGAAGGGGAAGGCTCTCTATGAGGTGGACTGATTCAGTGACTGGGGTAATCGGGATGGGTGTGTCAGAGACAGTGCGATTGGCACAGGACAGAGCAGAGTTTACGTCTGTTGTTCATAGCGTCGCTATGAGTTGCAAGCGACTCAATGGCACATAACAACAAGAACAACATGTTTCTGTTGAGGTTCCTGTCTTCCAGCTCACTGACTCTCTGCTCCATCTCTTCTATAATTTTTTACCTATATTTTTTTTCTTCTACATTTTTTGTTCTTTAAGTGTGTTGGACACTTCTGCCATTTCAGTCTTCGTATTCTGGATTGCATTTTCATCCTTTTCTGTTATTTCTATTTTGACAGTATCATCTGTATCTTGTGATGATTTTTTAAGTTCTTGTACCTCTTTGTGTATAGGTTCAATTCTATCTTCCATTTTTTGCATTTTCTTCTTTATTTGTGCAAGTTCTTCATCATCAATATTTTTTTTTGCTTCAGTGTCTCTGGAACGTTTGCTTTCTTGGTAGTTTTCATTGTTTCTTCCATCATTTGCAACTTTTCTGTAGCTGTTCAAATACCTCCTCATTATGTTTTTTTCTGGTTCTCTACCTCTAGGGTATTCCCTTTTTTTTGTGGCTTCCATTTTCCCCCCAGTCATTTGTACTTCCATTCATAGCTGTTTGAATGTCTCCTTATCAACATATATCATCTATTTTCTTCATTCTGGGTATTCACGAGGTCTATAATATCCTCTGTTTTGTTTGTGTTTTTTTCTCCTATATTTTATTAATTTTCATAAACATTTACAGAGATTTTGGGTTTCCATTCATTCCTTGTTGCACTATTCTCTCTACCCTCCTCCCAGTTTGTTCTTGTCCAAATG
>NW_006399754.1:33227741-33237765 GCF_000299155.1 Elephantulus edwardii
TTATTGCTATTGCTAAGACTTCCAAAACAATATTGAATAAAAGAGGTGATAGTGGGCATCCTTGCCTAGTTCCTGTTCTTAAAGATATCCTCTGTTTTGTGTGTGTGTGTTTTTGTTGTCGTTGTTGTTGTTTTTGAGAAGGCTTAATTTGTTTTTACAGTGTTCGAAACTGCCTGCTGCTTCCTTGACATGATTTGAAGTTTTTCTTGATAAGTGTTAGGTCATTTCTATTGTGTCTGCAAAACTTAGTAATGGTTTTTGCCTTCATAAAGTTACTAATTAGTTTCCAAGTTTAAATATTCAGTCTATGGGAAGAGCTACTCACTCTACTGTAAGACCTTTCTGGGAAAAATTGGCTTTACTAAATTCCTTGAGACTCTCTCTGATTCTCTTGATGTAGTCTCCTGACACCAACTTTATAGGCCTCCTTCATGTATCAAGTGGCTGAGTGGCATGAGATCAGGTGCTCTAGTCCAGAGGTTTCTCACGCTCTTTTCATAAAGGACCTTAATGTCTTTCTCTGTATCTGGAATGGCAAGAAGTTAGAGATCAGGGCTGTCTGCTCAAACAGCTTGTGTGCAGGGGGCCTCAAGTCAGTCCTCTGTCTCTCTCCCCACTAAGGAACTACTAACATTATTTCCTCACTTGGAGTTCTGTATCCTAAAGTCTCTTGTTTGGCCCCTGATGTCACAGCTGTGGAGGCAAGGATCCCCAGATGGAGGGGCCTATAACCCCAGGGATGCCTCAGTCCAGTCTCCCCACAAGCAATGGAGAGTGCTCATTCTAAGCATAGAGCCTTCCCTCAGCTCACCTTTTCTCCTGCATCTTACTGTCCTCCTTTGTCTCTGGTGTGTTGGAAAATCAGGACCACCCCCTCAGGCAGCTTGCATGAAAAGGCTCATAGGGAAGCCCTCTGTGGCAGAGAGCTAAGGAAATTCTTTCATCGGCTTGAAGTTCTGTATAGTCAAGTCTCTTGTCCTCCTTGGCCCCAGGAATGACCCTGTAGCCACAGAGACAAGGACCCCTAAATAGAGGAACTTATAACCCAGGGATCCCTCAATCTATCTCCCCACAGGCATAGAAGAGTGTTCATTCTAGGCTGAGAGTGATTCTAGAATTACTCAACATGAGTGAGTGAGTCCTCTCTATAGGACCCGGAGCATAGTGTGTACCATGGGGCTGCTTCCATACAGAATAGCAATTCAAACTCACCCACTACTCTAAGATCAAAGTGGGGCATACTCTCCCCCCATACAGATTCTTATGCGTGAAACCTGATAGAGCTTTTGAATTGTGGTTGTAGCACTGTTTAAACCTTAAACTGCACACATGGTGTTAACCTGTTTCAATAAAAAAACAAACCAAAACAAACAAACAAAAAAAAACCCAGACTTAAAATACAGGCAGGAGAAAAAGATTCTCAAAATATCAAATCTAGGATTAGCAAATAAAGTAAAATAACTTTAAACAAATCTAGGATTAGCAAATAAAGTAAAATAACTTTCAAATATTAATGTAGGGAAAATAAAACCCAATAAAATAATACTCACACTCATAACTTTTTGAGATAGGATTGTTGACAATAATTTTAATGGCAATTTAATTGGTTTACATTTAGCATAAAAAGGCTAATAAAATAGAACGGTTTTGATAGTAGATATTGTGATAAAGTCTCTTTCAAAAGTATTAAAAGACTTGCACATATGATTCTTTTGAATCAAAGAAATTAGTTCTGTAATTTTTTGCTCCATTTTAAAAGTATTTTAAAAACATGATTTGACATATTTCAGGAATGATATAGCAACCAATTTGAAATGTATTTTACTTCCTCTCCCCCAGCAGTTGAGAGAGATGAATACTTGCTTTTTAGAAAAGAAGCTGAATGAGTCACAGATGCTGGAATTTAAATGGCTAAAATGGTAAACTAATTCAAAGCAGATGCCAAAGGAAATGAAACCAACTCTGGAGAGAATAGGAATTTAAAAGAACTAATATGAACTTCTCAGTAATCTGAGTCCATTTTTGACAGACAAAATTTCTCATCTCACTGGATATAAAGCAAATAATTTATTTTAGTGGAGATATTCCTAACCAACATCACATTGTTAGCTGCCTTTGAGTTGATTCTGACTCACAGGGATTCTATGAACAACATATATGAACTCTGTCCTGTCCTATCTTGTGCTGTTCTCACAATCTATGACAAACTTGAGCTCATTTCTGCAGTCACTGTGGACTTCCTCTCTTTTGCCTACCCTCCACTTTCCCAAGCATGAAGTCCCTCTCTGAGGATAACCTTTAGGATAACCTTTCCTAAAAAATATGCCCAAAGTAAATAACACAAAGCTTTATCATCATTGCATCCAAGGAGCACATTGATTGCATCTCCTCCAAGACATATCTGTTTCTTCTTTCGGCAGTCCATTCAGTGTTCTTCTCTAACATCCCAGCTCACAGACATCAATTCCTCCTCTGTCATCCTTTTGTCATTGTCCAACTCACAGATGAAGCAAATGACTGATAAGACCATGGTTTGAATAAGGCACACCTTATTTAACTCAAATTAACATTATTGCTCCTCAATAATTTGGAGAAGTCCCTGACTGAAGACTTTCTAAGTGTAATACAGCTCTTGATCTCCTAACTGCTGGTATCAATAATACTGATTGAGGATCCAAGTAAGTGGAAGTTGTTTTCTTGACATTGAGATGCAATAAAGACAATATTCCTTGATCTTAAGCAGCAAGCACTTCAAGTCCTCCTTACTTTCAGCAAGTTTGTATTATCTGCATAACACAGGCTACTGTTGAACCTTCTTCTGATCCTGAGGCACATTCTTCATGGAGTCTAGCTTCTTCAATAACTTGCTCAGCATAGAAATTGAATAGACATGGAGAAAAACACAACCCTAATGTATATCTTTCTTAATTGTACACCACGTAGTGTTCCCTTGCTCTGTTTTCACAACAGCCTCTTCCTATGGGTTTCACACAAGCAAGGTTGTATGTTCCGGGATTCCATTCTCAATTTTAGGCATAATTTGCCATAATCCACACAGTCTGATGCCTTTGCATAGTCTATAAGGCACAATCATGTATTCTTCTGGGATTCTCTTTTTCCAACCAAGATCCATCCATCCAATATCAGAAGTGATATTTCCTCTTCCATGGTCTTTTCTAGGTCTAGCTTGAATTTTGACAATTTCTCTATGTATTGCTCTCGTCATTTTTTAATGCTCTTCAGCAGTATTTTACAGGCCTATGATTATAATGATATTGTTCGATAATTTTCACATTTTGTAGGATCTTTTTTCTTTGGAATGGAAACAAATGAAGATCTCTTCCAGTAAGTTTGTCAGGCAACTTGTCCTCCATATTTCCTGGCATAGACTGGTAAGCATGTTCAGGGATGTATCCATTAGTTGAAACATGACAATTGGTACCTGATAGATTCCTGGGGCATTATTTTTTCCAGTGCCTTCATTGAAACTTGAACTTCTATCATTATCAATAGCTTTTGATCATATGATACTTTCTGAACTATTTCAATGTCAGCTATTTCTTTTTGGTTTAGTGATTCTGTGTATTCCATTCATCTTCTTGTGATGAGTCCTGGGTCATTCCTGATTTTACCCATAGCTTCTAAACCAATGAGCAACACCTATTATGGAATGGCACACATGTCTGCCAGCAGCAGCCAGGAAATTAAAAGACAAATTGCATGGGGAAAGTCTGCTGTCAAAGACCTCTTTAAGGTACTAAGGAGCAACACTGTCAGTCTGGAGACTAAGGTGTGCCTGACTCAGGCCATGGTCTTTGCAATTACTTGCTGTGCATCAGAGAGTTGGACAATGACTAGGGATGACAGAAGAAGAGTTGATGCCTTTGAGCTGTGGTGCTGGAGAAGAGTATTGAATATACCATAGACTGCTAGGAGAACAAACAAGTCTGGCCTGGAGAGAGTGAAACCAGGCTGCTCCTTGGAGACAAGGATTCTGGGGCTCCATCTGACATACTTTGGACATGTTGCAAGGTGGGATCAGTTCTTGGAGAGGGACATGATGCTTGGGAGGGTGAAGTGACAGCACAAGAGAGGAAGACTCTCATTATTGATTCAGTACCTGGGGTAATGGGGATAGATGTGTCTGAGACATTAAGATTGGCAAGGGATAGAGCAGGGTGTAGGGCTGTTGTACATAGGGTCACTGTGAGTCGCAAGTGACTCAATGGCAGCACCTAACAACAACACCACAAATGTTTAGTCTCTGTGGACACCAGTTCAAGTCCAGTCGCAGCAGAAAGATCTCTGTTCTCTCGAGAGGAAGGTCATTTGGAGATGAGAGCATGGTGGATTGTGAATGCTTGTAAAGTGGAACTGACTGACATTGGGGTTGATGGAAGACTGAGAAAGAGGAGATAAATCATGTGCATTGCATTGAAAGAGGTAAGGAAGAGAACTGTTTAAACTCGATATATGATTTGTTGTTGTTGTTGTTGTTGTTGTTGTTATGTGTCATCGAGTTGCTTGTGACTCATAGCGACCCTATGTACAACAGCCCTAAACCCTGCTCTATCCTGTGCCAATTGCACTGCCTCGGACATACCCATCCTGATTACCCCAGTCACTGAATCAATTCACCTTATAGGGGGTCTTCCCCTCCTGCCCTGTCCCTCCACCTTACCAAGCAGGATGTCCCTCTCCAAGGACCTGTCTCTCCTTACAACATGTCCAAAGTATGTCAGGCGAAGCCCCAGAATCCTTGCCTCCAAGGAGTAGCCTGGTTTAACCCTCTCTAGGATGAATCTGTTTGTTTTCTTGGCAGTCCATGGTACATTCAGAGCTCAAAGGCGTCAATTCTCCTTCTATCCTCCCTAGTCATTGTCCAACTCTCTGATGCATAACAAGTGATTGCAAAGACCATGGCCTGTATCAGGTGCACCTTAGTCTCCAGAGAGACACTGTTGCTCTTGAGTATGTTAGAGAGGTCAACACTCTTGGCACCAGCAGCCAGGAAATAAAAAAAAAAAAAATATTGCGATGGGAAAGTCTGCCGTTCGGGACCTCTCTAAAGTACTCAAGCAAACTGAAGCTGTGAACAATCTCAATCTCCTCACCATCCATTAGGTACTATTATTATTACAGGAGTCCAGAATGAAGAGTGCACAGTGGAGTGGACTTGGGAGAAGGTATTGTATAACAATGACAGAATTTTTCTTTTACTTTTCAAAGAAAAGAGTGAAGTGGGGGGGAGGGGATAGGCAGGGAGAAAAGTGAAACAATAACTGGAAACCCTAAGTCTCTAAACTTTCATCTTAAAAAAAAAAGAAAGAAATGAGTCTTAAGTATTTTCCACTTGATAGCAACTAAACAGGAATTAAGCGCTTATTGCAATACTGAGTGGGCATGTTCTGTTAGGAAAATCATCGGGCTGGTGGTTCTCTGGTTTACCAGCAGGCATCCGTTATGAGAGCTGACTCTGACTGCCCTGTCTGTGAAGAGGAAGGTGGGACTCTGGGAGTCTGAGAGAGAAAAGGAAGAAGAGGCATTCTTTAATTAAGGCACAGTCTACTGACAGTTTGGATTTCTCCAGAGAACCACAAATACAATGACCTGTAAAATTAGTAATCAGTTATGCCTGAAACATTACTAAAAACTATTCCCTAGGCAGAGACAAGATGTCCCCAAATTAAAAAGCAGAGCAGAGTTTGATGCCCAAGGAAAAGGAGTTAGAATATTTTTACAAGAAAGGATTTACTGAATGGAAGAGAGTATGTGTAGACTTTGAGAAAGCGATTGAATGTATATTAATTAAGAGCCATGTGGTCCATAATTAATAATTAGACTTAATAGAAAGTGAAATGGTGACTGTCAAGTGATTTAAGGAAGAAAGTGGCATGATCAGATATGAATATTTTAAGATGTTTAAGATAATTTGTTGTTAGATCTGAATGTTTGTTGCACAAGAGCAGAAGAACAATGGAGTTCTCCAGGAAAATATAATTACTTCAAGTAGATTAATTGTGGAGAATTTTAGTGTAAAAAGCCAGACATAACAAGAGGAATTGCTGCTGAAATGGATAGGGAAGATAATATATGAAAGCATCATGAATTACTCCTAAATTTCTGACTTAACTGATTGAGTAGATGCCAATAAATTTTTCTAATGTATGATTTTCTAAGGAACAATTTTGAAAGCAAATAATTTGGTTTCTTTTTAAAAGATTGAGTAAAAATGATATGAAGATATTAAGGGAATTATTCAATGCATATGTAAATACATATAATACACACACAGACATATGCTTGTGTGTATGAATTTTAAGTATAGTGCTACCAGCTATTCTTTTTAAGGGAGAGACAACTTATGCAATATTCCTATAAAAATAACGTACTGTATTTAGTCCACTATCAGGAATCACTTCAAAATGGTGAAGAGAAATGATGTCAACTTGAAGAATAAAATATGTCTGATGCTGGCAGTGATCTTCTTAATAACCTCCTACACATCAGAGAATGGGGCAACAAATAGAGATGACAGAGAAAGAACTGGTAACTTCCACTTATAGTGTTGGAGAAGATTACTGAGTATCCTACAGGCTGCCAAAAAATATACAGATATGTTTTAGAGAAAATACAGCCTGAGTGTTCCTCAGAGGCAAAGAGGCCAAGCTTCCTCTTCTTTCATACTTCAGATGCGTAGCTTGGTGAGGTGAGTCCTTAGAAAGGGACATCAGACTGGGAAAGACAAAGGTTCAACAAAGGAGAGGAAGGTCTATAAGCTGGACTAACATGGTGACTTCAGAAATGGGTTCTCTGTGTTGGAGAAGATGAGAAAGTGGTAGATGAGGGCCAAATTCAGGTTGCTTGTCCATGGGGTCGCTATGAGTTTACTGGACTCGACGGCACCAGCAATGACTGTGTTTATCAGCCATATATTAATGATGTCACAATTAATAACTGTTGTTACGTGTTGTCAAGTGGGCATCAGAGCCTTTGAAAATTGGCTTTTCTAGCCTTGGTTAGCCCTTCCTTTGGGAGGCATGGTTTCCAGTTCCTTTAACTGTGGACATATGGTCTTGCAAATCACCAACAACTGTTGGACTAACATAAGAGAACATTTTCCATACTGTCAGAGTCCATGGTGGAGAGACTGATGAAATCACAGCATTGTTATGAAGAGACTGCGGCATTCCTTTGAGATAAACCTATAGAACCTTGGAGATAGAGTTAAAGATTTCACTGGCTGGATGATTAAAGGAAGATCTGACTTGTAACTACTATGAAATGATGTTTTCTGGACAATTGAGGAAACTACAGGTTTCTTGCATTTGTGTTGCTGAGCTGAAACCTAGACTTTCACTAATTAAGGAATTATGTGTTGATGTTAATCTGGTGTGGAGCTGCTGGGCTAACCCTGGACTTGAATTGGGTTATACTCTTTAGTTCCCTATTTCCCCAACCTGTTTCACCAATAAACCCCACCACTCTGAGTCAAGTCTGAGTCAAGTTACAACGAACACTGGACCCAATGATTGGTAGAAATAGATGCAGGAGCACACGGGGTGGCATGTCTGACCCTGTATCTATTTGTATGCTACTAGGGAACTCTGGTGGCCTACTTAAAAGAAGCTTTATTGCAATCCCAAAGGCACATGGTTCAAGGCCACTGCTACTCCTTGGGAGAAAGATGGGCAATCTCCTCCCGTGGGGCTAAGTGCCTCTTCAAACCCAGCGGAATATCTGCTATGGTTTGGTTCCAACTCTGTACAACAAAGACAGCAACAGCATGGGTCTCATTGATGAGTAAAGCTCTTCTTTATTAAGAAGGTAAAAGACTGGCCACATCCGTGCTATGTACGCTCCTTTTATATCAGGTCAGAACCCACTTTAATTTTTTTCCGTAATGGATTTCCAGAGGCCGTGTATTGCACAGAAGATTGTCCATCTCACCCTCGTAGAGCAGCTGCTCAGTGCATACAACCTGCCTTTAGGGTGTCAGTGAAAGGAGCAGTTATAATAATATTAGCGATTAAAGGAAACACTTAAGAAACTTGTACAACTCTAACATTCTTATAACTTTATTAAATAGCAGTTTTTTAAAGCAGTACAAATAAATAGAGAACTTGGATATTATAGGAATGCTTTCTTGTGCTTTTAGTAAATGTTCTGGTTGTTGTTGTTAAGTCTCATCAAGTTGTAGACGACTCGTAGCGACCCTATGAACAAAAGACCTGAACGCTTGTATAAATTATATCATTTCTCCAAGTTCATAGAGTTTCAGAGGCAAGCTATATCGGAAGTGGATGCCACTCCTGCTTCCAAGCTTGTTTTAATCTGGGAACTCCGTCAAACACTGTCCGCCATGGGTAACTGTTCTCACATTTAACACACCAGTATCACAGTGTTCAGCATCACAGCAACCACAAGTTACCTCTGGAGACCAAATGGACAGACCACTGCTATAGCACTTAGAAGAATGTTTGACCAAAAACGATTAAAACCAGGCTTGAGGGCTGCAGATTAAAATCACCCATCTTTGACTTGGTAGCATAACTTTCTATCCACCAGGCCCACTGAGGTCTCTCTTTGTTGGTGTTAGTAAATAGATCTAAAAATCGTAGATAATAAGACTGTCAAAGTTGGTGATGGTGGTGTTATGTGCTGTCAATTCATAACTGACCTGTAACTGACCCTCTAGCAAGTCTTCAGAGAAAGTTACCGCACCAGAGACTACCCATCCTTCACCCACAGAGCAGCTGGTGGATTTAAAACACATGTCTTTGAAATTGCAGCACAGTTTCTTATCACTTTACCACTACAGATCAAGACTATCAAAGAGTAGATTTCATTTTTAAAGATGTTTTTAATTCCTATGTAAACATTCACTAGTACACTTACATTTATATCCAAGAAAATGCTAATTAGTGTTTTGATTTGTTACAAGTTTTTGTCTTTAAGTTTCCTGCCGTTAGCTTGTGACACATGACGTTAATAAAATTTCATTAAATTTAAAAATTTATGTTTTGTTTCTCAGTGCTGCATAATATAACATGGTGTGAATATACCACAGCTTCTCTATCTATTCGTTTGTTGATAGGCACTTGAGTTTGTTTGTTTGTTTGTTTGTTGATGGGCACACTTTGCTATTGTGAACAAAGCCGTGATAAACATGTATGTGGATATATGTGCTTGGGTGGCAGTTCTGGTTTGTTTACGGTATAGTCCCAGTAGTGGAATTGCTGGTATTTCTATTTGAAACTTTTTGAGAAAGCACCTTTCATAGTGGTTGTAACATTTTACACTCCCACCAACAGTGAATAAAGGTTCCAGTTTCTCCACAATCTCACCAGCATTTGTTGTTTGCTGCTCTGCAAAATTTTTGAAAAGCAAAGAACTTATGAAATATCATACAAAATGGGTCACCAAGGAGGACATTATGCTGAGTGAAATATCTTGGTCATAAAAAGATGATACTGAATAATGCCACTGTTATAAAACAGGACTGACATGGGAGTAAACTAAGAAAAGAGGGGATACATAATTCACATGGCGTTGAAACAGAAGAGAGACCTATACAAAAGGAATCTATGATTAAGTATTATTGGCATGACAAGAATCCAGAATAAGAGCTGTATAGTAGAGTAGACTGAAGTGGGTCAGGGGAGCTGTATAACAATGCAATAATTTTTTTCCCCCAAGAAAAAAGTGAACTGGGAGGAGCGGGACAGGGAGGAAAATGTGCAACAATAAATCCTTGGAAATCCAAGTTCTCTTTAAACTTTCATTAAAATGTCAATAAAAAATTTGAAAAAAATTATGTTTTGTAATTATAATTTTGTTGATGTGCTGTTCCAGTCGTTTTTGGATAATCATCAGTAAAACCTTGCTTGCATGTGAAATCAGTGAGATTGTTCCGTAGTTTCCGCATTCGGTTGGGTCGCCTTTCTTTGGGATAGGAACAAATATCGATCTCTTCCAGTCAGTTGGCCAAGTGGTCGTTCTCCAGATTTCTTGGCACAACTTG
>NW_006399754.1:33239680-33241240 GCF_000299155.1 Elephantulus edwardii
ACAGGACAGAGCAGAGTTTAGGTCTGTTGTACAAAGGGTCACTATGAGTCGCAGGCGACTCAACGGTACATAACCACAACAACAACAATTATAATTTTGGAAATCCACATTGGAAGTAGTCTGGAGCAGCTGGATTCTATAGAGGTTTGTTTTCTGGTTCTGATGAAGATTAGGTTTGAATGATTTGGTCTCCTGTTTAAAAATTAATTTGGGCCCTAGATCCTGTTGCCCAGGGGCCTGGTTTTTAATTGTTTTTCGTCAGACATTCTTCTAAGTGGTATAGCACTGGTCTGTCCATTTGCTTTACTAAGGTAACTCATGGTTGCTGTGAAGCTAAGCAATGTGTCAAATGAAATAATGGTTACTCAAGGTGGACAGGTGGAGCTCTCTGATTTAATCAAGCTTGGAAGCAAGAGTGGCATCAACTTCCAAAATAGCTTGCCCCTTTAAACTCTATTAAGTTGGAGAAAAAAATGAATGTTATACAAGTGTTCAGGTCTTTAGTTCATAGGATCTCTATGAGTTGTCTATGACTCAAGGGAACTTAATATCAACAACAAAAATTATAATTTTACAAGTGTGAAATATTAGCACAGGATGACAAGACATGAATGTAGGGTTTGCCATTTAAATAAGAGAAATGCAGAGGAGAATCCGGGAAGTCAAAAGAGGGAAGAAAGCCCTAGGATAGGATCTTAAGGAAATCCGTGGTAAGATGTTGACTAAAGCAAATGAGATAGTTGGATGATTCCAAGCCTCAGGATTTGTTTAACCCAAAATAAACAGTCAATATTTCTCTGCATTAAATAAAAGATTGAATAAATGAGGGCCAAAATAAATAAGAATGTAAAGGGCGTAGAGTTTTATTTCCTTACATAGAAATCCTGTGGACCCCATTCCCCATGCATGGCATGAAGGAAAGCCAGGCCTCTGGCTAAGGGTTGACCCTCTTTTTGTCCATTTTAGAGAAGCAAGTAAAGATGCTTTTAACCTGGCGTGCAGAACAGGCAAGAATAAGCTGTTATCTGTGAGGGACAGATGAAGCAGGAGAACATGGACACCTAACTGATTTTTCATTTTTATAGTCATTAATCATTATATTTGTCATTAATCATTAATCTTTAAGTCTCATTTCTGACTAACATAGCTAGCCCTTCTACAATGGGATAATTTATGGCTTGAGCCAGGGTTCTTAACCTGGCAAAATGGAATAAAAATTCTAATAGTTCTTCATTATGAGTGGATTTGAATTTTTGATCCTTAATTTAAAATTCAGTGTTCTTTAAACTCTCATTCCAGCTCTCACTATAAAGGTAGCCTGTCATCGTCCTTTACGTGAATCCTGTACTATCAACTAATTGTTGTTGTTATTAAGTGCTGTCGAGTTGCAGGCGACTCACAGCAACTCTATGAACGAAAGTCCTGGACACCTGTATAACTTTTGTCCTTTCTCCAGGTTCATAAAGATTTCAGAGGCAAGCTATTGTGAAAGTGGTGCCACTCCTGCTTCCAAGCTTGTTTTATCCAGGGAGCTCCACCAAACACTATGTTGTTGTTGTT
>NW_006399754.1:33243170-33244760 GCF_000299155.1 Elephantulus edwardii
TACAGGTTGAAAAGGTATGGAGATAGGATGCATCCCTGGCGTACGCCCTTCCCAATTTTGAACCATGCAGTGTTCCCTTGCTCTGTTCTGACAATGGCCTCCTATTCCAAGTATAGGTTCCGCATTAGAATGAACAAGTGTTTAGGAATTCCCATTCTTCTCAGAGTCAGCCATAGTTTGTTATGATCTACACAGTCAAACGCCTTTGCATAGTCGATGAAACACAGACATTCCTCTGGTATTCCCTGCTTTCAGCTAAGATCCATCTAACATCAGCTACAATATCTCTAGTTCCACCACCCCTTCTAAACCCAGCCTGGACTTCTGGCACTTCTCTGCTGATGTGCTGTCCCAGTTGTTTTTGGATAATCTTCAGTAGAATCTTGCTTGCATGTGAAGTCAATGAGATTGTTCTATAGTTTCCACACTCTGTTGGGTTACCTTTCTTTGGGATGGGAACAAGTATAGAGCTCTTCCAGTCAGTTGGCCAGGTGGTTTTTCTCCAGAGTTCTTGGCACAACTTGGTGAGCATGTCCACGGCAGCATCTGTTAGCTGAAATATGTCAATTGGTACACCATTTATTCCTGGAGCCTTATTTTTTGCTATTTCCTTCAAAGCAGCCTGAACTACTTCTTTCATCTCCATAGGCTCTTGCTCATATGTTGTTTCATGACATTCTTCTGTGTCTGCCAATTCCTTTCAATACAGTGATTCAGTATAGTCTTTCCATCTCCTTTTAATACTTCCTTAATCATTTAACATTCTGCCGAAAGCATCCTTGATTATAGCAACTCGAGGTTTGAATTTGTTCTTCAGTTCCTTGAGCTTAAGATATGCTGAGCGAGTTCAGCCCTTTTGATTTTCTGACTCCATCTCCTTGCACATTTCATTATAATATTTTGCTTTGTCATACCATGCTGCCTTAGATATAGAAATATATAGAGACAGAGATAGACATTGACATAGATATATTGTTGTTGTTGTTAAGTGCCATCGAGTGGCAGCTGACTCACAGCCACCCTATGAAGGAAAGTTGTCAACACTTGTATGTTTTTCATCATTTTTCCAGGTTCATAGGGTTTCCAGAGGCAAGCTATTAAGGAAGTGGATGTCGCTCCTTCTTCCAAGCTTGTTTTAATCGGGGAGCTCCACTAAATACTGTCCACTTGGGTAACCAACCATTAACGCATTTGACACATCAGCATCACAGTGTTCAGCCTCACAGCAACCACAAGTGACCACTCTATGGCAAGTGGACACACCAGGGCTATACAACCTAGAAGAATGCCTGACCAAAAACAATGAAAGACAGGCCTGAGGGCCTCGGATTAAAAAGGCACTGACATTTGGCTTTGTTTCTGTCCACTGGGCCAACTGATCACTCTCTGTGTTGATGCTATTGTTGTTAAGTGCCCATAGCACCCTATGAAGGAAAGTCCTCAACACTTGTGTGTCTTTCATCCTAGATATAGATGATAGATAGAGATAGAGATAGAGATGATAGAGATAGAGATAGAGATGATAGAGATAGAGATGCATGATAGAGATATATACAGAGACAGAGATAGAGATGGAGATAGAGATAGAGA
>NW_006399754.1:33245062-33248077 GCF_000299155.1 Elephantulus edwardii
CTGGTAGACAGGAAATGTTTGCCTTCAAGATTACAAAGCAATTTCTTACCACTAGTTTCTTACCACCAGGCCAGAGGTGTTTTATTCAGGTTTTCCTTTGCATCATAAACTTAAGACAAGTTTCACTAGTAAAGTTAATTTTGTCCTAGACAAAGATAAACAATCACCAGAATTGCTCCAATAAACCATGAGCAGGAAGCAGATCTGTAAGATTTAAGATCTTAGCTGCCAATGAGTGAACCACTGCCTGCATGTGATGGAATTTGTTCTACTGACAGTTACACAAATATAGTTCTTTTTACTATTTCTCAGTCATCTCAAGTTGTCAGATATAACATACTGTTAACTATCTTGTATCCTGTGAAAATGAATTGCTTAATTTTGCACAGAAAATAAAATACTACTTTTTAGATATATTGAATTTATATCTACATTCTGATTTATATAGAATGAATAGGGCAATTTAAAAACCAAGACAGCTCGAACTTGGCATGTAATGTTTCATTTTCTAATTGAGCTTACTCAATTCAGTTACCACACATTTAAAGTGGGGTAACGAAGAGCAGCCACTGCTGAGGAGTCAATTACAACCCACGGTGACCTATTCAAGTCTATCAGTCTTTGCGGGAGGAGATCGTTCACATTTCTTCCATAGAAGCCCCTGGTGAACTTGAACCACTTTCCTTTTCATTGTCAATTCCACAAGTAATGCATTATGTTCTTAGGTCTCTTTAAGGAAGAGTAACCCACTGATGTTAAATCAGTTCTGAGTTGTAATGCCACTCCAGTGGACCAGCTGGTAAATTCCAACTGCTGAACTTTTTGTTGTTAACCTAATAGTCTAAGCAGTACCTTAAGCATAAAACAAGCATCATTAAAAGCTCACACATTTTTATAATGATTTTACCAACATTAATGCTTTATTCAGCCTATGTGTAAGAAAGCTTCCCAATAGAATCTTTAAATATTTCTTAGTGACTATTCATATATCTTTTTTTTTGGACAAATATCTCAAGTCACCCCAACTCTCCTTTTTAGAGAATAACATTTTGCCCTCTCAATTATTATACTGCTAGATGATTAATTAACATTTTACTGATTTATGTAACTGAGGGAGCTTGAGTGGCCTATAGGTAAGAAGCAGGAACTGGTAACCTAGTGGTAAGAATTTGCACTGAGAATCCAAAGGCATGGGGTTCTAATCCACCCCATACTCCATAGGGGAGGGATGGACAATCTCCTTCCATGCAATTTACTGCCTCTAAAATCTCAGCTTATGATGGCAGATAACAACAATAACAACAGCACTAGCCCTAGTCTATGGTGTATAGACTTGCAAAAATAGTAAAAAAAGTATACAACTATGAGAGAATGAAATTGATGAATAAGACCTGCTAAAAATCAATTCCATATGTGCATCAAAAGCTTTTCCAAGAGGGTGTTCTGGTGGCCTAGTGGTAAGAAGCTTTGCTGAAATTCCTAGGGCACTTGGTTTGAATCCACCAGCTACTCAGCAGGAAAAGTATGCACAATATCCTCCCATGTGATTTCCTGCCTCTGACAGCCCGCTGGAGGGTCAGCCACACCATATCACACATTAACAACAGGACTAAAGAATGAGGAACATGAGAGAGGGCTAGTCCTGAGGTTGATAAAGGAAGGCATGCTGGCATGGGGGCGTTTCTAACCTCTCAGGAACTGGCTCTAGGCTGCTGGTTAACAAAGCCCCTTCTCCCAGGTGGAGTAGGTGGAGGTCACACTCTGCCACCCTCTTGTCAACAGCACTGGATTTGACAATACCTGTTTGTAGCTCTATTATTTTTTCAGCTCCCTCATTCTTCATCAGGGCTTAATAACCTTCAGGGAGTTCTTGAATACAAGCTGTCTAATGGATTGGAATGAAAACACAACAACAACAAAAATAAAAGCAAATATTTTCCAATTACCATTTCTTTCAGTTGTAAATCATAAGCCACAGACTCAAGAAGATGAACTGACACAGTGACTCCAGCAATATTCTCGAGCAGTGGGAGTTTGTGAGGATGGCCCAGGCAGGGCAAGGCTTCAATCTGTTGTTCACATATGACCCGCAGTCAACTCAAGGGCACCCAGCAATAGCAAAGTCTGGGAAACTTGTGACATTTCCACAATTGTCACAGAGACCTACACTTCCTGTGGTACCAATCCATCTCTCTAAAGTCATTTCTACTCATCCATCTTTTGAAATTATAGTGGGTATATCTTGAAAATAGATTATGTTTCAAAATACACTCATACAGAATCATAGAAATGGTCATCCTTTAAATTTGCTTCAATAGCTATAAAAATAATTTAAAACTTTTCTTTGCAATCCTATTTTTTTTTAAAAAATCATTTCTAAACATTGACATTAAAAAGATCTTTGTAAACTTCACCACACTTCCAAGAAGACCTATGGAAGCTCAGGGGGTAGAAACAGTGACAATTATTACCAGAAAGGAAAAGAAAAAAGAGAAGCGGAGAGAGAGGGAAATCATTGGAATGACCTGGCACAGGCTTCTGCTGATTCTTGAGTCTTACTTTTCCTTACGACTTAATTCTAGGAGAAGGCTTCCCAATGCACAAAAACCCAAGGCTGCTTAAAACGTGCGTACATAAGGTGGACGGCAAAGGTACATAGACAGGAATATTTCCTAGTAGAAAAAGTGCATTTACTGGGGAATATGCAAGCAAGCCAAACTGGAACACCTTGTTCTTTAGTGATAGCCGAAAAAAAATTAGACCCTTTAGGTAAGTTAGCTAACATTGGACATCAGTGGTAACTGGAAGTAAAAACTATAAAATTTTATCCACCAGATGCTCTGCTGGAGAAGGAGGGGCATTCTCTGCCTGTACCAGTCAGATCCAACTTGACCCTACACACACAAAGAAAATAATAAAATTTTTAAAAAACCAAAAAAAACTATAACATTTTAGCATTAATGTGAACAATGTAATTAAAACTACTCTAAAAATGTTATCTTCCACTTTTAAAAA
>NW_006399754.1:33249453-33250603 GCF_000299155.1 Elephantulus edwardii
GTATATTTTCATATATTTCAAAATACTATTTGATATTTACTTCTTTTCTTTTTCCAAAAGATATCAATGGATGCCGAAATCCTCCTACGAACTCCTGTGTCCTTCAGTTTATATCTCTATCCACTTGTCATTATTGCTATTTTCCTTTGTCAGTCTGTGAAATTTAGTCTTTCTCAAAGACTATTTTTACTGATATGTTTTTTTTGTTATTGTGTATTGTCTAGTGGAAATGGACTCATCGCTGTACATCTAGCAGCGAAGGCTGTATAGTGGAGTGGACTTGGGGGAGGGATTGTTAAACGATGTGGGAACTTTTCTTTTACTTTTCAAAGAGAAGAGTGTAGTGGGGGAGGGGTGGGCAGGGAGAAAAGTGTAACAATGAACAAATGGATATCCAAAGTCTCTGTAAATTGTCATTATAATTAATAAAAAAATGATAAAAAAAATAATGTGACGTATGATATGTCCACATAGTAACAAACCTGTTTTGCTAGATAAGTCACTGCCGGTTGAACTGGTTGTGACTCATTAGTCACCTTTTACTTGGTTTCCAAGGTTGTGGATCAAGAAGGGAAGGGAAAGCGCCCGTTTTTCACCCTCAGAAGAGCTGATAGATTCCAACGGCAAGAGACTCACAGTCTTTGGTTTGGCACTGCAGCTCACTGACGGCTCACCAGCAGGGCCCACGCTTCAGAGCGGGTATGTAGTGGCTACAGGATAAGGTGCCAGCAGTGAGATCTAAGAACTGACCACGAGGCCCTCCAGTCCAGAGCTGGGTATGTAGTGGTTACAGGATAAGGTGTTAGCAATGAGATCTGAGGACTGACCACCAGGGCTCCCCACTCCAGAGTCAGGTATGTAATGATTACAGGACAAGAGGCTAGCAATGAAAGAAAGAGTAAGTTTAATAAATGAAAAAGAAAGTACCCTATCCTGTAGAAACAAGAAAGCAATGAAAATTTATCAGTTGAGAAAAATCTATCAGAAAGTTTAATCAGAGGCTCTACTGTCAGAAAGATTCATAGACTTTATAAGAAAATTTAAAAAAAAACAAATTAGAATATTTCAATAATTTTTTAGGAATAGTTCTTGTTGATGTGTGCCTTCAAGTTGAGTACAAGTCTCAGAGACCCCATGAAAAATCTCTCTG
>NW_006399754.1:33251768-33310454 GCF_000299155.1 Elephantulus edwardii
ATAGCAAGTGACTGAAAAGCCATGGCCGGAACAAGGCACACCTTACTCTTCACATTGACATCACTGCGCCTCATTCATTGACCATCCACTGTGCAGTGTAACTCCTGACCTGGGTTAGGGATATGGGAAATGTAAAACATATGCTGTGACTGTATGTAAAGCAGTACAATAGAAAAGTGTGTGTGTGGATCTGAACCTGATCATTTTTAAACTATTTAGGAAACATAGAAGCTTACTCTGCCTAGACATGTAGATCCTACTGGAGGTAAAATGTGACAAACATCATGAAAATATTTAGAAAAAAAGAAAACTATTTTAAAGTGGATATATGAATAAAATCAATAAAAAATAAATTAAGAATAATAGTTTGGAGAAAGATAATGAGTTTCTATTTTTCAAAGTTATCTAGGGAGAAATTTTCTGAAGGATAGTGATTTGAAGAACTTGAACTCGTAAAATACATGAATCTGAGTTGTCTCTAGAGATTAATTAGCATGTGAAATAGAAATAGTAGTTGAAAATAATAAATTTATCAATATATAGAACAAAAAAATATTAGAGTTGTAAGAAGAAACTTAAAGAAATAATAATTAAAAATGGTATTGAATAATCCTCTGATTAAAGAGGTCAGTAATAAAGTGTTAAGAAACATAATTATTATTATTTGCCATTGAGTCGACTATGATTCATAAGGACCCTATGAACAATAGCTCTGAACACTGCCCTATCTTAAGCCAAACACACTGTCTCTGATACAGCTACCCAACTACGAGTCATGGTGTCAACCCATCTCATCCGGAGCCTTCCTTCCCTATGCTGAACCCTCTACCCATGCAAGTATTTGTTTCTTCTCAAGAGCTGGTCCCTACTGGCAATATGCCTAAGGTATGTGAGACAGAGCTTCAAAATCCTTGCCTCCAAGAAGCAACCTGGTTTCACCATCTCCAGTACAGACCTGTTGTTCTCTTGGCAATCCACGGTATAGTTAATACTCTTCTCCAGCAATACAATTCTTCTCCTGTCATCTTTATTCCTCATCTAACTCCCAGATGCATAACCAGCAGCTGAGAAGACCAGGGCCTGAATCAGACCCATAAGACTTGATAGTGCCCATGCAGAATTTATGCTTAGACCAGGAATCTATTGTCAGAACAGAGCAAGGGAACACTGCATAGGTCAAAACTGAGAAAGAAGTGAGACAGGTATCCAACCTTTCCTCATACCTTTTCAATCTATAAGCTGAATAGATGCTTTGGAAGGTTGGACTTTATGAAGAAGAATGTGGCACCAAGAATCGAGGAAGATTCATTAACAACCAGAATTAAGCTGAAGCTACAACCTCGTTCATCAAAACTGAGGACTTGAAGCATTTGCTGCAGAAACTTAAAGACTACTGCCTTCAAGATGGTTTGTATCTTAACATCAAGAAAACAAAGACCTCACCAGTGGGCTGATAGCTTAATGATACATGAAGAAAAGGTTGAAGTTGTTAGTGATTTCATCTTACTCAGATCCACAATTAATACCTTTGGCATCAACAGTCAAGAAATAAAAATATGAGGCACACTGAGAAAATCTGCTGTCAAAGACCTCTTTAGAATGTTAAAGAGCAATGATGTCAGTCTAGAGACTAAGGTGCACCTATTCTAGACCACATGCTGACTATGCATCTCAGACCTGGACAATGAAAAAGAGAAGCTTAATTAGCACTATGAGATGACATAGCATGCAGGCACAGTGAGGCGAGCAGGTATGGCATGGCAAGTGGATGTGTCATAACATCTGTTTTTTTTCTTTTATACACACACATAATATAACAGGTCTTCAAAAATCCTATGGACAGCACAGCACACTTAGAGTAAACTAACAGTTGTAAGAAGAAACTATCAATTGGTACGTGGAATGTGAGAAGCATGAACGTAGGAAAATTAGACATTGTAAAGAATGAAATGGAAGGCAAAAATATTGATATATTGGGTATTAATTAAATTAGATGGTTTGGAATGGGGCATTTTGAATCCCTTGATCATATGATCTATTATGCTGGAGGTGAAACGGTGAGGGAAAAGGGCATTGCTTTCATAGTTTAAAAGGCCATTTCCCAGATCCATCTTGAAATACAATATTGTGAGTGACAGTATAACATCCATATGCATACAAGGAAGGCCTGTTAATACCAATTTCAAATTTATGCACTTACAACTAGGGCCAAAGAGGAGGAAATGGATTATTTCTATCAACCATTGCAGTCAGAAATCGATCAAATATGTAATCGAGATGCATTCACAATATTGGATGACTGGAGTGGAGATATTGGAAACCAGGAAAAAGGATCAGCAGTTGAAAATTATGGACTTGGTGACAGAAGTGAGTCTGGAGATATAATGATAGAATTCTGTATAATCAATGATTTGTTGGTTATAAAATACCTTTTATAAGAAACATAAACACAGGCTACATACATCTATTTCACCTGATGGGATGCACAGGAATCAGACTGATTACATCTGAGGAAGGAATCATTAGAGAAGTGCAATATCAGCGGTGAAAACTAGGCCAGGTGCTGATTGTGGAACAGGCCATCAATTGCTCATATAAAAGTTCAAGTTAAGCTAAAGAAGATTAAATCATATCCACAGGAATTAAAATTGGACTTTGAGCCTATTTCCCATGAATTTCAAAACCAACTCAGGAATAGGTTTGAGGCATTGAACACAAATGAACAAGAATCAAATAAACTGTGGGAAGTTATCAAGAGTATCATTCAAGATGAATGAAAACAGTCATTACAATGAAGAAAAAAGAAAAAAAGACCAAAATAGATGTCAGACGAAACTCTGAATATTGCACTATAGCACTGAGAAGCCAAAGCAAAGGGAAGAAATCATGAAGTTAAAGAGCTGAATAGAAGATTTCAAAGGACAGCTTGGGAAACAAGGCAAAATATTATCATGAAATATGCAAGGAGCTGGACTTGGAAAATCAAAAGGGCCAAATTCATTCAGCGTTTCTTAATCTGATTTAGGAAACAATAAAAGAAGATGGAAAGAATATACAGAGTCATTGTACCAAAAAGAATTAGCTGACACAGAAGAATTTCAAGAAACAACATATGAGGAAGAGGCAATGGTGATGAAGGACGAAGTTCAGGCTGCTCTGAAAGAAAGAGAGAGAGAGAGAGAGAGAGAGAGAGAGAGAGAGAGAGAGAGAGAGCATGCAAGCAAGCCAGCCCCAGGAATTGATAGAATACCAATTGACATATTTCAGCAAACATACGCTGCCCTGGATGTGCTCACCAAGTTGTGCCAAGAAATCTGGAGGACAACTACTTGGCCAACTGACTGGAAGGCCTATCCTCCTCACTCTCTGCTACACTAAATCCCATTGTCACAATCACTGTGTCAATTCATTTTGAGCACGGTCTTCTCTTCTTTGACCTCTGACTTTCTCATAATGTCTTTTTTTTTCAAGAACTGATCCTTTCTGACAACACGCCGAAAGTGTGTGAGATGAAATTTCAGTCTCTTTGCCTTTAAACGACTCCTCCAAGACACACTTGTTTATTCTTTTGCTAGTCCATGAGATATTCAGTACTTTCTTCCAATAAAGTTCAAAGGCATTGATTCTTCTGAAATCCTTGTTCATTGTCCTACTTTCAGATGCACAGGAAGTAACTGTAATGTCAATGAGTTGAATCAGCTACAGTACAGTATTTTACACTGACATCCTTGTTCCTTTAGCACCTTGTCTTTTGATTTATTTTTTTTTTACTGATATCTGATATTACCATCAGTGTTGATGGTGGATCCAAGTGAAATAAAATTATTGAGAACATGAATCTTTTCTCCATCTACCATGTAGGTATTTTTCCAGTAGTAAGAATTATTTTTTTTTTTATGTCGAGATGTAATTTGTATTGAAGGTTGTAATCCTTGATTTTCTCCAGTTAATGCTTCAATTTCTCTTCACATTTAGGAAACAAGGTTGTGTCAACTTGTTATGAACAGTTTAATGATAAGAAAATATATTAATTTTTCTGTGACACATATCATGAAATATCATAAGTTTGCTTCTAATCTGATGTGAAACATATTATGAAATATATCTACGGTTGAAAAATAAGCTTGCTATGATGGATTTAATGCTTAAGTTTAGAAATAAGATTATCTGTGGGGAAAAAATAGACTCACAATTTAACATGCATAAACAAGCCTTAGAGGCCTAGGACACCAATGACTGCAATAGGTGTAAACCCTTGATAAGGCAATGCACGTGATAATAACTGGCCTATAAAGCCATTGGCCTCAGCATGTTTAAAACCCTGATAAAGAAATGTAACTTGTTACTTCCCATGTTGCTAAGAGAACATAACTTGTAAATTTAAGAATAAGAAATACGTTGGGAATTTGCTACGTTATATGTTAGAAATAAAATTAAGAAATATACTAGGAATTTGATATATGTTAGAAATTATGTTAAAAATACTTGTGAAAATATACTAAACAATTGGCTCTAGGGCCCCACTGACCACAACAGACCCTGATAAGGAGATGTGACTGGTTACTGCCCAAGTTACCAAGGAAACACTTCTCTAGTCACAAAGAAAGTATAGAGAAGCAAATTAAGATCAATATCATTTACAATAGCCAACAACAAATTGAGGTACTTAGTAATGAACCTACCTGGAGACACAAAAAACGTGAACAAAGAAAACTACAAAACAATAATACTGAAAGAAATAATAAGAGATCTAACTAAATGGAAAAAATATTGCCTGTTCACCAACAATATATAAAATATAGTGAAAATGATAGTCTTTCCTTCCTTGCAAAAAAGCAATCTACATGTTAACACCATCCTGATACAGATATGAAGTTCAATTTTTTTAAGAAACGTAAAACTCCTTTCCTTATTTGGAAATAAGGAAATTGGAGGAATAGCACTCCATGTTCTCAAACCTGCTACAGCACTATAATCCAAACTGCATGGTGCTGGTACAATGACAGACAAACAGATCAGTGGGCCAGAATCGAGAACACAGAAATGAACCCATCTACCCATGGTCAGGATATTCAACAAGAAAACAAACCTATCAAATGGTGACACTCTTCAAGAAATGGTGCTGGCAAAACTGGACTATCACCTGCAGAAAAACTGAAGCAATATCTACATCTTACACTATATGCAAAAATCCTTACAAGGTGAATGAGAGACCGAGGGGTAAATCCCCAAACAATACAGATCATAAAAAACAAAATGAGATAAAACTTAAAAAGCCTAGTTTATAGTATAAATGGACTGAAAACAACAGCTAGAAAGATACAACCAGGAGAAAATAACATTGCTGAATGGGATCTTTTAAAGAATAAGTTCCTGTGTGTGTTAAAACGTTTTTCTTAAAGAATGAAAGAAAAGCTACAGAGTGGGAAATATATTTGCAATAACATCTTCAACAAGAGTCTCATAATGAACGTTTGCTGATTGCTACAGGGTCTCCACAAGGAAAAGACTGATAACACAATTATAAAATGAGCAAAAGACAAAGAAAAAATTCAGATGGCCAACAGACACTTGAACAAACGCTCAAAATCACTGGCAATAAATGAGATTAAAATCAAAACTACAATGAGATACCATTTCACCCCCAAGTTGTTCTTAGGTTCCACCAAGATGAGTATGAGTCAGTGCAACTCTATGAACAGCGGATCTGAATGCAGTTCTATCCTGCGCCATCCTCACACTCTTGACATGCAAGAACTCATTGCAGCAGTCACTGTGTCAGTCCACCCGGCTGAGGGTCTTCCTCTCCTTCGCCGACCCTCCACCCTTCTTCCCAGCATCATGTCCTTCACCAAGGAATAACCCCTCCTAGCAATATGCCCAAAGTATGTGAGCCAAAACATTATCATTCTTGCCTTCAAAGAGCACTCCAGCTGCACTCTTTCCAAGACATAGTTTTTCTCTTGGCCATCCATGGGATTCTCAGTGCTCTTCTTCAACATCACAGCTCAAAGGCATCAAGTCTTTTGTCATCTCTATTCATTGTCCAAACTCAGAAATATAGCAAGTGATTGGCAAGACCATGACCTGAATCAGATGCACCTTAGTCCTCAAACTGACATCATTACTCTTCAATAATTTGGAGAGATCTGTAACTTAGACTTTCCAAGTTTAATGTGTCTCATTTCCTAACTGCTGGTACCGTGGGTATTAATTTCGGATCCAAGTAAGACGAAGTTGTTGACAGTTTCAGGCTTTGCTCCACCCTTAATGATGTTGCCTATTTGCCCAATGATAAGTCTTTGTTTTCTTGACATTGAGATGCAATCCATATTGAAGACTGCATTCCTTGATTTCTGCAACAAATACTTCAAGTCCTCACATGAGCAAGCAAGGTTGTGTCATCTGCATAATGCAGGTTATTTATTAGTATCCCTGTAATCTTCATGAGACATTCCTCTTCACAGAATCCAGCTTCTTGAATAGTTGTGTCAGCATTCAGATTGAAATAGGGAGCTCTGGTGGCCTAGTGGCAAGAAGCTGCAGTGCAATCCCACAGGTACACATTTGGAGGCCTTCAGCTGCCCCGAGGGAGAAGGATGGGAAGTCTGTACCATTAACTACCTTTGAAAGTCTGCTAGAGTGTCAACTATGGGTCTGTTCCAACTCTGTGGTCACAACAACAACAATATCAAATTTAAATAGGTATACAGAGAGAATACAACCCTGACACACTCACTTCTTCATTTTAATCCATGCAGTGTTGGCCTGTTCTGTTAGCACAACAGCCTCCAGGTCCAGGTATAGGTTTTGCATGAGCATAATCAAGTACTTTGGGATGCCCGAGGGCAAACAATGAAAGTTGAAGATGTGGAGAGATTGGAACTCTTACACCCTGTTGATGGAATTGTAAAATGGTACACTCTAGAAGACAGTTTGATGCTTCCTCAAAAAACTCAAGAATCCCATATGGCCCAGCTCTTCTACTGCCAGGAATATATAGAACTGAGACGCAAGCCATGATTTGCCCACCAATGGTCATAGTGGGGTTATTCACAATAGCAAGAACATGGAAACAGCTCAAATGTCCATCAATAAATGAATGGATTGATAAACTGTGGTGCATTTACATGATGGAATATGTATCACTCAGGAACAATGATTTCCAAAGATACTATATAACGTGAGAGAGGCTGGAGAGCATTGTGCTAAGTAAACAAATCCAGTCTCATAAGAAGAAAAACAAGAACTTGGTGGGCACAGGGAGGGGGCAAAGAATTAGGAAAGGCCCAGTGGGGACCTGAAAAATGGGGTACTGGTGGACATAGATCAATAGTAATTTATTTTCTTAAACACAATGTATGTGAATGATCATCTGAGACACAATGTGAACGAAGGAATGTGTGAAACAGAATTATATGAATAAAACAGGATATATATATAAATTTTATATGTAAGCCAATAAAAAAGATTCATTTTAAAAAAATGATAATGAACAAGGAAGACTGAAGAAGTACTAATGCCTTTACATGTTGGTATTTTGTTGTTGTCAAATGCCGTCGAGTCAGACGTGACTCCTGGCTGACCTTTAAGGGGGTTTTCAGAGGCTGTAAATCACATGGGAAGAGACAGTCCCTCCTTCTCCTGCACAGCAGCTGGTGGATTCACACTGCATGCCTTTGAGTTGGCAGCAGGACTCTTTACCACGTGACCACTCGCACAACTAAATGAAATCCTTTGACGATTGACAGAGTGTTAAAGGTATCACAGACTCCTAAAAAAGAAACAAACATTCCTCTGTCTTGGAGGAAGTACAACCATAGTTTTTCTTGGACGCTGAGATGGTGAAACTTCATCTTATGTCCTTTGGGCTTGTGTTGGTGGTCAGACATTTGTAAAAGACATCATTCTAGGAAAGGCAGAGGGTAGACCAAAAGGTGGCCCTCAAAGGCCTAGATTGACCCAGTTACTGCACCAATGGGCTCCAGAATGACAGGGGAAGGCGATGATGACGCAGAATAGGTGATTTCAGTTTGCTGTTTGGAGAGTAGCTAGGAGTAGAAACAGATTATGTATCATAGACAAGGTAACAGCAAAGAAACACTATTCCTTGGTTTGTAACATCTTTGTTCTTCTAAGAAGCATCACATCTATCACAAAGTTTCTTCAATAATAAGATCTGTTTCTAAATTTAAACTTCTCTAGAAAGTACTTCTCTGTTTTAATGACCCTTGTGATTTGGTTGAGCTTACCCAGATGATTCAAGATAATACCACAATCTCAACGTTCTTAAATAAATCCTCCTTGGAAATTCCTATTTCCTGTATAAAGTAATATATTCAGACGTTCCAGATATTAGGTCTTAGATACCTTTGAAGAGGCCTCGTTTGACCCACTCTATGTGCAGTCAATGGAAGTAAAAAAAAAAATAGAAATATGTGAGGCCACATGGTAAAGAGAACCAATAATTGAGATTCCACCTCCACAACTTAATGGCTTCCACGCTCATAAGTGAACAGATTTGCTTCCCTTGAAGTGGAACAGACTGGCTTTGATTCTCCTGATGTGTGAAGGTCAAATCTGTTACCAGAACCTCTGAATCTTGCATTGATAAAGGTTTTGCATCATATACTTCCCAAATTATTTCTGTAAATTTTGTGAATCTGTCACCATAGATTTCTAGAACATGGTAAGGCTTGGTTGAGGCTGATAATGATCAATTTCAATTAGAGTTTATTTCTTTATTTTGCTTATGATATTTTCTTCTTCTAACAAGTAACCTACTTTTTTTGAAAATGAATTAAGACAGATGGTTGCCTTTAAATAGATTTAATAAATAGTTAGATGATGAAAGTAATATATGTCAGATAATCAGTTTTAACAAGAAAAATATCACTAAAGTAAGTAAATAGGAAAGTAACCAAATAAACTATGTTGTTAATGGGTAAAGGATAAGGGGATGAGTTAATAGATGAAATAATATAATGAAGAAAAAGGACAAGGGAAATGAACAAGTATGTTGCATAGTAAGAGGTTGTAGTTGGAAAATAGGATTTTTATTAGTGCATGAGTTCAGTGATAATTTTAGGCAGTGAAAACTCTTGACTTGAGCCTGGATTGAGTTTTGAAATAAAACGGCTGAGAGGGCAAGCTGATGAACAGGTCACTTACCTGGATGTTTAAATAACTTATGTGAAGGAAATGTTAAAAAAGAGTGCAGGAATCTGATGACGAGAATACTGACAAAATTTCACAGAAGGTAACTTGATAACCTGAATAAGAAGAGTCTGAGAATGTGACAGACACATAACATGACATACATCTGTCATCATGTCTGTTCCAACTAACAGTGACCCTCAGTCAAGTTTCTGAAGATGTAAAACTTTATAAGAAGAGACTGACTATTATTATTTCACAGGGAAACTATGGACTTGAACCACTAGCCTTGGGGTTAGCAGTAGTCATGTTTACACGATGCTACCAGGCCCCTCACAACACTCAGAGTAACCAGGATTTATTGCATATGACAAAAGAGGGTTATATTGAAAAGTGTTTTGTGAAGAACAAATGAGTGCCTACTTCCATACCTTGTGTAAAAAGCAGTATGCAAAAAAAAAAAAAAGAAAGAAAGAAAAAGACTGTTACCACATGGCAAGAAAAATAATAGCTGTACAATACCAATATTCTTATAAAGAAAAGAAAATGGGCCTTCTGAGGCATGTTTGATAAAAATTAATAGGAGTATACAAGTACCTCATAGGAATTTATCAATTGGAAAAGAAGAAATTATTACTAAGCTGAAATGGACTTATAAAATACTTTGACCATTGTGCCACTAAGACTTTAAGTTTCTCTAGGTTGGTGTTTTGTTTTGTTTTTTTTTCTTTGACAAAGATGGATGAGGAAAAAAAAAAGATTAAAAAGGATACCTTGGGATGGGGATTACCAAACAGCCCAATTATAAAGCACATAGACACTAACAAAATGTAGGTGGTTCAAACCTCCCAGCGTCTCCATGGAGAAGGGTATGGTAGTCTGCTTCCAAACTGGTTTGATCCTCAGAAATCTTATGGGCAATTTAACCCTCAAAGACAGCTGGAAAGTAGAATTGAAGGTATGACAATAAATTGCCAACATACACTGAGACATAGTCCTCCAAACTTCCTAATCCCAGATTCTCTGAATTTTCATTATACTGTAGACTGACAGATGTTATTAAGAAACAGGTACTGAAGTAGGACCATGCTAAGAATCTGTGATGCAATTCCAAAGGCACTCAGTTCAAATCCACCAGTTGCTGTACACGAGAAAGATGGGCTATCTCCCACGATGTGATTAAATTGCCTCTAAAAACCAGATGGAGGGTCAGCTATGGATTGATTCTGACTCAATGGTACACAACCTTTAGTGGTTCAAACCTACCTATGGTATCAGAAGAAAAAGACCTGGAGGTTTGTTCCCATAAAATCACAGAAAAAAAAATAAACAAAACACTTATGCCGCAGTTTTATCCTGTAAAACACAGCGTCACTGTGGATCAAAAGGGAGTCCAGTGTGTGTATGTGTGTGTGTGTGTGTGTGTGTGTGTGTGTGTGTATGCTATACAAGTGTATTGTACTAAAAATTTCAGACTAAAACTACGTGATCAAATGATGAAAAAGAAATTTAGACATACAGACAGTAGCTCAGATGAACAATGGTCAGTAGAGAGGAGATTTGGTGCAGTTTAAAAGAGCGCGGGGGGCGGGGATTGTACACCAATGAAAGAATTTTACTTTTACTTTTCAAAGAGAAGAGTGAACTGTGGGGCTTGGGAGGTGGGCAGGGAGAAGAATGCAACAATGAATGAATGAAAATCCAAAGTCTCTGTAAACGTTGATTAAAATTAATTTAAAAAAAAAAGGAGAAGAAAATAAGTTTAGCTGGTCAGTTAGAGACTATTAGAACCTGTCAGACGTTTAGTCATTCTTTGAACTTTTATCCAAATAGGCCTATAAGGTGATAAATATCCAAGGAAATCACGCATTCCTTGGAACAACCAACTCTGTAAGGTCAAAAGAGCAGCATATGCTCTAGGATAGAAAGCAAGCAGGGGAAGGATCAAAGGAATGATGGGAATTGTAACTACAGAGAAGACGTGGAAAAAGTATTATCACACTGTGAGTACTGTAATTAATGTTATAAGACAAAATGTGTATAAATGATTGAATGGAAAACTACTTTAATTTTAAACATGCATTCAAATTACAATAAAGAAATAAAAATTTTAAAAATATAATAAAAAAGAGGCAGAATCCATAAGTTTACAGAAAGCAACTTCTTTTTTACATTTTTTATTACTATACTAGTTACTTACAAAGTTCAAATACAATGATTTTGAGAACAGATTCTTCCAATTTCCCTCACTCCCTACCCATCAAATTGTACAACCTCATAATTAATCCCCCCTCCAGCCTCACATTCTCATCGCTCTGATTCCACCCTCCCCCTGCCTCCCTCCTTGGATCCTTACGCTCATTCCACAATAATGGTTTTAGACAATATTTATCCTTGCGGGACAGAGTTAGTTCACTCAGCATAATGCTCTCCAGTCCCTCCCAAGTTAGGTAATAATTTTTAAAATCATTGCTGCTGCGTGCTGCCTAATATTCCATTGTGTGAATGTACCATAATTTCTCAAGCCATTCATTTGTGGTTGGACATTTGGGCTGTTTCCATGTTCTTGCGATGGTGAATAATGCTGCTGTGAACATGAGTGTACAAGTCTCCATTTGTGCCTCAGTTCTTACATTCTCAGGGTATATTCCAAGTAGTGGAATAACTGGGTTATGTGGAATTTCTATGTTCAGCTTTTTGAGGAAGCACCAAACTGCCTTCCAGAGTGGTTATACCATTGCACAATCCCATAAAACCTGTATGAGTTCCAGAAAGCAAGTTCTTGAAGCATTTTATTTAAAGGATTACGTTCTCTTTAATATGATTCTTCAGTTCAATTTATCTATGAAGCATATAGCATTCCTTTGTAAAAAAAATACAAAAGAACTTAAAGAACTTCCATTTTCTTACCAAAATTAATTAATGTAACTCTATTTAAAATGCATGAAACATATTTAATTAAAAACATCATAAATTACTAATTTAAAGCAAGCAAATACTTCTTAGAAAATATTAAATATTAAGAATTATCAATTCATTATAATTAATACCAATGTATGAAGTAATTAAAACCAGTAAAGTAACACCAATTTTGAATTAAAACACTGAAAGGGTGAAGCTAGATAATAGCCCCTATTATTTATCTTATCTCTTCAGTAAATTTAAAAAAATATTCTTAATGAAAAATTATCTTATAATTAATAAGAATGTTTGAAGAATTCATTTGGAACCTGAAGTACTTAGATTTCTACCAAGATGTATGAACACTGAAATCTGAATGCAAATTGCTTTGTTGTTGTTGTTACAGTTTTAACCTTGGGAACAATTATCTCTTCCATTCTGAAAGATTATACAATAGGCAAAATCAAAGTCTTACAGCAACTTTTTAGTATATGTTTTATTTTTAAAGAGTCACGCTTATAACATTTTAACATATAATTTTCTAAATGTCTAGTAAATGTTTGGACCTCTGGTGGCCTAGTGGCAAGAAGCTATGCTACAACCCCGAAGGTAAGTGGTTCAAGGATGGGCGACCACCTCCCGTGAGATTAACTGCCTCTGAAAACCCACCGGAGGCTGAGCTATGGGTCCGTTCCAGCTCGACGGGACACAATAACAACATTAAACATTTAGAATCACAGCAATGTATAATATATGAAATTCTCCTGAACATTTTCTCAGAAGCAGAACATATGGTGTATACATTTCAAATCATATCTTTACATTTGATAAGATTTTAGGGGGTTTTTTAAAAGTTAGAACACTCTTCAGCGGTAGATCCAGGCACTTAACTGTTTCAAAGATGGGGAAATTGATCATTTTAGCTATCTCATTGAATGAAATGTGAATCAATCTCAGTCCAACTGATAAAGGAGCAGCCTGAATTAATCTCTAAAATGTTCAGCAGACATTTCCAAGAAATAATTTCAGACTTCACAAAGATAAGGCAGAAATTTGGCTTTTTGAGGTCTCGAATGAATGACTAGAATTCTCAGAAAGGTCTCTCCATTTTGAACAAGAAAGGAGAAAGGACTCCCAACACTGCAATAATTTCTCAACAGTCTCACTTTTCTTCCCATGGAATCTCACTGCTTACATATCCATGTTGCTGTTGTTGTTACATGTGATCATGGCATTGGCAACTTATAGTGACTCTATGTATAACAGCTCTGAACCCTGCCCTATCCTGAGCCAATCTCACTGTCTCCAACACACCTGTCCCCATCACCCCACTCACTGTGTCAATCCAGCTCATCTAGGGTGTTCCTTTCCTGTGTTGTCCCTTCACATTTCCAAACATGATGTCCTTCTTCAAGGACTGGTCCCTCTAGGAAACATGCTCAAAATATGTAAATTAGAGAGTCAAAGTCCTTTTTTACAGAGAGCAACTTGGTTTCACCTTCTCCAGAACATAGCTGCTTGTTCTTTTTGGTAGTCCACGGTATGTTCAACATTCTTCTCCAGCACCACAACTCCAAGGCATCAATTCTTCTGTCATCCTTATTCACTGTCCAGTTCTCTGATGCATAGCAAGTAATTGTGAAGCCATATTCATGAAAATGTAAATAATGTATATACATGTAACAGCAACTTGTGTCACATTGAGTCAGAGCAGACCCACAGCTCACCCTCTAGAGGGTTTTCAGAGGCAGTAATCACACGAGAAGACAGCTTATCCTTCTCCCATGGGGCAGCTGGTGGAATTGAACATGTACCTCTAGGATTGCAGCACAGATTCTTACCACTGAGACACCAGAGCTCTGTATACATGCATATGGGCAGGTGTGTGTGTGTGTGTGTGTGTGTGTGTGTGTGTGTGTGTGTATACTTTCTATTTTCTTCAACACTGAGTTGTTCTGCCAACTCAAACTCAAATGTTGGAATTTATCCACTGCTCATTGAGAGGAAAATGGACAATCTTCTTCTTCTCAAATTTGCAGTCTATGAAAATCTGCTGGAGGGTCAACTATGAGTTCTGACTAAGTGACAATAAGTTTGAGTTGTTTTTAGTTTCTTACTAGATCTTATAATATGAATTATTAGACTGTTTACTTTTGGATTATTTGCTTTTGGTTTCTGAATCTTGGTTCAGTGGCATTAATATAATTTGATTTGCTCTTGTTATAGAATTTGATTTGTTGTTGTTAGCGGCTGCTGAGTTCAACGACCCAGTGAATGGCCAACGTCCTATTGGGCACCATCCTCATCATCTCCAAGATTCTCAATGTAGAAATGAGATGATCTGTGCCCAGAGTATTCCAATGGCTTTCCCAAGAATACAAATCTTAAAAAAAGGTTGTTTCTGGAAGAGAATAGTCACAATTCTGAGCATTTAGTGGAGGGATGTGAAGGAAGAAAGAAATGGGGTTCAGAGAGAGAGAGGAGAAGTTAAACCAAGACAGAAAGTTCATCATAGAAAAACTGGGGAAAACCCTAGAAGCTCTAATTCAGGGCATTAATAGACTTCTAAGCATAAATAAAAATCACAACAATGAAAAGATAAAACATATGAATGAGGCCTTCGGAAAAAAATACAACCAAACAAAAAACCCAACCAAAACCTTCAAGATAAAATAGAATTCCACAGAACAAGTAAAATATTTGGCAATGACATATTTGATAAGGAACTCATATCTAAAATTTATAGAATACTCCCATCCTTCACTAAGAAAAAGGCAAACAACCCAATCACAAAATAGGCCCAAGACTTGAAGAGATGCTACACCAAAGAAGAAAGTCAAAGTTAAAAAAAATAAAAATAAAAAAAAAAATGAAGGAAATTTAAAAGTTAAAAGTCCCTAGTTATTAGAGAGATGTAAATCAAAACAAGATAGCATTCCACTCCAGCACCAATAGCCAAGTTCAACAGGACAGAAATAAAAAATGCTGGCAAGGTTATGAGAGACTGAAACTCTCATACACTGCTGGTGAAAATGTAAAATGGTACAATCACTATGGAAGACAGTCTGATGATTTCTCAAAAAGGTGGGAATAGAAAAACTATTTGACCTATCTATCCCACTACTGGGAATATAACTTCAAGAAACCAGAGTTGTGACACAAATAGATAAATGCACACCCATGCTTATTCACAATAAGAAAGAGATGGAGGAGTCCTACTATTCTTCAACAGCAAATGAATAGAAAATTGCTGGTACGTGTGTTAATGAATGAAAGTATATGCAAAATTTGTAAACTTTCACCAAAATCACAATAAAAAGAAAAAAAGGCCACAAAAGGGAAATAATTTATTCATAAAAAGAAAGCAAAAAATATGCCCTGTAATAATACAAAAAAGTTATCATCAATCATGTGTTATTATCACAATAATACATGTTGTTGTTGTTGATGTTAAGTGCCATTATTAAGTGTTGTTATTGTTAAGTACCCTATGAAGGAGAGTCATCAATGCTTGGGGGTCTTTCATCCTCTCTCCAGGTTCACAGGGTTTCCGGTGGCAAAGTATTATGGAAGTGGATGCCACTCCTCCTTCCAAGCTTGTTTTAATTGGGGAGCTGCACCCCACTCTCTGTCTGCACTGGGTAGCTAACCATTAACGTATTTGACACATCAGTGTCACAGTGTTCAGCCTCACAGCAACCACAAGTGACTGCTGTATGGCAAATGGACACATCAGGGCTAGAGGAATGTCACCCACGGTTATTTTAAAAGATTAAACATTTGAGGGATTTTATTGTTTTTAAATAACAATGTGTTCGTTCTCCTACACTATAGAACACTTTCACCTTAATCAAAATGTTTTAAAACAAAATGTTGTTGTTAGGTGTCACTGAGTCAAGTTCTACTCCTAGTGTCACTACGAACCGCAGAGCCACACCCCGGCCTCTCGTGAGCCAGGCCCACTTTGACACATGCCAGCCTTTGCTCAGTAGCTGTGTCCATCTTCCTGGTTGACGCTCGTCCTCTCTTTCACTGACCACCCACATTTCCAAGCAGGATGTTCTTCTCCAAGAAGTGACCTCTCCTAGCAAAATACCCCAAATATGTGAGACAAAATCTAACTTGCACCTTTTCCAAGACATATCAGCTAGTTCTTTTAGCAGTTCATTGGATGACCAGTACTTTTTCCCAGCACCACAATCCAAAGGCATTGATTTGTCTTTGGTCAGCATTATTCACTGTTTACTTATTTATTAAACATTAAGGGAGCAATATTCACTGTAAAGACAGAGAAGAAAGAAAAAAAACAAAACAAAACAGATGTCAGAAGATTCCCTGAAAATTGCACTAGAGTGTCAAGAAGTCAAAACAAAAGGAAGAGATGCTAAAATGAAAGAGCTGAACAAATGATTTCAAAGGGCCATTCAAGAAGACAAAGATAATTCTTTTAAGAGAATATGCAGTGACCTGGAAGAAGAGGATAAAAAGGCAACAACTTGTTCAAAGGGAAGAATGTATCAAGCTGAAAGAGAGGAAAAACAATTTGAAGTCTCAAATTGCAATGCCCAGAGATGTTATAGGCAAAATATTGAATGAACAAAGAAGCAACAAAAGGAGATTGAAAGAATACACAGCATTCTTTCCAAGAACTGTGCCAAAAATAAATAGCTATTACAGAAACATTTCAGCAAGTACCGTATGATCAAAGCCATTGATAATGATGAAAGAATTTCAAACTGCAGTGAAAACACTGGCAAAAATAAAGCCCCAGAGCTCGCTGGGATACCAGCTGACAACGATTCAAATGGCAGATTCAGCCCTAGACAAGCTCATCAGTGTACGGTAGGACATTTGGAGGAGAGCTGCCTAGCCAACCGACCGGAAGAGGTCCAAATGTGTTCCATTCCCAAGAAAAGCCATCCAAAAGAACTTAGAAATTAGAATATGAAAAATATAGAACAGTATCATTTCTATCACATGCAATCAAAATACTGCTGAAGATCATTCAAATATGGCTAGAACAGTATATGGACAGAGAACTGCCGGAAAGTTAGCTGGATTTAGGAGACCAGCACCAGGGATATCACTGTTGATGTCAGAGGGATCCTGGTTGAAAGTAAAGAATATCAGGGTGTTCTTGACTGTACAAAGGCATTTGACTATGAGGATCTTAACTAGTTGTCATTAACATTGATTCAAATGGGAATTTCAGAAAACATAATTGTGCTCATGCAAAATCTATTCCCAGATCAGGAAGTTGTGTTTGAACAGAGCAAAGGAACACTACGTGTGTGCACACAGAAGCACACAAATTAAGAAAGATGGGTGTCCATGTTATCTGCATGTAGAGAAAATAACTTGAGAAGCTGAACTCTATGAAGAAGAATGTAGCATCTGAATTGGAGGAAGATTCATCAACAACCTTTATTATGCAAACGACACAACCTTGCTTGTTGAAAGTTAGGACTTGAAGCACTTGTGCAGAAGATCGAAGACATGTACAGAAGATCAAAGCCTTTAATATGGAGTTCATCTCAATGTTAAGAGAACAAAATTCTTGCCACTGGACCAACAGGCAACATCATGATAAAGAAAAGACTGAAACTGTCAATGACTTCATTTTATTTGGATTCACACTCAATATAGACTCAAGGTCAAGAAGTTAAAAATACTCACCATTGGGCCAATGGAAGCACCATGATAGGTAGAGAAGAGATTGAAGTTGTTAACAATTTCAGCTAGCTCATTTCCACAATCACAATCCTGGCACCAGCAGCCAGGAAATCAAAAGATGAATTGTACTAGAAATTATCTTCTGTCCGGGACTTCCCTAAAGTGCTAAAGAGCAATGATGTCAGTCCAGAAACCAAGATGCACCTGATTCAGGTCATGGTCTTTGCAATTACTTGCTATGTGTCAGAAAGCTGGACAATGGCTAAAGAGGACAGAAGAAAAATCAATGTCTTTGAGTTGTGTTGCTGGAGGAGACTATTGAACATACCATGGGCCTCCAGAAGAACAGGTCTCTCTTAGAGAAGGTGAAACCAAGTTTCTCCTTAGAGACAAGGATTGTAGTGAACTAACTCAGTCCCACAAGGATAAATATTGTATAAGACCATTATTGTAGAAGGAGTATAAGGATCCATGGGGGGTGGGGAAGAGTGGAAGCAGAGGGATGAGGATGTGCAGGGGGAGGGGAGATTAATCATGGGGTTGTACAATTTGATGGGGGCGTGAAGAAAATTAGAAGAATCTGTTCTGGAAATCAATGAATGAGAATTTTGTAAATAAAGTACTATTTAAAAAATCATTTAAAAGAGAAAATTATTAAGAAGTCCATTTTTTTTAAATCATTTCTACTAATCTGGTATACCACGATGACCTGGATTAAGGTGTGGTGTTATCACCTGGAGGAAACCTCGAAAGTAGCCAAGTCTAACCCCAGTGCTTGGCAGCCCCAAAGCTGAGAAAGGTGACCAGAAAACACAGCTGAAGGCAGCTCCTCCCAGACGTGTGCTTTTAATTTGACTCAGCTGCTTCAGCTTCGCCTGCCCTGCAAACACCTTGGCCCGCCTACATCATCATCAAGCATCCTCAGAAGCCATTCGTGCTTCACAACAACCTAGCTTGTGAGTCTATCCACAAGGGGCTTGACTAGTCTCCCTAACGATTGTACAGACTCAGAAGCAGAAACAGTGAGTCTCAACACCAGCAGCACCAGGAGAGACCAGCTAGAGAACCGCAACGCCACATGAGGACTTACCCTGAACTTGCTGGAGGATGAGAAGTTTCCTGGACTGAGGGATTGCACGCTGTGGCCTGAGGTAGGAACGAATGTGATATATTGGTGATTAAGGTATTTCTGAGTCTGAGTAGTTGTTGCCTGACTGAGAAGCACAGTGGTATTGGCGTCACGTGAGAGTGCTCCTGTTTTATCTGGAGGTGCCTGACTTGAGGCTCCTGCTCCAGGAAACCAGAGCCAGAGGTCTTCACCCAAGCTGGCTGGAGACTGAGGACTTCATGGTGGTTGTGTGCTGCTGGCAATATGTGCAGCCTGTTAGCGTCGTCTAGTCTGAGGAATTGCATGCCTCTGGATTGTATATTGTTGCTTGTTGCTATTTTAACCACAGCCTGTTGACTTTCTTAACTACGGCCCACAATCAAACTCCACAATCACGAGTCTGGTTCTATGGAATCCATGTGGCCTGTAGAATGAATTTTGGGCTCAGTTTCAGGATTAAGATTGGTGTTGGAATTTGTGAGAGTGAGTACAGGAGTGTGGAGGTCACGCCTGGCCTCACAGGTGGTTTAACAGTGCGGATGTCATTGATGGGGACCGCTCCTCTGTGCAGAGTTAGAAGTCAGACACGGCCATCACCACCTCGTCTTTGCCCTAATTACACACACACCAGAGAGATTCCAGACAGGCTGGAGAGTATGATGTGGATCTCCACACGCAAGCTCCTCACTTCTTCCCTCAAGTCCCTGGTACAAGGCTATCGGTTTCCCAAAGTAATAAATGTCTGAAGAATTACGTTTTGCCTTGTCACTCAAGCAGCCTTAAACTAATTCTTGATTACTGAACCAAGAAACAACTTTGATTAAATTAATTCTTCCTCTGCTCTGCAGTGGGGGTGGGCTCACTAGTTAAAGGTCACTTACAGAAACAGTTCTTATATAATAAAGTATATGATTATTTCAATTACTGTGCGACACTTCGAAAGATTTTTGTTTAATTTTTCAGTGAGGTATTAATTATTCCTGTAGTAATAAAAAAAATAAATGAAAGAGTAGAAAAAATATTTTAAGCTTTTCTTTTCTTTTTGGATGTTAACATGAAACATTCAATAAAATATCAATTTTATAACATTACTTCTAATAAATATTATATCTTAAAATCTGTATCATGAGGAAATTGTATTTTAAGACAGACTAAAAGTAGAATATGCTTACTTGAATATTTAATTTTATTATTATGGAAATATTTTCTCTAATACAATGCTCCATGGAGTCAAGGATTCTGAAGCTTCATCTGACATACTTTGGGCAGGTTGCAAGAAGGGACTGGTCCTTGGAGAGGGACATCATGCTGGGTAGAGTAGAGGGACAGCGCAGGAGGGGAAGACCCTCTATGAGGTGGATTGATTCAGTGACTGGGGTAATCGGGATGGGTGTGTCAGAGGCGGTGCAATTGGCACAGGATAGAGCAGGGTTTAGGGCTCTTGTACATAGGGTTGCTATGAGTCACAGGCAACTTGGCGGCACGTAACACCACCATAATGCTTTTGTTCTTACATACGTCTCTTTACTACACTGTCTTGACAAAGCATTTTCTTTTCATTCTGTTACATATTTCCTCACTGTGATGTTGATATGAACTTGAATTAAGCTACTCCCCACAGTGCTTATTATAAAACACTTTCTATAGGAAAATGGGATCTGATTGTTAACCCACTTATTTAAGTCTCCTTAAATTTGACTTTTTTCTGAAATTGTTCTTGCATCGATACATATACTACAGTTCATGAAAAGAATAAATTTCTTTCCTTGTCCAAAAATTCTTTCTAAGCTTGCATCAAATTACCAGTCTCTACTCCACTGTGATCCAAGACGAGAAATCTTGTATGACCTGGATTATTTCCTTTGATTCTGTATATCATATTTCACTGTAAAGTGAAGAAGTCAATATTCCTCAAGTTATAAAATGATAATAAATACTGTTAATTTATAGAGATTTTGATAAATGCCTGACACGATGTAAACTTTCAACAAATAATCATAATCATTATCATTCTCTACAATTTTGATTCTTTTTAAATATCCAATTACAAGCCTTAAATTCTCTCTTTATATTAAATTAAAAATAGTAATAGACTTAAACAAGCCATAAATTGAACATAAAATTAGTTTAAAGGAAATACTGATAGATCAAGAAAATAATTATCAATGAAACCTCATTTCACCTTTTTACCTGTATATTCCTAAGTAAGATAAAAAAATCCAGTGATTTTGACAAGAGGCTTAAAGACAGCAAGGATGTGAGGGTGGCGTAGGGTTGGGCAATACTTTCTTCATATGGTCACTTTGAGACAGAGTCAAGTTAATGGCACCTACAACAACTCACCTCAGGTTCACTGCCAAGGAATTGGTTTGGACTTGGAGCTACCTTTCTCCAGGTTAATGGAGATTTCCCATTTTTCTCCTGAGGGGCCTCTGGCAGACTGGACGTTCACAGTTGTTGGGTTGACTGTGTCAACTGCAGCCCACTGTGGGTTGTACACTAGGGCATCCAACATCAGCTCTTCCAAAAGAGGTTTATGGATTTCCTTAACATGTACCATTAAAGACAATTAAACTAGATAGAAGGGTTGTTGAATATTGTTATGTGCTGTCGAGTCACTGGTGACTCATAGAAACCCCATGTAGAAGAGCCCTAAACCCTGCTCTATCCAGCGCCAGCCTCACTGTCTCTAACACACCTACTCCCATTACCCCAATCACTGAAATAATCCATCTCATTGAGGGTCTTCCTCTCATGCACTGTCCCTCCACTCTCCCAAACATGACGTCCCTCTCCAAGGACTGGTCCCTCCTTGCAACATGCCCAAAGTGTCAGACAGAGCTTCAGAATCCTTGCGTCCAAGGAGCAGCCCAGCTTCACCCTCTCCAGGACAAACCTATTTTGTTCTCCTAGCAGTCCATGGTATATTCAACACTCTTCTCCAGCACCACAGCTCAAAGACATCAATTCTTTATCATCCCTAGTCCTTTTCTGCATACTGGAGAAACAGTAATGTGGAACCATTACAGAAAATTTATTGCTTGAGTTTTTAAAACCACAAATTTTAGAGTGTACTATATATAAACGACCTTAAAATAAATTAAGCAAGAAATTAATATTTCCTACTACCCTAGATTAAAGGTTTTTGGGTTTGTTTTTTTTAAAATGATTGCCAGTAATAACCTAAATAAAGGCCTTATTACAAAGACTTTGGTTCCATTATCTTTGTCCTGCTGGTTTTTACTCTTTAAAGGGTTAATATTAACCTGTATCGCTATCATTATCTCAATATTTGCAAACACATAGTTTCATTAAAGCTGTCTCATAAAGAATAATTTTAAAAGTGTTTTTAAAAGTACAGATTCAAAAGGAACAGAAAGTTTGTCACCAGTGTACGAATTGTTCCTGCTTGTTGCCTCCACATGGACACTTGGTAAATAACTAAGTTCGTTTTCCTGTGGCTCCCTTTTCATATCAACCGTGACCTCTAGGATTCACCTGGAGGTCGGCTATTGTTAGACCACAGGGGAAGACCCTCAGTGTGATTTACTGACGCAGAGTCTACAACCAGGGGCTTGATTATCACTCAGGACAGGGCCACGTTCAATCTGATGTTAATAGAACTGCTGTGAGTCACAATTGACTCCATGGTATGTAACAACTCCTGTGAGACTAGCCTTTGTCTGCCTTGTTACATCTCTCCTGTGACCCGAGAGTTGAAACTGGGCATACAATAAAACTGACTGTTGTTGTTACATACCCCCGAGTCAGACTTCACACATAGCTCACCCTGAAGCAGGTTCTCAGAGACAATGAACTGAATGCGAGGTGAGAAGGCCCTCTTTCTTCCATGAAGCAGTGGTAACCTTGCTGTAGGTAACCTCTTGCTGCAGGTGACCTCTTGCTGTAGGAGACCTCTTGCTGTAGGAGACCTCTTGCTGTAGGTGACCTCTTGCTGTAGGTGACCTCTTACTCTAGGTGACCTCTTGCTCTAGGTGACCTCTTGTTCTAGGTAACCTCTTGCTGTGTGCCTTCACGTTGGCACTGCAGCTGCTGACCACTAAGCCGCTTGTTGATAAGCACCATTGCCTGGGAACTGATGCACAGTGGACCCTCCAGCAGTTGCAGAGACAGTTAATGGCACTGAAGTATAGTGCCCATCCTTCTCCCTCAGAACAGCTGGTGGATTCAAACCACGTGCCTTAGATTACCAGTTCACCTCCTCACCACTAGGTCACCAGAGAGCTGCCTGAAAGAGGACAGCTTTACAACTTAAAATATTTTAAAATACAACTTTAGTGATTATCACTGTAGCACAATCAGCACTTATTGAACATGTTGCTAATCCTAATTTGATCAAGAGGCTCACCTGTCAGCAAGGTCAGGTAAGAGAAACTCTAAGAAAGTACATGACCATCATTATTTAATTAGATGAATTAAAGCCACCCGGGTGAACCTTGTTAACTTGACTGAAGGAACTAAAAGAACTAACACTCCAGCTGTATTTAACAGTAAGATGCTGAAGCAATCTAGAAATATGCAAATTTGAACCAGACCTCCCATAGACACATTATTGTCATCAGTGCTAGTTTTCACAACTAATTCTGTGCTAAATATTAGCAGAAAACTGCAAAAAAAATGACATTGACTCTCCAAGCCAGTCTGGGACAAGTATTTGGATGTCTCAACCACAGCCTTTAACAAGAGACATAAAAAGCCTCATGGAGAGACTGTCCAAGAGCAAGGCCCTGGCCTTGGCTCTGCAGCATTCAGGAAGCAGCCACCTCTGGTCACCCAAAAAAGCCCAGAGGTGAAGGTTTCTACTGCGTGAAGCCAAGGTGCTAAGAGTGGCCGCTTGGACAAGCCTGGAGTAGCAGCCAAGACCTCCCAGAAAACCATACACCCTATGTAATCAAGATTGGGCATTGGGCATGTGATTGACTTGCAGTTTGAAGGGAATGAGTGGAAGTGACCAGGCCTTCTGGTGGGAGAGGGAGAGACTACAGGCCTAAGCTTTGGGTCAGCTGCCATGTCCACCGGCGATATCAGACACCAGGAGCTTCCACGGGTCATTCTAGATGTGGATGGAGAAGATGTCTAATTTCAACAGATATGGAAGAGACTGAAGACAATTAAGGCATCACCTTGAACCAAGCCTCTGGTCTGTGTCATAGTCAGAACAGATGACTGCTCACCGGAAGACAAAACCCCAAGCCTTGTTCTCCTGACGGAAAACAATGTTCGCAAACTAAGCAGACCAAGATTAGCTCTTAGAACTCCTGTTCAGAAGGGAGGCCCACTCTTGACCCATCTTTGAACTACCAGAAGGGACGTGGTTCAATTCCACCAGCGGCTCTGTGGGAGAAAGGTGAGTGATCCCTTCCCAACTGATTTACTGCCTCTGAAAACCCACGGGAGGGTCAGTCATGAGTCAATTCCTACTCAGCAGTGCAATCCTACAACAATCCCAATTTGTATCTTTTCTTATTGATACAAGACTGCACAGAAGTTATCCTTTCCATCCATATGAAACTGCCATTTTATAAATCACATACTGCTTAATATTGACACGTTCTAGATTTTTAATTTATCAAAATTAGGACAATTTCGAAGACATGACTGCAGATCCTTTTGTATGCTAATTACTCATACAAGGCTTTTCTAAATTTGGGCACTGCTCACATATTCTTTAAACCATCTGCGATGTTTTATTATCCAGAATGATTAGTACTTTGTAAACTTTTAAGGAGACATTCAAAGGGAAAACATTTATGACAAATGGAATAACACTCTGCGTGCCCACTTCTACCACTCAGAACCTATTAATATGCTATTTTACATATTAAAACAGAAAATTTTATTGGTCAAGCACTTTGGATGGGGAGATAAACTGGGTCACCAGGGGTCCTGAAGAAATGACAAGAATGCATATGAGGGGGGAAAAGCAGCTAAATCATAGGAAAGTCTGTATGTAGATGGAAACAGAAAGATCAGAAGACATCACAGCTTCCTTCAGGCAGAGGAATGGGGCAGAAGCCAGGGAGCATGTTGTTAGGCGCCATCGAGTCAGAACAACCACAGGAACAACCTGTCTGAACACTGTCCCGTCCTCAGCATCTCTGATTATACACGAGACTAGTGCCACAGTCTCCATGTCAACCCACCCGGTTGAGGGACTTCCTCTCTTCTGCTGCCCATCCACCTTCCCAAGCATGATGTTTCTCTCCAAGGAATAACCTGTCCTAGCAGCACGTCCGAAGTGTGTGAGACCAAAAGTCATCATCTTTGCCCCAAGGAGCACTCTGGCTTCAGGGCAGTCAGGGTTCAGAGCTGTGGTCCATAGGGCCGCTATGAGTCACAGGGGACTTGACGGCACATGACAACACATACATAGCATTTACTTTTTAGGAAAATGTTCTATGTAGTTTCTTTAAAAATAACTTTTATTCGCAGAAAACTTAAACTATATTACCAAAGTATATTTTTTACCATTTGACCTTCCCAATGGCAGTTCTTTTCAAAAAAAGAGAGACCTATTAAGTAACCACCATTGGGGACATTCATAAAGTCCAAGATAAAGGGGAATTAATTAGCTGCTACATAATTTTGTAATGTCAAACTTATAATTTTGGGTTAATATTGATATATCTGCCATTTGTTAATGGAAATATTCTTATTTCAAAGTTTAAAATTGCTGTAATGAGATCACTGTGAATTAGGGGTTTCCTAAGATTGTAGGAAAAGAAAATGATTTTAATCCTAAAGGAATTTAATTAAAGAGAGACATACTCTATCTTAAATTAGATAATGAAGTTTGATCAATTCTAATGGAATGAATAGAATATATATCCCTTGGACTGGAGAGAGAAAAAAATTACTATAAGCAGGATTGTGGAGATAGTAAAGTGTATTCTTTCTCATGTGTGTGTTTTATTAACATACAATTATTCTACTTTAGGTGTTAGAAATCAAAAGTTTTAAAAAATAAACATTGCAAGTTTTTTCAACATTTTGTAATTGCTTAATGCCTTAAGTTATAAACTACTAAATAGTTATAAACTACTAAATAGTACTTTTTCAGTAATACCAAGAATCTCTGGTGGCCTAGTGGTATGAAGTTTCATTCCAACATTAAGGCATGTGGTCAAACCACTAACTGTTCCTCTAGAGAAGGATGGGCAATCTTCTTTGTGTAATTAAAATTTCTGAAAGGTCAAAAAGACTGTAACTGTCAATCAGGCAGATATGTGCACACCCATGTTTATATCATGGTTTTGTTCACAATAGCAAAGAGCTGGAAACAACCTAAGTGCCCATCAACCAACAAATGGATAGAGAAGCTGTGGTGTAGTCACAAAATGAAATATTACGCTGCCTTGAAAAACAAGGAACTCATGCAATATTATTCAAAATGGGTGACCCTGGAGGACACTATGCTGAGTGAAATATCTCATACACAAAGGACAAATACCGCATAGTGTCACTATTGTAAAACAGGACTGACGTCGGGGTTAGGGGGAGACTAAGAAATAAGGGATAAATTATGTATACTGCATTGCAACAGATGAGAGAGATAACTGTTTTAAAGGGATATATGATTAGATATCATTGTCCTGACAGGAGTCCAGAATGAAGGTTGCATATTGGAGTGGACTTGGTGGGGAGGGATTGTATAGCAATGAAAGATTCTTTCTTTTACTTTTAAAAATGAAGGCTGCATACTTGAGTGGACTTGGGGGAAGGGATTGAATAAAAATGAAAGAATTTTTCCTTTACTTTTCAAAGAGAAGAGCAAACTGGGCAGGAGGTTGGGCAGGGAGAAAAGTACAACAGTGAATGAATGGAACTCCAAAATCTCTGTAAACTTTCATTAAAATTATTTAAAAAAAAAGAAAATTTGCTGGAGGCTTAACGCTGAGTGAGTCCTGACACAGCTGTTCCCAGCAATAACATTAATTATTGCTTTTTAATTAATCTACAATAGCTTATGTGAACCTAAAACAGGTAAGTCTCACATATTTATCATTAGCTACTTTATTTTATGTTTAAACTTTAAATATAAAAATGAAGGTAAGTATTTACTTTCAAGGTCAAGCTTGCTGTCAAGAAACATTTTCTTTTTAAAGGGTAACAGCTGTAAAAAATACTGAGGTTTTTGAAACAGGGTCATCTTATATAAACACACTTATCTTGTGTGCCTATAAATGTAATATTCAAACCTTTAAACTCTTGTATAAATATTTTGCAGAAATTTCCTTATGAAGTGGACATTCTTGAGACAGAAATACATGACAAAGTCCCTGGAACAATGAAATATTATCAAAGCTCTTTGTACCAAAAGATAATTTTACAAGGATGTATCAGAACTCAGAGGTAGTCGATGAGAAACTGTCCACAAACTCTGCGGGTAGAAAAACAGATGCAAATTAAAAAAAAAAAAAAGGGTCGGGAGGAGCTCCAAAAAACAAACCTGAATAATTTACTGGTGCTTCTGTATAATTTTCACTGGTATTGATTCAGTACCAATACACCCTTTACAATCACAGAAGCGCATTAATAAGAGAGCTCCTTACTTACTGTGATTACAAAAAGTCCTCAAAGGACCAAATAGAAGCCAATGAGTTTATGGTTTGTGGTTGGTCACTGTTGGGTGCTTTTGAATGGACCATGACTCACAGGGAGGGGCCCTGTGAACAACAGGTCTGAATCTTGCCCTATCCTGGTCATCCTCACCTTATCTGAAATGCTCCAGCCTATTGTTATAGTTGCTGTGATTGCTGTTGTTAAGTGCCATTGAGAGCCAGGACACACAGTGAGCCTGTGAACAATAGTCCTACACCATCTTCACTGTCCCTGATTTGCTTACCCCATTGTTACAGCCTCTGCTGTGTCTCTCCGTCTTGATGAGGTTTTCTTTTTCTCGGACCCTTCACCTCTCCCAGAATGAAGTCTTATTCCAAGGACTGGCCTCTCATGACAACATGACCAAAACATGAGACAAAGTGTTACTACCATCCTTGCCTCTAAAGATACTATCCAAGGGTATCATTTCTTCTTCTATAATCCTTACTCACTGTCCATCGTTCAGATTCCCAGGAAGTAACTGAAATGACCATGGCTTGGGTCAGGCACACCTCAGTCTTTAAGCTGATGCTGTTGCTTTGTACTTTGGAGAGGTCTTTGACAGCAGATTTTGCCAATGCAACACGTCTTCTGATTTCTTGATTGCTGTTTGAATGGGTCTAGATTGTGGATCCCAGTAAAATAAAATTGCTGACAATTTCAGTCTTTTCTACATTTTTCACAATGATTCCTATTAGTCCGGTGGTTAGGATTTTTATTTTCTTGATGTTGAGGCACTCTGATTAGGTAATATTTTTCCAAATATGGTCTGTTGGGTCTAGAGTCTTGGCTCTGTTATGTTGTTTTTTGGACTTGTTTTAAATTATCTGGGTTACACAGGATATGAGGGGGCTGTAATGGTCTAGTCCGTAGGGAATCACACTGTTAACCCAAAGGCTGTGCTTTTCAGAAAGTTCAAATCCACCAGAGGCTCCAAAGTAGAAAGATAGTCTCCTCCCATGTGATTTATGGCCTTGGAAAAGCTACGAGAGGGTCAGTTATGAGTCTGTTCTCACATGATGATGTTGAGTGTGCAGTTTTGATGAAGAGTATTGGCAGATCTTTAACATGCATACTGAGAATTTTCTTTATTTGTATATTAGGTATGTGTATTAATTGTCTTGTCTACTGCTTATTGAATGGAATAGAGAGCACTCTGGTTTTTAGTACAGTCTTTCCTGAATGGTGGTCTATGTAGTGTGATACAAGAGCCAATTGACAGTGGAAATCTACCTACTCTCATGGGAGAAAGGTGAAGAGTCTCCTCCCATGCAATTACAGCCTCTAAAACCTGGTGGAGGGTTTGCTGTGAGCCTGCTCATTCAGGCACAAAGAGTTAAAAGATCCTGTAGACAAGTGTTGCTTCTGGTCTGTGGTGATTTTCATAATCCTCCATGAAAAAAGAAAGAATTTCATTAAACAAGATTTTCATTTAAGCAAAAGAGAAATTATATGTAACTTGTAATATGAAAATATAAAGTAATCCATAATGTTCATGATGGAAGGAAAAATATTAAGCTATTATTAAAATTGTGAAGGTGATAAAACAAGGACCCTAGCTAGAAAGTATGTAGTCCTTCTCTGGTTTCCTCTGTATTCTGGCCTTCCAAATGTAAGGCCAGGTGTTCCCATTTCCTTGGAAGCAAATGGTAGAAAAGATAAAAGATACTGTTAGGAACCAGTGAGTGAAACATGAACAGAAGGAAACAGACACTTACACACAGCAGAGAAATAGCCGAAGCAAAGGGATCAGAATTCAAACCCATGGCTGGTGTGTAGAGCTTATTAACAAGAATTACACATTTGTCCCTCACAAAGGAAGAAATCCTTGCAGTTAATAAGAATTGAGGCTATAATTGAAATTTAACTTTAAGGAAGAGGTTTCCATATCGGTGAACAAAACCTGGAGAATCTACAGCTGTTGGGAAGGTGACAGGCGAGAGTTTGTGAGAACAGCAAATCCCTGGTGGAAGGGGGTGTCCTGATTAACTGTGAGGTGAGTGAGTTGATGCGGAAGATACTCATCTCCTTGAGCTTCCCTTTGATTCATTTCTTCTTATAAATTGAAAGTCTGTCAACCCTGAATCAAGCAAGCTCTTGGCACTGCTTTTCAAACAGCATGTGCTCACTCTGTCTGTATCATATTTCGGTAATTCTCCTAATATGTTGAATACTTTCCTAACACTGGTGCACACTTACTATTCGATTCCCCCTCCTCTCTCTCTCATTGTTGTCAAGGTGAAACTGGCTCTCAGCGGATCCGCCAGCATGTTTTCTGGGGTCTAAAGTGCCCCAGCAGAGATTACTCATCGTCCTCATGGAGCCAGTGATGGGTTTGCACCGCAGAGAGGCTTCCGTTTGACGAGCGGTGCAACTCCCTACAGACTAAGAGTGTAGTGCAAACACAATCTTCTGTGCCTTGAGAAGGGAAAAGGAAATCACAGGGGCTGGTTTGCTCTGATACTTGCTCTCGCACTAGCCTAGGACAGAATCTGTGTTGTCTGCCAAATATACCCGTGTTTCATGTGTATGTCAGAATGGGAAAAACAGACGGGTCATGAGTAGAATTACTATGAATTGTTTCCAGAACAGCTTCTCTTATTTCAAGATCCTGTAGTATGTTTATAATTGGTAGTGAAGGACTCAGGAAGGAAGAGAATGCCCCGTCCGAGTCACCGTGCGTTCTTGAATCTGGAAGCTCACAGGCTGGTTATGCCCCCTCTGTCTCCCGTCCCCATATAAGAGTTGTTCCTGGCCAGTTGTCACAAGCTGAGTAATTACTGGATTCAAATTCCAGAAAAAAGGAATGGGATAGGGGTGGTGCAGAAGAAAACTAGTGAATTACACACTTAAATGTACTTGAGTTGCAAATTTCTGTCAACTTGAAATGCTGTTTTAAGTGTAAGTTTCTTCCTAGTCACTTTTTGAAAGATCATAAAAAAATAATCCCAGTTTTATGACTACTTGAGGAAAGAAAAGGCACCTTTTGGGGAGATGCCTTATCTCATTTCTCCCTGAGACTCTTACTGCTACTACGTAGAGAAGGAATGGATTAATAGGAAATAGGTCCACATTTGTCCCTGTTATCGGAAGACACACATTTGGATGGAAGGTTTTCACCAAGTAGCCATAAGAAACCTGGGTGTCGGGCAGAGGAAAATGTTTACAATTGAAAGGAGAGGGAATCCAAAACAAAACTGTGAACATAGCAGTCAGGAATGCCACTCTGAGTATTAACTGATATCCCTGGAAGAGTATTGGGGATACATTTATCCTTTAGTAAGCATATCCCATGGATTGCCAAAAAGACCATGAGAAGACCAAGCTAGGATGCTCCTTAGAGGCAAAGCCAGTGAAACTTTGTCTCCTACAGTCACTGACAGAGAGTTGCTATGAGAAGAGTCAACACAATGGTAATACCACCAGCAAAAAGGGGAAATAGGTAGAAGTTTGAAAGAGGTCACTCCACTTGCTCCTTGGGGGACCGGCTCAGCACGCACCCCCCTCCCCCCCACGTTCAGGGCACTGGGCACCACTGTAGAAAAGAGCTAGGTTTTTTGTTTGTGGGGTTTGTTTTGGTGGGGTTTTTTTATTTGTTTGTTTTTCATTAAAAGTTAAGTATCTGGCACAAAATAGATTCTTGGAAACACTGTGGTCTGTGTTGAGATTCAATCTGTTCACTAACTGTTTCTCAGAGTACTTCATTTTATCATGGTGTATCTCATATTGATATAATTTATGAAGATTATTTTTGCTTGGCTTCACAGTCAACACTCTTGGCACCAGTAGCCAGGAAATTTAAAGACGTATTGCCATGGGAAAGTCTGCTGTTAGGGACCTCTCTAAAGTACTCAAGAGCAACGGTGTCTCTCTGGAGACAAAGGTGCGTCTGATATGGCCATGGTCTTTGCTGTCACTTTGCATCAGAGTGTTGGACAATGACTAGGGAGGATAGAAGGATAATTGATGCCTTTGAATTATGGTGCTGGAGAAGAGTATTGATGGTACCATGGACTACTAGGAAAACAAGATTCATCCTGGAAATGGTTAAACTGGGCAGCTCCTTGGAGGCAAGGATTCTGAGGCTCTGTCTAACATACTTTGGACATGTTGTGAGGAGAGACCGGTCCTTGGAGAAGGACATCATGCTTGGGAGGGTGGAGGGACGGCACAGGAGGGGAAGGCCCTCTATGAGGTGGATTCATTCAGTGACTGGGGTAATCAGGATGGGAGTGTCAGAGACAGTGCGATTGGCACAGGACAGAGCAGAGTTTAGGGCTGTTGTACATAGGATCACTATGAGTCGCAAGCTACTCGACAGCACATAACAACAACAACAACAATCCTTTAGTTAAAATTAATATTTCATGAAAATAAGCTGAGTTTCTCTATTTTTGTTTTTCCAAAGTACCTAATATAAAACTAGAGGTATTTTATTTAAAATGTTAAAATCATCAAAACTTTTTCACAATTCTTTTGTGTCTTATAGTTAAATCATATTAGAATTTAAGAAGTTACCAAACTGATATAATGTCAGTTGATAAAGCACAAAAATCATTCATAAATATCTTTATAAAATATTAAAAGGTAATAACCGTAATCATTGTAATAATAGTAATCAGTTCTGTTGATTAAAATTCCAAATGTCCTGGATTTCTGCTCCTAAGATTCTTAAAGTGTTATTTACTTGATAGGGTAAATAGAAAATTATATTACTAAATACTAAATATGCTCCTTGTGATGGGTAATATGTGGAAATACTGCTTTGTAACTTTAGAAAGGAATATGAATAAAGTTGATGAACTATCTCCCTGGCAATAAATGTATTAGGGCAGTTCATACATTTGTAATGCTTTGAAATTTATGCTGGAAGGTACAAAGCTTGGGCTAGGTTTCATAACCTAATAAAATAATTTGAATGAACATTGGAAGCAATTTATGATGTGAAAGTGCTATTCTCTGCAGACTATTATATTTTAATTTCAGGTGACAGTTATCTTTCATTTATAAAAAATTGAAAGTGGAACCATGGGTGCTACTTGGAGACAATACTGAGGACGCTTCTTCATCTCAACACACTTTGGGCACCTTGTCAGGACACACTCGTTCTTAATTGCCTGGGAAGGTCTGTAAAAGAGAGGAAGAGTCTTAATAAAAAGTATTAACACAGTGACTGCAGCAGTCGAGTCAGGATGTTGAGGTCAACCCATCATAGGACAATACTTCTCCTGATTTCCTGACTGTTAGTACCAAAGGTGTTAATATTAGATCCAAGTATGATGAGCTGTTGCATTTCAGTCATTACTTTATCCATCGTGATGTTGTCTACTGGTCCAGTGATAAGAAGCTCAGTCTTCTTGGCAATGAGATGCAACTCATATTGAAGGCTGAATTTCTTCGTCTTCTATGACAAGTGCTTCAAGTCCTCCTCACTTTAAGCAAGCAAGGTTGTGTCATCTGCATAACACAGGTTTTTGATGAGTCTCCCTCTGGTCTTTATACCACATTACTCTTCATACAGTCCATCTTCTCAAATGATTTATTCAACATACAGGGTTAATGGGTATAAAAAGAGAATACAACACTGATATACTCCCTTCTTAATTTTAAGCCATGAAGGAGGAAATTCAAGCTGTTCTGAAGGAAATGGACCCAGGAATTGACAGCATAGAAATTGACATATTTCAACAAACAGATGCTAACCTGGATTTGTTCACCAGGTTGTGTCAAGTTATCTGGAGGACACCTACCTGGCCAGCTAACTGGAAGAGATCCATATATAATCCTATTGCCAAAAATGTGGTCCAGTAGAGAAAGGAAATCATCATACAATATCACTATTATCACACTCAAGCAAAATCCTGTTAAAGATAATCCAGAAACAACTGAAATAGTACATTAACAGAGAACTACCGGAAACACAAGCTGGATTTAGAAGAGGCCATGGCACTAGAGACATTATCACTAATGTCAGATGGATTTAGCTCAAGCGAAGAGTACCTGAGGAATGTCTATCGGTGCTTCATTGACAATACAAAGGCATCTGACTGTGTAGATCACAACAATTTGTAGCTAACCTTGAGAAAAATTAGAATCCTAGAATACATGATTATGCTCGTGAGAAACCTAGATCGATTTGAACCAAGAAGAGATAGTCGTCAGAACAGAGCAAGGAATCACTGCAGGGTTCAAAATTAGGAAAGGAGTGTGTCAGGGATGCCTTCTGTCTCCATACCTTTTCAATATGTATGCGGAACTGATCATTCAAGAGCCTGCACTTTATGAGGACGAGTGTGGCATCAGGATTCAAAGAAGACTCATCAACAACCTGTGTAATGAAGATAATACAGGCTTGCTTGCTGAAACTGAGGAGGACTTGAAGCATTTGCTGCAGAAGGTGAAGGACCGTAGTCTTCAATATGGATTGAAGCTTAACATCAAGATGCCAAAAGATTCTCACCACTGAGCCAATTGGCAGCACCATGATAGATGGAGAAGAGATTGAGGTTGTTAACAGTTAAAGCTTGTTCTGCTCCACAGTCAATACTCTTGGCACCAGCAGTCAGGAAGTCAAAAGATAAATTGCATTGGGAAGTCTGATGTCAGGGACCTTTCCAGAGTGTTGGAGGGCAATGATATCAGTCTAGAGATGAAAGTGCACTTGATCCAGGCCATGGTATTCACAATTACATGTTATGCATCAGAAAAGCTGGACAATGACTAAGGACGACAGAAGAAGAATCTTTTCCTTTGAGTTATGGTGCTGGAGAAGAGTATTGAGCATACCATAGAAAGAAACAAATAGCATTATGAAATATTATAGAATATAAATTCTAGGTCTGTCTTGGAGAGGATGAAACCAAGTTTTTCCTTGAAGGCTAGGATTTTGAGGCTCCATCTTATATACTTCGGGCACATGGCCAGGAGGGACCAGTCACTGATGAAGGATATCGTTCTTGAAAGAGGGGAAGGACAGAGCAAGAATACAAGACACCAGATGAGATGGATTGACACAGTAATTGAGGCAATGGTATTATGTGTGTCAGTGAGATTGGCTCAGGATAGAGCATGGATCAGAGCTGTTGTACATGGGATCACTATCAGTCATAGGCTACTCAATGACACATAATAACAAAAAGAAGTGTCCCTTCGCTTTGTTCTCACAACAGCCTCCTGGGAAAGGTATAGTTTTGGCATGAGCACAAGTACGTGCTCTGGGATTCCCATTCTTCTCAGAGTCAGCCATAACTTGTCATGATCCACACAGTCAAATGCCTTTGCATTGTCAATAAAGCACAAATAGACATTCTTCTGGTTTTCTTTACTTTCAGACAGGATCCATCTAACAATTTTTGAGTGTTTGTAAAACATCTTTTTATTTTGACAAATCTTTTTTTTAGATCATATCTTTCATAGACTGTACTTAGGGACCTCTCCAAGTTAATTGATGAGAAATGATGTCAGTTTGAAGAGTAGTGATGTCAGTTTGAGGACTAAGGTATATCCAATTCAGACTATGGTCTTTCCCATCCCTTTTTATCTGTCCGAGAGCTGGACAATGAGTAGGGATGACAGGATTTGATGCCTTTGAGCTATGATGTTGGAGAAAAGCACTGAGCATACCAAGAATGGCCAAAAGTACCAACATCTGTGTTTTGGAGAGGGTGCAGCCAGAATGCTCTTTGGAGGCAAGAATGAGGCGGCTTCACCTCACATACTTCAAACATGTTGTTAGGAGGGGGTATTCCTTGGATGGGACATGATGCTCAGAAAGTAGAGGGTTGACAAAGGAGAGGAAGACCCTTGACCAGGTGGATTGACATAGTGACTGTAACAATGGACTCTAGTGTGCCAGGAAGTGTGAGGATGGCACAGGATAGAACAGGGATCAGATGTGTTGTTCACAGGGTCACTATGAGTTGTACTAGACCGGATGGCACCTAACAACACCAGTGTCACAAGGCAAGGCTCAGAGCCATAGGTCACAGGGTTGCTATTTGCTATTGACTTACATAACATCAGCACAAGTTTTTTCCTTCTAAGATTTTTCTGGTGGTGGTTGTGCATGTTGGTGTCAGAACTAACTCATAACTGCCACACTAGCGGGTTTGCAGAGGCTGTAAGTCACAGGAGAAGAGAGAGCTTTCTCCTGCAGAGCGACCAGTGGATGTGAACCATGACTTCTGGATTAAAGAGCAGTTTTTTGACCACTGGGCCACCAGACATCTATCTATTATACCTAATCAATATTTATTTTTCTATCTGATTTTATCTGATTAAAAAGTTATATTCACACTCTACAAATTTGCTTAATGCACCAGGAATCAATATTTGCAATATTTGAGACTTATACACGTAATAAAAGTTGTGATTGTTCTCCTTCCTTTCACATCTCCAATCTCATTTTTATCAGCTATCAATTCCAGCGTTCGTTTGAATTACCTTATCATTTCATTGTCATGTATTTCCATTTTGTTAAACACAGATATGAGTACGACTCTAAGAAAGATGTGTCAAAAATGTGAAGCTGTTTTACAAACTTAAAAAAAAAAATAAATCCAAACTATTCAATGAAACAAAAAAAATACCTTCACTTCTGCTTAAGCTACTGTCAAATAAAATCTCTATTATGTAGTGAAATAATATTCTAATACAGCATTGTACAAACAGAAGTTATCTTGATTAACATTAATTAGTCCCAGATTATATTTTTCCTCTCCCAGATTCACCTTCATTTATAATTTGAAGTAAATTGTACTGTTTGTCATAATTGCTAATTGCCTAATTATGATTAATTGCTTTCTTTCTATGTTCATTAATTGGTTTTAATAAAGTGAAAGCAATTTACACTGTGCCATGCCCTGTAGACCTACCATCATAATTATCATGTAGAAAAATGACTAAATTTCTGCCTAAAGATATTTCAGTAAAAAATATGATATGAATGTGTTTTAGCTTGGGAGACAGTCTGTTAGCACTTTCATAGGCCCAACATTCTAAAATTTGATCACTCAACCTGCAAAATATTGTTTCAGTCACTTGAATTTGTTTATTAGAAATAAAAAATCTACTCTCAATAGCCAGAAATTAACAATATCATTACTTCATAATCTGACGAGGCCTTTTTATATTATATCATAACCTTTTTGAACTCAAAGGAAAAAAAGACACAGGAAACGGCACAAGGAAAATATTTATCTCATTTAACTGCTGTTGTAGAATGAGTTCTCTAAAACCTGTCCCTGTCCAGTTCACTCTCAGCTATAAGCTCAAACTCAACATATTTACAGGATTCTCAGAGATTTAAATTTGTTGACATACAATAAGATTCCATCCTATAATAGGGAACTGTGATTTGCTTTTCCTATGTTCCACCTGTACTGTTGTTTATTTCAACCTGTACCCTCCCCCTATTTTTCTTCTTTATTTGGAAGGTTTTCCTAGGACTGAGTAATTTATTTGCAGTGTTAATGGTCTATTGTTTAAGTTTAAAATGGCTTTCCTAGGGCATGGCCCTGGATTCTGTCACACAGCCAGGCAGGATCACACATCTAGGGTGTGCCAGTATACTCCAAGGGGATTGGCTACTCTCACCATTAAATTAAGTGAATTTGGTAGCAAAACTTGGGAATCTCGACAAGAAGGAAGCAGCAGCAGCATGCATCCACAGGGATCCCTGTGCCAGCTACGTCTGGCCTAGAAGGGAAGCCGCAGCCACGGCAGGAAAGCAGAGACCCAAAGAGAGGCAGAACTGGCCTTGGTACCGCTGCCGCCTAGAACTGGAGGCAGAGGCCCTCGCCCAGGTTGGCTGGAGGCCTGAAGGAAGGGGCATGCCTAAGCTGTGAGGATTAAGAGCAAAGAGCGGGTGACCATGAGAAGCTGTCTGAAGTTCAGAGATTTGTATCCTGCTGCCAACCAGAATTATAATCTGCTCACTTCCTCAATAAACCTCCCAAGTGTGAATATGCTTCTGTGCAGCCTCTGTAACTGTGGCGATGGATTTCAGAACCAGTAGCGCAGTAGATTAATGCTGGAAGTTGGAGAAACAGGTGTGGGATTTTGGGGTCCGATCTGACCTCATGCGAATGGGTTTTGTGTTGTGGATGTTGTTGATGGGGGCTGTGCCCCTTTATGAAGTTAACAGAAGTCAGACTCACCATCCTTCTGCTACCTTTGCGCTCTTTAAAATATTCCAGTACTGGGATCCATGCCCCGGTAAGCATTGATCCTTGATGTTTTAGGAAAACAAACAAAAAGCAAATTACAGTACTTGATTTTCCAAATTTTTGAAGATTTCGTGGGCACATAGAACAAATCTATGCAAAAAAGGATATATAATGTCTACTTAAATATAAAAAAGTAATAAGAAACCATTATATAATTCAAAATATATATCAATAAATGCTTGGTACTAGTTTTTTGATTGATTTTTCCCTCCCAATGAAACATGTTCACTTTCAATATTCAAGTGATAAGGAGCATATTAAAAACTGCAATCTGACTTTCTGCAGCAAGTGCTTCAGGTCCTCCTCAATTTCAGCAAGTGAGGCTTTGTCATCTGCATAACACAAGTTGTTGATGAGTCTTCCTCCAATCCTGATGAGACATTCCTCTCACAAAGTCCAGCCTTTGGAATGATCTGTTCTGTATACAGATTGAAAAATTAAGGAGTTATGAAGATAGAACACATCCCTGATGCGATCCTTCCCTGATTTTGAACCATGCAGTGTTTCCTTGCTCTGTTCTGAGGACTGCTTTCCAGTTCAAGTGTAAGTTTCACATGAACACAGTCAGGTATTCTGGGATTTCCATTCCTCTCAAGGTTAGCCACAATTGTTGTGATCTACACACTCAGTGAAACATTGATAGACATTCTGTGGTACATTTTACTTTCTGCAAAGATCCATCTGGTATTGGCAATGATGTCCCTAGTGCCACTGCCTCTTCCAAACTCAGCCAATTCTTCTGGTATTTTTCTGTTGATGTACTTTTCTCATTGTGTTTGCATAATCTTTAAGACTTTGCTTGTGTGTGAGATTAGTGATATTATTTGATAATTTCTACACTCTGTCAGATCATCCTTTTTTGGAGGGGGAATAAATTTAGAACTCTTCCAGTCAACTGGCCAGGCAGCTGTCCTCCAGATTTCCTGGCACTCTCTGGTGAGCTTCCATGGCAGCATCTATTTATTGAAATATGTCAGTTGTTATTCCATCAATTCCTGGGGCCTTGCTTTTTGCCAATTCTTCAGAGCAGCTTGAACTTCCTCCTTCATCACCATTGCCTCTTGGTTAAATCCTGTTGACTGAAATTCTTCTGTGTCAGCCAATTCTTTTTGGCACATTACTCTGTATACTCCTTCCATATTCTTTTGATGTATCCTGGTCATTCAATATTGTACCCATAACATCTTAATATAGTAACTCGACGCTTGAATTGTTCTTCAGTTCCCTCAGCTTAAGAAATGCTGAGCGACTTAGTCACTTTTGATTCTCTGACTTCAGTTCTTTGTGCGTTTTATTATAATACCTTGCTATGTCTTCCCAAGATGCCATTTGAAATTTTCTACCCAGTTCCTTAAGTTTTTCCCTTCTTTCCAGATTGTGCATTGTTGGCTGTATTTGTCAACCTTTTTATTCCTTAGACTAGGCTTTCTAAACTTCGTCCCAGTTCGTCTCTTATTAATTTTATGGTTTTGGGCTTTACTCCCACCCATGTCTCTAATTCACCTTGAGTTAATTTTTATGTGTGGTGTATGGTGTGTATGGTGTGGCTTTGTGTATGATGTGAGGTATGAGACAGCTAATTGGGGGAAGGGCAAAGAGGAAAACATGTTTTGGTGAGTCAGTGAAAACCCAACCTTTCTATAAACTTTCACTGAAATCATAATAGTATTTTAAAAAAAAAGACTCAAAAGACATGTTGCAATGAGGAAATCTGCTACCAAGGAACTCTCTAGAGTTCTAAAGAGTAAAGATGTCACTTTAAAGCCTAAGGTGCACCGGATTACAATCATGCTATTTTCAGTCACCTTGTGCACATGTGAAAGTTGTACAATGACTAAGGAAGACCAAAAATGAATCAATGCCTTTTAACCGCATTGTTGAAGCAGGTGGAGAACATCCCATGCGCTGCCAAAGGAACAAAAATCTGTCTTGAGGAAGTGTGACCAGTGTGCCCCTTTAAATGCAAGAATGGTGAAGTTCCATCTCACTTTGGGTACATTTTCAGACGTAATCACTCCTTTAAGAGAACATTGTGCTGGCATAATAGTGCCCATGAACAAATAAATGGACAGAGAAGCTGTGGTATATTCACACAATGGAATACTACACAGCACTGAAAAATGAGGAACTCATAAAATATTATACAAAATAGGTGACCCTGGGGGACATTATGCAGAGTGAAATATGTTAGTCACAAAAGGACAAATATTGGATAATATCACTATTATAAAACAAGATTGGCATTTGGAGTTGGGGGGGAAGTAAGATAAGACGGGATAAATAATGGACATTACTTTGGAACAGATGAGGGAAAGAATTGTTTAAAAGGAATATGTGATTAGGTATTATTTGCGTGACAACATCCAGTATAAGAGCTGCATAGAAAAGTGGACTAGGGGGTGGGGGAAAGAGGAAATTGTGTAACAATGTTTAATTTATTTTTTTTTAAAGGGAAAAGTGAACCTGACAGGGGTAGGGAGGGAAAGGTGCAACAATGGAGTAATGTAAATCCAAGTTCTCTATAAACTTCACTTAAAATCACAATTAAAAAAATGACAAAAAAAAAAAAAAAAGAAAGGGCCAATAAAACAAAAGGACGTCTGAGAGATGAGCTGGATTGGCATGGAGGCTAGCCAATGGCTTGAGCAGGACAGAGAGCACGAGATGCTTCAAGTATTTAATTGGTTCACCACTGTTGTCAGGTGCAATCGCATCATCTTAGACTCATAGTGACCCGACATACCGAATAACATTGCCTGGTCCCGCCGTCCTCACTGCCTCAGCTTTGCTACATCCACCGTTGCAGCTATTGTGTTAACTTAGTGCATTCAACCCCTCTCTCTCTCTCTCTCTCTCTCTCTCTCTCTTTTTCTTTTACTCTGTCTCTCTATCTTGTATGAGTTCTTATTCTAAGAACTGGCCTCTCCAAAAAGCATGTCCAAATTATGTGAGGTGAAGTCTTATTTTCTTACTTCTATGGAGCTTTGTATCTGTGTCCCTAACACGATAGATGAATCTGTTCATGTTACAATTTTCCTCTCCAGTAGGGTAATCCAAAGACACGAGTTCTTATTAGGTCTACTTTAACTGCCTCACTTCCACATGTCCTGCTGTCCTGAGCTGTTATCGAATTGGCCTTAACTTACAGTCACTCTGTGAAAAGAGATCTGGACCTTGTCCTGCCCTGCCCCCTCCTAACCATTCCTGGAAAGCTCAAGTCCATTGTTAAAGTCACTGTCCATTCATCACATTGGAAGCCTGCCTCTCTATCCCAGCACTCTACTTTTCTCAACTGAATATCATTTTCCCAGGACTGAACCCTCCTGACAACATGCATTAAGTATGTGAGAAGTTTTACTGTATTAATATCCCTTTGTATGAATATTTAATATGATATATTAAAATATCCCATTATTTTTTAGAACAATTTCCCATTTTAGTTCAGTCACTGTTTGATATGTCTATTTCAGAATACTGATAGTAAATGTGTATCTTTTTTTCTTTATACATAAAATGCATTTTAGTTTTAATGACTAAAGATTGACTTAAGGAAATTTGGTTTGTTCATAAAAACATTTGCATACTCATCCCTTCTTATGTAAGAATTCCATATCCATAGATCATTTTTAAAACTGACACACTTCAAAACTTTCTTTACCACAGTTTTAATTAATTGGTAATGATAATAAGTGAGTATTATACAAAATAATGTGATGCATGGATTAATACAAATAAGATTAATATTACATTGCAACTGGAAAAATGTATATTGGCCTTCTTGATAAATATTGCAATCTCAACAATAAAAGGAAATCATGAATAAGAGAAATGGAAAATCCCTGAGAGGTAATTGAAGATGCAGAGCAATTTTAAGTTTTTTTAAATGTATTTATATACAGCTGCTTGACAATTAAATTGTAGTCTAATAATGAACCCATGCACATAAGCACACACAATTTCTCACACCCACTGCAGTTTCTCTTCAACTTTGCAAATGTTTAATGTTCAAAGTACAGAAGATACCGATGATACTTGGAGTCACTGGTGATTTTCCTGTTGTTATTATAAGAATGATTTCATAGTAGATATAACCACTGAATAAATCACTACATTAGCAAATTAGCAGGATCTTTCAAAAAGTGCAGTGCTTTCTTGCAGTCATTAAGTTTTCTAGTCAGTAAGGGAAAACAAAACAAAACAAAAACTCAAACCCCATCTCTGATGTAAATGATTTCCTTTTCAGGAAAGTGTTTTTGGGTAAAAGTGGCAAGCTTCTATAAATAGGAGCATACTGACTGGGAAGAGGCCTTGCATTACAGATTGATGCAGGGAGTGAATCAGTGTGAATGAGGGAATGGAAAACCAATGTCTATGTAAACTTTCATTCAAATCACAGTTTTTAAAACAGTTGCATGCTTCAGATTTATGAACTTTTTAAAAAATAATTTTAATGAGCATTTACAGAGAATTTGGATTTCCATTCATTCATTGCTGCACTTCTCTCCCCACCCAGCCCTCTCCCCCTGCCCCCCAGTTCAATCCTCTCTTTCAAAAGTAAAAGAAACACTCCCTCCCTGGTACACAATCCCCCCACACCCCTCCCACTGCCCCAAGTACATTCCACTATGCAACCTTAATTGTGGACTCCTGTGATAACCATAATACCCTATCATACATCGCTTTTAAATTATTCAGTCCCTCATTTGTTTCAGTGCAGTATACAAAATTTATCCAACCATTTTAAAAAATAATTTCAGTTAGTACATTCATTTTCCTTAAGGAGAATGAGTATTTTCTCTGATTCCAACCTAAAATATTCTGTTTTTTCTGTATGAACTATTCCAAATTCTTCAGAATTTCAATCAGAACTTCTTCATCACTGTCCCCAAAATATTCAGAATATTCTTACTTCTCACTGATAAAAATAGACACTGATTTGGGAATTACATTGGCAAAGAGCTATCAGAAATACAAGCTGTGTTTAGAAGAGGTTGTGGCACGAGGGCTATCATTGCAAGTGTCAAATAAATCTTGGGTGAAAGTAGAGAGTACCAGACGAATTTCTATCTTTGTTCATTGGCAATGGAAAGGTATTTGACTGTGTGGATCACAGAAGACTGTGAATAACCTGGAGGAGAATGGGAATCTCAGAACACTTGTGTTCATGAGAAACCTATACTTGGACCAGAAGGCAGTCCTCAGAACAGAGGAAGGAAACACTGCATGTTTCAAAATCAGGAAAGAAGTGCGTGTGGGATGTGTCTTGTCTCTGTACCTTTTCAATCTAGATGCAGAATAGATCACTCAGGATGTTGGACTTTATGAGGAGAAATGTGGTATCAGGATTGGAGGAAGGCTCATCAATAACCTGCATTAGCTGATGATACAACCTTGCTTACTTAAACTGAGGATGGCCTGAAGCATTTGCTGCAGAGGGTTAAAGACTGTAGTCTGCAATATAAACAGAAGCTTAAAAAAACCCAAAAGCCCAAAACTGAAGATTCTAACCATTGGGCCAACTGACAACAACATGATTGATGTAAGAAGAGATTGAGATTGTTTTACAGTTTCAGCCTCCTTGGTTCTACAAGCAGCATTCTTGGCACTAGCAGTCAGAAAACAAAGATGAATTGCATTAGGAAAACCTGCTGTGAGAAAATTCTTCAAAATGCTAAAGAGCAATAATGTCAGTGTAAAGACTAAGGTGCACCTGATCCAGGTCATGATCTTCGCAATTACTTGTTATGCATGAGAGACCTGGACAATGAATAAATATGACATTCATGTCTTTGAGTTGGAGTGCTGGAGAAGAGTATTGAACATATTATGGACAGCCAAAATAACTGATAGGTCTGGCCTGGAGAGGGTAAAGCCAAGCTGATCCTTGGAGGTAAAGATTTGGAAGCTCTGTTTCACTTACTTTGGACACATGGCCAGGAGAGACCAGTCCCTGGAGAAGAACATCATGCTTGGAAGGGTGGAGGGACATGCAGGAAAGGAAGACTATATGAGAGGAATTGACATAGTGACTGGGGTAATGAGAGTAGGTATATTAGAGACAGTGAGACTGGCTCAGGATAGAGCATGGTTCAGAGTCTTTGTCATATCAGTGGCACATAACAACAACACTTCTCATGATTTACCAAGTATATACAACCGAATAACCCATATACTTCATACAAAGTTGATAAAACATTCTCTTTCTAAGCATTGGATGCACTCAATATTTCTGTAGTCAAATAAGATTTAACCACTTTACTGCTACAGAAAAATTGACTGTTCAAACCCGTTCAGCAGCTCTTTAGGAGAAAGATATGACACCTGCTTCTAATAGAAGTTAAACAAACAAAACAAATGTCCTTGAGTAAGTTCCACCTGGCAGTGTCTGACATGTTTATGAGGCAATGCTTCATTATGGAAGAGATGGCCACCGAGCTTTCTCCTCTGAAGTGGCTGGTGGGTCCAAGCTCCTGAACGTTTGGTTTGCAGCCCTAAACATTATGCACTGTGGCACCAAGGGTCCTTACATGGAGAACACATCCAGGAAACTCAACAGAGCAGTATTTCCCTGCCACATGGAGGTATCACAGGGGGCTCTGGTGAACTGGTTGTAGGGAGTTCAAAGGGAGGCAACTTGAATCCACCAGCTGTTGTGCAGGAGGAAGAGGGACCATTCCCTCCCACGTGACTGGCAGCTTCTGAAAACCCACTGGGGAGTCGTGGTAAATAAGTTGGGACTAGAAGGCACTGAGCTGTTTTTGTTCTGCAGCACCTAGCAACAGAACATCATCGTGCTGCCTGATTGGCCAGGAGTATTGCACTGTAGTACTTTATGAGATGCTCTTGGAAACTGAAATTCAAGAGAACTTCTTATTATGCCAGACTCAGAGATAAGAATATTTTACCAACTTTGACAAAACCATTCTTACAATTGGTTCATTTATTTTAATAACTGTGAATTCTGCCATCCAATTATAATTTCCATTTTTAGATTTCTAATGTTGTATGCTGTCAAGTTAGAACTGACCCACAGCTGACCTTCCGGCAGGTTTTCAGAGGCCAGTCCTTGTTGCACGGAGCAGCTGGGCTTCACGACTCATGCCTTTGAGATTGCAGCACAGTGTCTTACCACTGGCCCATCAGGGCTGCCTCAGATACATAAATCAGCAAAGAATTACATCGATTACAGACTATTGACTCTTAATAGAGTCTTTAAATATTCTTAGTGTTTCATTCACATGTTTTGTATAAATAACTCAAGTATTATTTCAGTCACCCCAGTTTACTGTTCTAAAAATTGACATTTTCCTTGCCAATTATTACACTTTTATCTGACTGATTTATCAATGGAACTCCGACTGCAGACAAGTATTATGGGTTATATATGAACAAAAGAAAAAAAATTCCTCACAACTGGATTAACTAACAATGTCATGGGAAAGACCCATGAGCAACCCCCATGAGAGAAGGGGCAGTAGACAAATCTGCTAACAGGCCTTCTTAAAGCTGAAAAACAAGGATCTGTCACGAAGATGAAAATGTTCCTGATCCAATTAATAATATTCTCAAATGCTTCTTGTGAAGGCAAAATTTACCAGTGAAGTGTGCATACCAAGTGTTCATACAAAGAATGAGTGCACTTGAATTGTGTTGTTCTTGAATAGTAGCTTAAAATGGCCTGAAAAAAACTTACATATGTGTTTTAAACAGTGTTGTCAAAGTCCTTCTTGGCTTTAATTCCTTGTGGAGGATCACTTGACCGTAGAGAGCTGGGTCCATTTCTGCATTCTCAATTTTGTTCCATTGGTCTATGTGTCTGTCATTGCACCAGTACTGTGTATGCTGTTTTGGTTACTACAGCTGTGTAGTAAGTTTTGAGGTCAGGGAGTGCTACACCCCCAACTTCATTTTTGTTCTGCAGAAGTGCTTTGTTTATTTGGGGTCTCTTTCCTCTCCAAATAAACTTGACAGTTACCCTTTCAATCACCTTGAAAAATGAGTTTGGTATCTATACTGAGATTGTATTGAACGTGTAGATTGCTTTTGGTAGGATTGTCATTTTTACAATATTGAATCTTCCTATCCATGAATAAGGCACATTTTTCTGTTTACTTAGGTCTTTTATTGTGTCTCACTGAAACATTTTGTAGTTTTCTTTGTACAGGCCTTTTGTGTCTCTAATTACGTTCACTCCCAAGTATCTCAGTTTGTGGTTGGCTATTGTAAATGGTATTGCTTTCTTGGTTTCCCTCTATGAGTTCTCTTTATAACTATAGAGGAATCCACTGCTCTTTGGATATTGACCTTATATCCTGCCACTCTACTAAATTAGTCTACTAGCTCTAACAGTTTGGGGTTTTGTTTTGTTTAGTCTTTTTGTTGTTGAGTCGTTGGGGTTTTCTGTGTGCACTATCATGTCATCTGTGCATAGCAATACTTTCTTTATCTCTTTGCCAATCAAGATGTCTTTTATTTCCTTCTCTTGTTGTATTGCCCTGGAAAGCACTTCCAATACAATATTGAATAGAAATGGAGACAGTGGGCACTCTTGTCTGGTCTTTGTTCACAAAGAAAATGCCTTTAGTCTTTTCCAGTGGGAATGATATTGATTCTTGGCTTTATTCAACAAATGGTTCTGGCAAAACTGGACTGCCACCAGCAGAAAGCTGAAATAAGATCCACATTTCACACCATGCACAAAAATCAACTTGCGGTAGATCAGAGACCTGGGAGTAAAGTCCAAAACCTGAAAGCTCATAAGAGATAAATTGGGATCAAGCTTAGAAAGCCTAGTCTGTAATATAAAGAGGCTGGCAAATACAGCCTGAAATGTATAATCTGGAGAGGATAAAAGTGATGAATGAGACCTTCTAAAGATTAAATCCCTGTGAGTATCAAACACTTTTTCCAACAGAGTAAAAAGAAAACTTATTGACTGGGAAAAAAATATTTGGCAATACCAATTCAGATAAGGATCTCATATCAAAAGTTTAGAGAATCCTAATAGCCCTCCACAAATAAAAAGACTGGTAACACAGTTATAAAATAGGTGAAAGAAATGGGAAGAATTTTCAAAGAGGATGATAATTCATTCAGCTGATCAACAGACACATGAAGAAATGCTTGAAATCACTGCAATAAGAGAGACGCAAACCAAAACCACAATGAGGTACCATCTCACTCCAGTAGCAGTGGCAAAGTTTATCAGGACAGCAAGTAATAAATGTTGGAGAGGATGTGGAGAGATAGGAACTCTTACATTGTTGATAGGATTTTGAAAATAGTGCAAGTACTCTGGAAGGCAGTTTGATGTTTCCTCAAAAAGCTGAACATAGAAATTCCATATGACCCAGCTATTCCACTTCTTGGAATATAGCTTGGGAAAATGAGAACTAAGGCACAAATGGAGACTTGTAAAGCAGTGTTCATAGAAGCCTTACTCACCATTGGAAGAACATGGAAACAGTCCAAAGGTCCAACCACAACTGAATGGATTGAGAAATCATGGTACACTCACACAATGGAATACTATGCAGCACGCAGGAGCAATGAATTTGTAAATTACTGTATAACTTAGGAGAGACTGGAGAGCATTATGCTGAGTGAACTAACTCAGTCCCATAAGGACAAATACTGTTTAAAAACATTATTGTAGAAAATAGATAAGTAGTAAAATATGTGTGAGGATACTAAAGGGGTGGGGGGAGCAGAGAGGTGAGGATGGGTGGAGCGTAGTCAAAGGGTAACACAGTTCGATGCATAGAGGGGGAATTGGTTTAAGAAAATGAGAAAGATGTTAAAAAACAATGTATGCAAACTTTGTAAGTAAATCAGTATAAAATAAAAATTTTATGCTAAAACATTAAAAAGTCCCTCTTGGCATGGTATCAGGAGGGGCCAATCACTGAAGAATGACAGTATGTAAAGTGTCACCAAAAGAGAAGACTTTCAATGAGAATTATGAGCAGTGACTCCAACAAAGGAGTTAAGCACAGAAGAAATTGTGAAGATGGTGCAGAATTAGACTACATTTCCTTAAGTCAGGATTGACTTGCATTTTTTTTAAAAAATCACAACTTAGTAGTATTTAAATTGTACGCAATTTTTTACTAGTAAGGATGACTGTAATATGATGATTAATTAATATTCATGATTAACATCACCGCATTTCTCTTGAGTTTGTATTTTGAAATAGAATTTCTGAATAAAACGGTAATTTCAAGCAAAAAATTGTGAGAAATGACTTGCCTATGTCACAGAATACAAGTTTCTGAAAATTTAATTCAGTTCTACATTTCTACGTATCATACTTAAGTATTTTGTAGCAGATTTGCAGTAAATTTGTAAATAAGAAAAGTGTAAATCTTTCAAATTTTTTCCTTCACCCCCCCCCCGAATCTTTGTGTATTCTGTTTCCTTTATACTGCTATAAAGTTCAGGGTCAGCTGGATGATATTTTCATGGGGATGATATTAAATCTATAAGTAAATGTGTGAAATATTATTTCAATAATAAATTTCCCAGTTCGTGAACATAGAATGTTGTCCCCTTTATTGTGGTTTAATTTAGTCTCTTTCCATATTTCTTATTATTTTCCAAGTAAAAATTGTGCACTCACCGTGTTGCCCGCCCGGAGGCAGGCAACTCTCAGGCAACAGCTGCTCCTGGGGGGAAGGATGAACCATTGTCCCCTTGTCATTTTCAGTCTCTGCAAACTCACGGAGAACCAGCCATGAGTTGGGTCCAACTTGATAGCAATACGTTGAGTTGATATTGAGATCAGCCTAATTATTTAAAGAATTCTGATAACACAATTAATTGAAGTGGTTTTTTAATAATTTAATATGGTAAATACAGTATCTTATGATTCTCTTGTCAAGTTGAAAATATCAACAAAATAATGAAATCATAAAAAAGTGGATAGTGAAAATTTAAATTTCAAAATCATACTAAAGAAAGTGATAAATCAACCAGGACTGCAGGTGCACCCTCTGCAAGACATATCTGTTTCTTCTCTTAGCCGTCCATGGGATGTTCAGTGCACTTCTCCAACACCACAGCTCAAAAGCATCAGTTCTTCTCTCATTCCTATTCATTGTCCAGCTCTCAGATGCATAACAACTGATTGGAAAACTGTGGTCCGACACAGTTGCATGTTAGTCCTCAAACTACATCATTACTTCTCAATAATTTGGAGAGGTCTCTAACTGCAGATTTTCTCAGTGCAAGATATGTTCTTATTTCCTGCCTCCTGGTACCAAGGGTGTTAATTGTGGATCCAAGAAAAATGAAGCTGCTGACAATTTCAATTTCCTCTCCATCCATCATGACACTGCCTATTGACTCAGTGGTAAGAATCTTTGTTTCCTTGACATTGAGATACAATCCATACCAAAGGCTGCATTCCTTGATTTTCTGAAACAGGTGCTTCAAGTCCTCCTTACTTTCAGCAAACAACGTTGTGTCATCTGCATAATGTAGATTATTGGTGAGTCTCCCTCCAATACTGATGCCACACTCTTCTTCAATGAGTCCAGATTCTCCTTAGAGGCAAAAATGATGAGGCTTCATGTCACATACTTTGGACATTTGCTAGGAGGTGCTATTTCTTGGAGAAGGAGATGATGTTGGGAAGGGTGGAGAGTCGGTGAAGGAGACGAAGACCCTCAACCAGGTGGACTGACACAGTGACTGCTGCAATGGGCTCTAGTGTGTCAGGAAGTGTGAGGATGGCGCAGGACAGAACAGGGTTCAGGTCTTTTGTACTTCGGGTCACTATGAGATGGCCTCAACTCGACAGCACCTAACAACAACCTGAAATACTTCTTAGACATTAATAGCCAACAGAAAAAAATCAATAAATTCAAAGATATAATAGTAGAAATGATATCATCTGAAGAACCAGTAAAACAGAGAAAAAGAAACAGAACCATAGAAAAAGTTGAGACATTGTGAAGTTCACTGACATATGAGTAATGGAAGTAACAGAAACATAAAAAGACAGGAGGGGGAAAGCAAGGTATTAATGTCTTAAAATTCTAAATTTTTTTCCATAAAACATTAATGGGCTCATCATTAAGTCAAAGATCAAGCGATAGAATACATATAAATACAGGCATAGGCAGACACATCATAATCAATATGCTGACAGCGTAGAAGACAATAGGAAGCAAGGGGAAGAACCATACAATGGAGCGTCAGTACAATTACCGTCTGGCTCGTTACCAGCCCGGAGCTCAGGGGGCCTAGTTGGGAGGAGATGTGCAGTCAACCCAAAGGCGCAGGGTTTGAACCCACGAGCGGTTCTGTGGGAGAAGGATGGGCGATCTCTTGCTGGGTGATGTACCCGTTGGAAGGCCAGCTATGTGTCATTTATAACTGGATGATATTTGGCAACAACAGTAACTTTATCAACAATAAGAGAGGCTATAGGGCAGTTGAATACAATGATAAAACAAGAAAATATCTACAAGAAATCTTACCTGGAAGAAACCTCTTGAAAGTTAAAGAGTAAAAACCTTCTCAGATGCAATGCAAGAACAAATAAAATGTTAGATTGCTGTGAAATTTGCTAAAGATGAATGTGCTAATCTTTTATGGGAATATGAGCTTCAATGATCATGAAAATTCAAATGTATTCTCCCTGTGTATTTATCCGAACAAGTTTAGCGTGTGTGCTTCATGTTGGTGTTGGACCCACGGAGCTGGCATGGACACATCGGTGTAGCCGTATGCAGCCCTGGGTGGACCCCGCAGCGGCTTCATGGTCACTGTCCTGGGTAGCAGCCACATGGTCACTGTGCTGGGCCAGGCCATTTTAACAGCGCCTGATCACGCTGTCTCATCGAGCATATTGTACCACTGCCCTCCACTTTAACAAACACGATGAAATTGCCTTCTGGCTGGGTAAAAATGCAGACACCCGCCTGGTTATTGCTCTATGACCCACTGAAGCACAACTTCTGGGTTTGGGTGTATAAGTAAGTGTCTCAATTATTTTCTTTTCATAAATTATAATGCTCCTATAATGAGAAACCTCTTATGTATCATTTTTGTATATTCTTTTCTATTTTTTAAAGTAATTATGATTTTCGCTCTTCATACCTAACTTGCCATTTTTAGAAATCACAGATTAGGACATCAGGAATTATTCTTAAAAAAAGAATAAAAAATTATTCATGAAACTCTTGCACATATTCGGGACATTATATCTTGCAATGTTTGTAATATCTTGAAATGTAATGTATGTTTACAGAGGGAAAAGTAAGAATTATTTACATATTCTAGTCTTAGATTTCAAGTTTGAATCTATATGTTTGACTAAAAAAAAATGAGCATTTTCTGATGCGTTACATTTCCTTTCTCAGATCTATCTGATCAGGTGGTGTGTCTTGTTTTCTTCCTTGTTTTAAGGAATATTAAAACTGTTCTGGTATTATGACAGAATTGCATCTGTTCCTTTGACAGGTTCATTTTTTGATTTGTCTGGGTTTTCATATTTGCTTTCACTAAAAGCCCATCAAAATGTAGTTTTAGATGTATACAAAGGTATAAAATGGAATGATATATGATAATGTTACGATCGTATGGCTAAAAATCTACCACACGAAATGACATGTGTTGTTAGATACCATCAAGTCAGGAAGAAGGAAAGACCCAAAATGGGTGTCAAGAGTCTAATTATTGCACCAGAGGACCGAGAAGCCATGGCCAAGGGAAGAAATCAATATGTTAAGGAGCTGAACAGAATATTTCGAAAGGCAGCCTGGGAAGATACAGCATCCTAATGAAATGTGCGAAGAGCTGGAGTTGGAAAATTTAACTGGTAATGACACCTAGAAATCTTCCATGCTGCCTCCGACATTCTGCCTCCCTTTCCACGCTGTCATGGGCAGCTCTCGCATGACACAATACATTGTCTGCAGTAATTTAGCTTAATGTGCACGTGTTTTTATGTTGTCTCTTTAATGGCAAAATATGCACTTTTGCTTTGATTTCTATTCTTACGAGCTAGTTAAGAGCCTGGCATATAGTAGCGACTAAATAGATTGCACCAGGTGTTACAAGAAAGAATATGATTCAAGGAAGATTTCCACTCTCAAAAGTAGTATGTAGTTAGAAAGATCTCACTTTGGATCATGAAGCAACCCACGAAAGTATAAATAAAATATTTGCTAAGAGTGTATGCCTTTAAAAGCAGTTGACTTGGTTTTGTGTTGTTAATCTGTGATCCTAAACTATGTAATAACTTTTGTATCAATCAGAACAAGAAAGCTGAGTGAATAAAATAGTGCTTTAAATCTTAAAAAACATAGTAAATATGCAAAATTGTAAGACAATAGAAATGTACCTCACCTCATCATCCACACACACGCATACATATCCACTTGTGCGATTCCGTTTATAAAACATACATTATACAGCATTGCTCTGTCTTCCATGCTATATGTCTCTCTAACAATTTAGAGTTAATTATCCTATCCCTTTTGGTAGTTCAGTATAAGAGACTTAAAGAATATTAATTTTAAGGAGTTAAATTTAATCTGATTTTAGCTTCTGTAATAAAAGTCTGCCCACTTAGCAGGAACCCTAGTGGTACATTTATTAAGTGGTAACCTGCTGAACAATGATGGTCAGATTTTCAAATTCTGCAGTCACTGTGAATGAGAGATTTGACGGACTGCTTCTAAAAGATTACAGCCTTGGGAATTCTGTCCTATCAGGTGTGGTTTTTTTTCTGAATTAATCCATTAACAGTGAGTCTTTTAAAGCATTTTGTAATACAATATCCTATGAAATTTTACTGCTAAATGCTTTTGGGGTTTGTTTTGGTTTTTTTCCCCCCGGCCAGTAGGTTTTCATTTCATCCTATTATAAAAAGTTTTAGATGCACACAACAGGAACTTAAGCTTTAGAAGGCCTGATTAATCAATGTTTACTCTCCTGTTTATGCATTTCTGGCTGTGTTTTCCAGCCTTCTACGTTTGGTCCTGTTTTGTCCCTTATGATCTTCTTGGGTTTGGACTTTACCCCTATGTCTTCTGTATGGTGTGAGATGTGGATCCTGTTTCAGCTTTTGGCAGGTAGCAGTCCAGTTTTGCCAGCACCATCTGTTGTCATTTCCCCATCTGATAGGTTTTGTTTCCTTGTTGAATATCAGTTGGCCACACATAGATGGGTTCATTTCTGGGTTCTTGATCTCAGACAAGGGTTATAACAATAATGTACAGAATACTACAGGTCACCTCAAGAAAAAGCCTGACAATGTAATTAAAAAATGGGCAAGTCATGGAAAGACTTTACACATGGAAAAGCCTTTGGGTGGCCTTTCACACATGAAGAAATGCTCAAAATCACTGGCAATCAAAGCAATGCAAATAAAAACCAAGATAAGATACAATCTCACCCCAGTTGCAGTAGCAAAGTTTAACAAGAAAACAAGCAATAAATATTGAAAAGGAGACAGATTGGAAATGTTATACACTTCTGGTAGGATTGTAAAATGATATAACCACTCTGGAAGCTATTTTAGCATTTTCTCAAAAGGCTGAACATAGAAATTTTTTATAACTCACCTATTCCATTGCTTGGATTATAACCCAAGAAAATTAAAATTCAAGCACAAACACAGATTTGTACACGGATGTTCATAGCAATTTTGCTCACAATGGCAAGACTATGAAAACAGCCCGGATGTCCACCAACAAACTAATGCACGGAGAAATTGTGGTACATTCACAAGATGGAATACTGTGCAGCAGTACGGAACAACAATTTAAAAAATCACTACATATAATGGGAGAGAATGGAGAGTATTATGATGAGTGAACTAATTCAATCCCATAAATCTGCTATAGTATAAATAGAATGATAACTTCTAAGATGTGGATAGAAGTCCAGGGGGAGGAAGGGGTGGGAGCTGGGGGGCTGAGGGAAAGCAAGGTAGAAATCATGGGGCTGTGGAGTTTGGTGGGCAGAGGGAGAAGGTGAATGAATTAGGAAAGATAGATGGGGACTTGTAACGTTGGGATAATGGTGAGCATAGACCAAGGGTGATTAATTTTATAAAACACCATGTATGAAAACGGTCTTGTGAAACACAATATGAATGAAGAAATGTGTGAAACACAGTGTATACAAATTTTGTATGCAAACAAATATGCAAGTTTACAGAAATTCACCACTGTGTTTGTGCGTTTCCCTTTTTATCTCCAGTTCCAGCTCTCTGCACAATTCATTAAAATATTTTGCTTTATCTTGTTTTGCTGCCCTTCGAAATGTTCTGTTCAGCTCTTTTACTTTGACATGTTTTCACTTTGTTTTGGCTTCTCAATGCTCTAGTACAATTTTCAGGGCTTTAAAGTTAAGAAGGGAGTGTGCCAGGATTGCATTCTCTCTCCATACCTAATCTGTGTGCTGAACAAATTATTCATAACACTGGACTCTGTGAAGAATGTGACAAGATCAGAGGATGATTCATCAATAACCTACATTATGCAGATAACATAACATCGCTTGCAGAAATTGAGGAAGACTTGAAGCCCTTGTTGCAGAAGGTCAATGTGGATGGCATTTCAATGTCAAGAAAACAAAGATTCATACCATTGGACTGATAAGCAACATAATGATAGATGAAGACAATATTGAAACTGTGAACAACTTCATTTTACTTTGATCCACAATTAACAACCTGTACCAACTGGTAGCACCAGGATAGATGGAAAAGAGATTTGGGTTGTTACCAACTAGAGCTGCTTGACTCCACAATCAACCCTACTGGCACCAGCAGTTAGGAAATCAAAGGACTAATCCCACTGGAAAAATTTACTATCAGGGACCTCTCCAGAGTATTGAGAAGCAACAATGGGAGTACAGAGACTAAGGTGCGCCCGATCCAGGTCATGGTCTTCACAATTAGTTATTATGCATTAGAGAGACGGACAACGACTAAGTGACAGAAGAAGAATTGATGTCTTCGAGTTGTGGTGCTGGAGAAGGGTCTTGAACATACCGTGGACCGCCAAGAAAACAAATAAGTCTGTCTTGGAGAAGGTGAAATCAAGTTTCTCATTGGAGACTAGGGTATTAAAGCTCTACCTTACATACTTTGGGTATATGGTACAGAGACCTGCCCTTGGAGAAGGACATCATGCTTGGAAGGGTGGAGGAACAAAGCAAGAGAGAAAGATCTTGGAAGAGATGGATTGATACAGTAACTGGGACAATGGGACTGGCAGTGTTGGGTCAGTGAGACTGGCTGAGGACAGGGCTGGCTTCAGAGTTGTTGTACATAGTATTGTTATGAGTTACAGGTGACACAACACATAATAACACAAAAACAACAGCAAGCAGTCAGGAAATCAGCAGATCTATTGTACTGGGAATGGCTTCAGTTAGGGACCTTTCCAAATTATTATGGAGTAATAATGCCAGTTAGAGTACTAAGGGATATTTATTCTGGCCATGGTCTTTCTGATCACTTGCTGTGCATCTGACAGCTGGACAAGGAACAAGGATGACAAGAAAAATTGATGCCTTTGTAATATGGTGTTGGAGTAGAGCACTGAACATCCCAGGGATGGCCAGAAGAACAAAGAAATACATCTTGGAGAAAGTGCAACCGGAGTATTTTTTGGATGCAAAGATATTAAAGCTTCTCCTTACATACTTTGGGTATGTTGCTAGGCGAGGTTATTCTTTGGAGAGGCATATGATGCTCAGAAAGGTGGAAGGTCAACAGAGGAGAAGAAGACCTATGACCAGATGGATTGACAAGGTCCCTGCCGCAGTGGGATCTAATATCTCAGGAAGTGTCGGATTGCACAGGGTCGGACAGGGTTCAGATATGTGGTTCATAGGGTCACTGTGGGTTGTACTTGACTCAACAGCACCTACCAGCAACAACTCTGTGTGTGTGTGGAGGGGGGAATCTCTGGTGGCTTAGTGGTAAGGAGTTGTACTGCTATCCTAAAGGTTTGTGATTCAAATTTACCAGCTGCTCTGTTGGAGGGTCAACTGTGAGCCAGTTTTGATACAATAAAGTTAAGTAACAACTAACATTCATAGTTTAAGTTGATTTTTAAACTTTTGCTTTAAAATTGGGAAGCAAAATGTTTTAATATAAAAGTACAATAATTTTATCTTTTGCTTTTCCTCTTCACTTCTTAATTGAGCAATCATGTAATTAAGAAAGGAAAAATAGCATAAATTGCTCTCAAGAGGCTGATACCTACATAGTCCAATTTGGATTTGTCATGATGTAAAAGGTCTCTTACGTTCATACCTGTGGAAACTATAAACTTAGAGAAAGGACAATAGTTCTAGAACAAGGTTCAAGTCTTTTGTTTATGGAGTCAGTAATAGATGGGGCTTAACAACAATGACAATATATATTACAAAGCCCTTGTCTTCCATTTTGGACTTCCATTGACTTGACGCTGTATGATGGCACTCTTGTTTTGGTTGAGGGTCTGTGTAGATTGTTTTCTTTCTTTAAGCTTCATGTTTAGAGTCAATAAGACCTCTACGAGGATACTTGACTTTAAGGCCAAGGCCTTGTCTCCATTTTGGAAATTGGGTGGAGCGACTACACTCTGTAAGATGGGATCTCTTGTTTTGGTTGAGCAACATTGTGGAATGTTTGGGTGCTTTTGTTTTTTGGGGTTTTTTAATGAGTCAAGTGCAATAATGGTTACCCATAGTAGACACTGTTTGGTGAAGCTCCCTGATTAAAACAAGCTTAGAAGCAACAGTGGCATCCACTTCTGAAATAGTTTGCCTCCAGAAATGCTATGACTGGAGAAAGGATGAAAGTTACACAAGTGTCCAGGTCTTTCATTCATAGGGTCATTATAAGTCATCTATGACTAGAGGACACTTAACAACAATATGTTAATTGCTTTGGTTCAACAACACGAAGAGAGGTTTTTAAATGAATACTGCAATACTCTAAAAACTATAACAAACTTTTATTAATTGAAATCTAGCCATAACTTGAAGTGCTTGCTGCGAAGGGTCAAGGACTGTAGCCTTCAACATGGATTGAAGCTCAACATCAAGAAAACAAAGATTCTTACCACTGGGCTGATTGGCAGCACCATGATAGATGATGAAGAGATTGAGAGATTGTTGACAGCTTCAGTTTGCTTGGCTTCAAAATCAGTACTCTGGGCACCAGCAGCCAGGATTTAAAAGACAAATTGCATTGAGAAAGTTGGCTGTCAGCGACCTCTCCAAGGTACTGAGGAGTAATGATGCCAGTCTGGAGACTACGGTGCATCTGATAAAGACCATGGTCTTTGCCATTACTTGCTATGTCTCAGAGAGCTGAACAGTGACTTGGGACCATAGGAGGAGAGTTGAGACCTTTGAGCTTTGGTGCTGGAGAAGAGTACTGACTATACCATGGACTGCTAGAACAAACAAGATTGTCCTGGAGATCAGTGTTTATTATAAAATGAAAACAGAGTTAGGTAATCTGTACATTTCCTAGAACAGAAAGCAAACCATCAGCCTCTGCCTCCCACAGGAGGTGTGGGGGGTCCTTTGTCACCATTGAGTCCATCTTTAAGAAGAGGACCACTGGGAGCTTTAAATAAGAATAGTTACCATGGAAACCTGTTATAACTGTAAAAAAGAACCATTCTCTTAAGACAATTAGCACTTTCTTTTTTACTTTTTTAATTTTACACTGGTTTGCATACAAAGGTCATATACATCCTTTGCACATTATCCTTCATTCACATTGTATTTCATACACTCATTTTCAATCATTATTTTATAAAATCACCATTGGATTATAAATCACCATTGAACTATTCCTACCATTACCCTGTCTTTCCAGATCCCTGGCAGATTTCAAATCTGGTTTGTTATTCATGAACACGAGTTCTGTTACTGGATGTGTCTGTTGTTTCGGACCATAGAGTCAGAACTGACTCGTATTTGACCGTGCGGTGTGTTTTCAGAGGCAGTAAATCGCATAGGAGGAGATTGGCCATCCTTCTCCCACAGAGCAGCTGGTGGCCTCAAACATCATGCTTTCAGGATTGCAGTACAGCTGCTTGCCACGGGGCTGTGATTTAGCACTAAAAATGGGGCAGTGATTTTGGTTATGATTTGGGTACCGTGATTTTTAAGTGGAATCATCCTTACGTATTTTGCTTCTGACGTGGAGTGTGATGCCGTCGTAGTGCATTCATGCTTCCTGAGGGATCCCCATGATTTCTCTTTCCATCCCTTCCACCCTACCTCTTCTTGCCTTCCAGGATTAATCTAGCAAACGCCACAGCTAAGTGTGACACGGTTGGCTGGTCAGCTGTCCCTGGTCACCTTACAGGCCACTCTAGGATTTAGATGAAAGGCGAGTCACACAAGTGACTTATTCTAGGCCCAAGGACCAAGAACTTGGGGTTCAAACAATCTATGAGACCAGCAGCCCTGTCCACTCTGATCATTTCGACTTTACTTAAAGGTCCCCCTACTTGGTCTAGGACCTAGTGCTGCGACCCTTTTCATCCTGGTCAACTCGAGTAGGCAGCGGTCATCTGGTTCTTCTGGTCTCAGGTAGTGAATTTGGAGGACTAGTTGTTTCTGTGTTCTTTGCCTCGCTTCTCTCCTGATTCCTGGCAGGGAGTGGCTCGTGTCTGTTCCCCTCTCATCACGAGGTGGGGGCTCACAAACTTGTAACACTGCAGCTGTTGCTCATCGAGGTAAGATAGAAAAGACTGTCTGTGAACTCGCTATGTCAACAGGCTTGATGTCCCAGAGGCCACACACACACGCACACACAGGGAAAGGCAGGTAGTTCTGATGCTGAAAACTGTGAAGTTTAAAGATGTTGCAGTAAACGCGCAAATCTTATCCTATCATTTTTAGGCGTTAACGTTCCAAACTGCTCTGTGTGTGTGTGTGTGTGTGTGTGTGTGTACATATTAATATTTAGAACTTACATTACGATAATGTAAGAATGGCTGTGCTATTAATTGCTAATTTTGTTGA
>NW_006399754.1:33310554-33328210 GCF_000299155.1 Elephantulus edwardii
TCTTATATTTTATTTACTTATTTATATTAACATATATGTGTAGAACAGAGCAAGGAAACACTGCATAGTTCAAAATCAGAAAAGGTGAACACCAAGGATGTATCCTCCCTTTGTTATTTTTTAATCTATATGTGAAAGACATCATCCGGGATGCTGGGCTCTATGAAGAGGAATGTGCATCAGGTTTGGAGGAAGACTCAGTAGTAGCCTACGTTATGAAGATAACATGTTCTTGCTTGCTAAAACTGAATAGAACCTGAGGCCTTTGCTGCAGAATCTCTGACTTCCACCAAGTGTGTATTAAACTTATCAGCTCTATATCTTTCTGTCTCTTGTCCTGGGTCTCATTTTCTGAACACTGAAACAACAAATCTGCTTAGTATTTTGAAATTAATTCCTGCTTTTCATGAAAAACAACACAAGCAAAGTTTAGAAATGCCCTAAAACGCAGTATGCATTTATTCAAAATAGTCATCATTTCAAGAATCTCTCTTGGATTTTAAATGAGATCTTCATTCAATGCATTAAATCACTATTTCTTACATTAATATGGTCACGTTTTACACATGGCTTGAAATTGAATATCAGCAGACAAGTGCAAATAGAAATTATCATTCAGTCACATTCTGAGGAAAACCAGTAATATTTACCAAAATAGAACTTGTTAATGATAGTCTTAATATTTGCAGATACCTATTACACGTAATTTAGATTAAAGGGGAGAAGTACCAAATGGCTTCTGACTAAAATTTTTTCAATGAACCTAAGGGGTAAGGCCGTGCTCACTGGCTCTCTGTGGTATTTTGCTGTGATACACGGAGTGCTTTCATTTTGTTATCATTTATTTAGAGTTCTTTCCTTAGTGGCATTGGAATAAGTTAACGAAAACAAAGTTTATACCGAGGAATAAGTTAATCTCCAATGTAGTGAGTGCTGTTTAAGTATTGATCCCAGTTGGGAGCCGTGGACCAAGCACAACTAGGTGCTTCTGTGACTCAGTTCTCCAGGTTCTGGTCAAGGGTCAGTTTACGGGAGCCTTGTTCTGAACTGCCCTTTCCCATGTTTATCATGGTTGGACACATGGCATGTTAGCCTACATTCAGATTAACTTACCCTCTGCACATAATGTTGCTATTGCAGTATTTTGTTTAATCAGACTTGGCTCATATCTCACTCTCCAGGAGCTTTTCAGGGATTATCAATCCCATGACTTCTCATCTTTCTTTTTTCTCATTCTTTTTTTTCATTTTTTAAAATTTTAATCAAAGTTTGCAGAGATTGTGGATTTCCATTCATTCATTGTTGCACTTTTCTCCCAGCCCACCTCCCCCATTGGCTTTTCTTTGTGAAAAGTAAAAGGGAAAAAAATATTTCATTGTAATTCAACCCCTCCCCCTGCCTGAGTCCACTCCACTATGCTACCTTCATTCTGGACTCCTGTCATAAAAATATCTAATAATATATCTCTTTTAAACTTGTGGAGCAACTGGTGGATTTGAACCATATACCTTTGGCAGCAGAACTTCTTACCACTAGGTCAGTAGACCTCTCTATGTTTTTATTGTTATTGTTATGTGCATAGAGTTGACTGTGTCTCATGATGCCCCTATATACAACAAACAGGCCTAACCCCTGCTTTATCCTGTGATCATCTCATTGTCTCTGACACACCTACCGCCATTATTCCAGTCACTGAATCAATCCATCTCATCGAGGGTCTTCCTCTCCTGTGCTGTCCTTCACCCCCACCCCTAAGCATGACGTCCCTCTCCAAGGACTGAGCCCACATTGTAACATGTCCAAAGTTTGTCAGATGGAGCTTCAGAATCCTTGCCTCCAAGGAGCAGCCCGGTTTAACCCTCTCCGGGATAAACCAGTTCACTCTCTTAGCAGTCCATGGTATATTCAATACTCTTCTCCAACATGACAGTTCAAAGACATCAATTCTGCTTTTATCATCCCTGGTCATTGTCCAGCCTGCTGATGCATAGCAAGTGATTGCAAAGACCATGGCCTGTATTAAGTGCACCTTACTCTCCAGACTAACATCATTGCTCTTCAGTACTTTGGAGAGGTCTTTGACAGCAGACTTTCCCAATGCAATTTGTCTTTTAATTTACTGGCTGCTGGTGACAAGAGTGTTGATTGTGGAGCCAAGAAAACTAAAGCTGTTAACAATTTCAGTCTCTTCACTATCCATCATTATGCTGCCATTCAACCCAGTAAAGAGAGTCTTTGTTTAATTGATATTGATCTTCAATCCATATTTAAGGCTGCAGTCCTTGACCCTCTGCAGCAAGCGTTTCAGTTCCTCCTCCATTTCAGCAAGCAGGGTTGTGTCATCTGCATAAAGCAGAATGTTGGTGGATCTTACAACAGTCTTGATGCCACTTTTCTCCTCATAGAGCCCAGCCTCCCAGATAATCTGTTCTGCATATAGATTGAAAAGGTATGGAGATAGGACACATCCCTGGTGTACATTTTTCCCAATCTTGAACCATAAAGTGTTTCCTTGCTCTGTTCTGAAGACAACCTCCTGGTCCAAGTAGAGGTTTCTCATTACCAATATGTTTTTATTAGGCCCTTTCAGATCAGTTCTAATTCACAGAGACCCATACTGTATTAGTTCTTGATCTTCAGTGTTAAGTGCAGTGAATACCCAGTTTGGTCTTTATAGTTATAAAAAGTTGGTACCAGGTGGGGAACAACAGGAAGATCTAAAGATCAGCCAAGAGCAAATCTCCTGGCTTTAGTCTGATTATTCTTTACTTAGAAATGAGAAGCATGACATGGCTCTAGCCCTTGAGAAAGCCCACTGTGGAGAGGAAATGGGAAGAGACAGGCTGGAGGAGAGAGTAGAAAGGTTTGTTAGAAAAGCTACATCTCCAAGGGCAAGCACAGCCTCTCCTCAAACCAGACATGGAAGAGGCACTTTGCCAAGACAAGGCACTTCATCTTTTATTAGGGTCGTGGGCTCAGCAGTTTGACTGTTTCCAAGCTTGAGGTTGGATCTGTGAGATGATGTCGTGGGTGGGTCTGGGAAGTGATGTGGTGGACATTTGTGTCCATTGCTCCCTATGACACTTTTGTGCCTAAAACACTAATTATGTTTCTTCTAGAAGCAGAGAGTGGGCAACCTAGAGTACCATGTGGTGTCTAGGTCCAAGGTCCCTGATTCTGATTGGTCAGAGCCAGTCCTACCCACTTGATTTGGCCCCTACCCTCCATTGGTTCCTTGTAGTCACAGGCCTTCTTGACCTCATGGCCTCCTCCTCAGCTCTCTCTTCACCCACCCTCTCCTGACTCTGACACTAACATTAACCGAACATTAAAAATCAGTTTCAGGAAAGTGTTTCATAAATCATTTCCCCTCCTTTAGCTACTATAATCACTCACCATTCACTCAGTATTTCAACTCTCCACGTAATTACATTTACCTGTGAGCATATGGTTCTTTCCTCAGTTTTGTCTGTTTGAGAGGGGGTTGGGAGAGAACGGCAGCAAACAGTGGGAAATAAGAACTGAGTAAAACATCAGAATGGACATTAAAGTAAAATGTCAAAGAATGTTTCCACAATATCAATCCAACAAACAGTGTCAGCCTCTTTCTACACATTATTTGTGCATATCAAAAACATCATAGTCGAGCATGCCCTGGGAAACTGCTCTGCACTGCAGCTTCCTTTGGAGTTCCTCAGCTTGATATTTAAAAACAAGGTACATTTCAGAAATCTTTACTGAAGACATGGAATTAAACTTGGACCTGCATGTAAAGAAAAGAAGGCTCACCAAACTAGAAGGAAATCAGAATGATTCCTTATGCCACTGTTGTGGTGTCCACTGATTAGAGCAGACCTGCAGTGACCCTCCAGCAGGTTTTCTTTTTTTTTTTTATTTTATTTTCCAGCAGGTTTTCAAAAGAGTATATACTGCATGTCACTGTCCATGTGCTGGCAATGAACAGCAACACCCTGATGAGAGTAAGCAAGATGGAGACACACCACTCCATGAGCCATTCAAAGTGTCGATCCAGCTCAACTGTATTGAAGGCTGCATCACACTTATATGAACAAGTAAACAGGAATACAGGATAGGGTGCATTTACAGACGTGGGACATGTGGATTGGTTAGGAGAACCTCAGCCTCGTATGGACCACTCCCAGTGGCAGCCGTCTTCCCAGGTGGCAAGCTTTCTCAAGATGGTACAGCCAAACACAGGGGAGCTTTCTCTACCCCGTCTTAAAGGCCATTGGGAGGCTTGCACTTATCTGGAGCTTAGGTGATTTGTCCTGGCCAGAGGCCCTCTCTTCCTCCCCAACACTCCCCACCATCTGCAGGAAAAGATTGCTCTTCTTTCTCCCAAGGAGCAGCTGTGGGTAGGATTGTGCACCTTTGGTTTGGCAGCACAATTCCTTATGACTAAGTCACCAGAGATCCTTCACATGCCATAATTGTCATATTATTTGGATTTATTGGCTTTTTCCTGTCTATATACATGTCCACATATTTGTCAATAATACAGGGACTGCAATATTTAACATAAAGCTTTGTAGAGGACTTTAAAAGACTTGAAAAATATCTCCTTTAAAGACTACATGGCTACCCATTTTACTTTTCACTCTTGCAAAACCAAAGGATTCTTTGAACGGGAAAGCTTTAACATGTTCATGGTCTCTTATACTGCTTGTTTGAATCTTGTAGTAAAATTTTAATGTATATATTTTCAAGGTTAAAATGTTGACAGAAAGAAATACTGTAAAAAGAGAAAGGGCCACGTAGGACCAGCATATCTGACCTTTACCAGCTCCACAAAAGGGTGCCATCCCCATCAACCACACAAAATCAATTGTCATGAGGTGAGACACATCCCCATGCTCTAAAGTAGCTTTTTATTCATCCTAATGGCTGCAAATATCCTTTAGTACTTGGAGCATGTAATGTGCAGAGTGTGATTGTTGGAAAACTAGAGTTGTGAAAAATGAAATGGAATGCATCAACATTGACATTCGAGTTATTAGTGAAATGAGATGGACTGGCTTCGGCCATTTTGAATCACACAATCACATGGTGTATTATTCTGGAATCGAAAAACAGTGTAAGAGTGGTGTTGCATTCATACTTATAAAGATAACTTCAGGTTCCTAAAGTACTATGTTGTGAGTAATAGGATATTATCCAGATGCACACAAGGAATATCAATTGACATATTTCAACAAACAGATATAGTCCTGGATGTGCTTATCATGTAGTGCCAAGAATCCTTAAGAACAACTACCTGGCCAACTGAAAGAGATTCATATTTTATTTGCATTCCAAATGAAGGTGATCCAACAGAGTGTTGAAATCACCGAAAAATATCACTAACATGAAATGCAAGCAAAATGTTGCTGAAGATTATAAAAAAAAACTGCTAGAAAGGAACATTGGCAGAGAACTAACAGACATGCAACCTGGGTTTAGAAAAGGCCATGGCACTAGGGATATCATTGCCAATGTCAGAAGGATGTTGGCTGAAAGTAAAGACATTCCTCTAGTAATGTCTATTTGTGCTGGTTTTTTTTAAAAAAATATATGTCAATTTAAAGGCATTTGATTGATTGGATCATAATAAACTAACATTAAAAGAACGGATGGTATTGAAGACTTACTTAATTGTGCTCATGTGAAACCTATACCCAGACCCAGGGCTAACGTGCTATGTGAGCAGAGCAAAGGAACACTGGATGTTTGAAAGTTAGGGATGGTATAAGTCATAGTTGTGTCCTTTTTCCATACTTATTAAATCTGTATGTTGAGCAGATTATTGAAGAAGCTATACTGTATAAAAACCAATATGGCATCAGGATTGGATGAAGACTCATAAGTAACCTTTGGTACGAAAATAATACAACTTTGCTTGCTGAAAGTGAGGAGGCTTTGAAGCACTTGCTGCAGAAGATCGAAGAGGGCAACCTGCAATATGATTGCATCTCAATGTCAAGAAGACAGCAGTCCTCACCATTGGTCCAATAGGTAACATCATTATAGAGTGAGAACATACTGATGCTCTAAATGACTTCATCTTACTTGGGTACACAATCAATACACTTTGTACTAGCAATCATGAGATCAAGAGACATTGCAAAGGAAAAGTTTAGTCAGAAACCTTTCCAAATTATTAAAGAGTAAGATGTCATAATTTTGAGGACTAAGGTGTACCTGATTCAGGCCATAGTCTTTCAGTCATTGGCTCTGCATTTGGGAACTAGACAGTGACTGAGGATGACAGAAGAATTTTGTGCCTTTGAACTGTGATATTGGAGAAGAGTGCTGAATATCCCACCAAAGAACAAGCAGATATATCTTGAAGAAGGTGTAGCCAGAGTGTTCCGTGGAGGAAAAGATGATTGAGCTTTATCTCACATACGTTGGTCATATTGCTAGGAGAGGGATGGCAAAAAAAGGAAGACGCTTAAACAAGGTGTATTGACACAGCCACTGCAGCAATGGGCTTTAGTGTGCCAGCTATAGATCATGAGGCTGGAACAGGATAGGATGGGACTCAGCTCGGTTGTTCATAGGACGCCGCGAGTTGTAGTTGACTTGAAGTCACCTATCAACCACACTAATATGACTTCTCTACAGGTCAAAAGTCCACTGTGATATCTTACAGAACACACTGAACCATGTTGTTGTTTGTATGTGCCATCGAGTCACCTGTAACTCATAGTTGCATACACACCCTACACACAACAGCCCTAAACCCTGCGCTAGCATTTGCCAATCTTATTGTCTCTGACACATCTATCCCCATTTCCCCAGTCACTGAATCAATCCATCTCATTGAGGGTCGTCCTCTCCTGTGCTGTCCTTCCACCTTCCCAAAGATGGCATCCCTCTCCAAGGACTGATCCCTCCTTGCAACATGCCCAAAATATGTCAGATGATGCTTCAGAATCCTTACCTCCAAGGACCAGCCTGGTTTCACCATCTCCAGGACAAACTTGTTTGTTCTCCTAGCAGTACATGGTGTAGTCAATTCTCTTCTCCAGCACCACAGCTCAAAGGCATCAACTCTCCTTCTATCATCCTAGTTATTGTCCAGCTCTCTGATGCATGCAAGTAATGGCAAAGACCATGGCCTGTATCAGGTAAACCTTAGTCTCCAGACTGACATCGTTGCTCTTTAGTACTTTGGAGAGTTCTCTGACAGCAGATTTTTCCCAATGTAATTTGTCTTTTAATTTCCTGGCAGTTGGTGCCCAGAGTGTTGATAGTAGGGCCAAGCAAACTGAAGCTGTCAACAATCTCAATCTCTTCACCATCTATCATTATGCTTCTAATTGGCCCAGTCATGAGACTCTTTGTCTTCTTGATGTTGAGCTTCAATCGATATTGAAGGCTGCAGTCGTTGACCTTCTGCAGCAAGCACTTCAGGTCCTCCTCAATTTCAGCGAGCAGGGTTGTGCCATCTGCATAACGCAGATCATTGGTGAGTCTACGTCCAATCCTGATGCCACACTTCTCCTCATAGAGCCCATCCTCCCAGATAATCCGTTCTGCATATAGATTGGAAAGATATGGAGATAGGACACATCCTTGACACACACCCTTCCCAATTGTGAACCACACAGCGTTTCCTTGCTCTGTTCCTCTGGCTGCCTTCTGGTCCAAGTATAGGAACCATGTTTGGGAAGGCAAAAGAAAACACTACAAATTAGGTAGGTTGTAAGAACAAGAATTTCTTGTCTTCAAATTCCTCATCCAGCAGTTCAACGTAGGGTATTGGTGATGTTGATTCCATCTGGAGGCACCAAGAATAGCTGCATGTCCCTTTCCTGGTTCCAGTATCATCAAGTGCTGTCTGTACCTGTCCTCCTCACGGCATCTTCCCTTCCTCTCTGTTTGTCTTCTCTTTTATTGGCCTATCTGCTCTGACGTGTTCTTATGATAGCCTAACTGATGATATCTTTAAAGACTATTTCCAAGAAGATAGTTATTAACTAGTACAGGGGGTTAGATTTCAAGACATCTTATTAGGATCCGGATTAATTCCATAATGAGGTTCAGAAGAATCATTTTTGCCTTAAAAAGTATGAAATAAAAATATGTTAATTCACTAAGCAACATTGTCATAGTCATTGAATTTTAAGAAGTGAACTTTAAAATGTAACTGTTTGGGTTTGATAATTAACTAAGGAGTTCCCAGAAATATATAGGCACGTTATCTCTGTTTTTATTGAAATATATAACCAGAAACACAATAGCATAATTACCAGGTTTAGACTTAAACATTCTGTCCAGTATAATATTGATTAGGTTCAGTGGTCAAAGCTTACATAAGCTAAAAGAGACACTTTTATGAAAATTTAGAATCATTTGAAAGCTAATTATGGCCAAATTATATTGTCTAGCTTTGAAAGACGTCTGTTTTTCTTTTTTACAACTTATGATATTATATTAATTGAGAAAGATATTAAAGTGTCTATTCACTTCTTAAACAATATGCCTCTGGAAACTATGAACTTTGATAAATGTCGAGAGTTATAGAAAGGCTTCGGCCTTTTGGTTCATAGGTTCGCTCTGAGTCGTGCTCGACCTGACGGAAATCATTGGCAGTCATCCTCCCAATTGATTGGGAGAAGGCTGGGCCATCTTCTTCCATGTGATTAACTGCCTCCGAAACTTGCTGGAGGGTCAGTTATCGGTCACTTGCAGCTCAATGGTGTATAACAACAATTTAGTAGAAATAGTATATTTTGTTATTTAAAAAAAATCAGGAAGACTTAAGAAGTGTGGTTGTTGTATGCCCTGGGGTTGGAACCAACTCATAACTGACCCTCCAGTGGGTTTTCAAAGGCAGTGAATTGCACGGGAGATTGTCCATCCTACCCCTATAGAACAGCTCTTCTATTTGAACAATGTGTCTTTGAAATTGCATCACAATATCCTGGCCCTAGGCCAGCAGAGCTCCCCAAGAGCTGTAGGATAAATAAGCAAATAATACTGATGATTTTAGAACAATTTTCTGTGTTATTATTCTTTTAAACAGTTTCACAATTTTATCATTTATGTTTTTGTATTAGGATTTTAAGATATAATTAAAGTGTATCACTTAATACATATTATGTTTTAACAGAAAGTAACAAAGACAAACTTATTGCCTTTGAGTCAAGCAGAACTCCTTGAACCTCTATCCGGCTTCCAAGGGTGTAAACCTTTATAGAAAAAAAAAATGACTGATCTTTCTATAGATTACCTGGTATATTGAAAACCCCAGACTTTTGGCTTGAAACCTAACATGCAGTGTGCAACAGCACTGGGACCTCTTATATTTTGTTGTTGTTACTTTTATGTCCAGTCAAGTCACCTGCAACTCATAGTGACCCTCTGTACAATAGCTCTGAACCCTGCTCTATCCTGGGAAAATAACATTGTCTCTGATACGTTTGACCTGATTACCAGAGTTACTGAGTCAATCCGTCTCATTCAGGGTCTTCTTTTCTAAGCATGATGTCATTCTCCAAGGACTAGTCCCTTCCTGCAACATGTCCAAAGTATGTGTGATGGAGCTTTAAAATCCTTGTCTCCTAGGAGGAGCTTGGTTTCTAGTATAGAGCTCTTTGATCTCTCAGCAGTCCATGGAATGTATGTTCAATACTCTTCTCTAGCAACACAACTCAAAGGCATCAATTCTGTGAACTTGGTTATTGTCCACCTCTCTGGTGGATAGAACATAATTGTGAAAAGCATGGCTTGGACCAGCGACATCTTAGTCTCTAGGCTGACAGAGTTGTTCATCAGTACTTTGGAGAGGTCCCTGACAGCAGCTTTTCTCAATGTAATTTATCTTATTTCCTGACTCCTGGTACCAAGAGCGTTGATTGTGGAACCAAGCAAGCTTAAATTATTAACAATCTCAATCTCTTCACTGTCTATCATGATATTGGCAATTGGCCCATCAATTGGTGAGAATCTTTGTTTTCTTGATGTTGAGCTTCATTCCATATTGGAGACTGCAGTCCTTGACCTTTTGCAGAAAAAGCCTGAGTTATTCCTCTGTTTTGACATGCAAGGTTGTGTCATCAACATAATGCAGGCTGTTGATGAGTTTTCTCCCAATCCTGATGCCACGTTCCTCCTCCTCATAGTGGCCAGCCTCTGAATGTGCGGTTCTGCATAGAGATTGAAAAGGTATGGAGATAGGCTGCATCCCTGGCATATACCTTTCCTGATTTTGAACCATGCTGTTTCCTTGCTGTGCTCCGGTTTCAAGTGTAGATTTTGCTTGAGCATTCTGGAATTCCCATTCTTCTCAAGGTCAGCCACAATTTGTTGAGACCCATACAGTCAAATACCTTTGCATAGACAATGAAACACAGATAGACATTTTTCTGGGACTTTCTGCTTTCAACTAAAATCCATCCAACATTGGCTGTAATATCCCTAGCATGGCAGCCTTGTTTAAACACAGCTTGCACATCTGACACTGTTCTAGTCCTTATATTTTTGTGTATGTTAATTATATAAAGTTGGAATAAACATTTAAATTTTCAAATATTTTTATTAGGTGTTTAACTGAAATAATTTTGTCACTTAAGTAATTAATTTTAGATGATCCTACGCAAGTATCATGTATAAAGTCATATTGAAACACAAGTGTGCTCTGCAAAGTTTCCCAGTCTTCCTAAAAAAGGGAGATTTGAATCTCATATCTTTGAGTTGGCAGTGTGACTGCCTTTCATGAGGCCACCGGAACTCCATAAGGACTGAACAGCGACTTATCGATTGCCCGATAGCACAGCAAAGCTAATGATTTCTGGGCATTTCAATGGAATGCAATCTCTCTTCAGACTAGGGATAGGTCATATGAAAAACTGAATTCCGATCAATGTTTTGATTTTATTTGTATCATATATTTCTGAAATGATTCAAGGTTATTTCTCAAGTATTTGATTTTATATCTCTCCTGCACAATGGATTTAATTTTTATGTAAGCTGGGAGTATTCAAAAGCAATCCTGAATCTCTAGAGAAATCTCATTAATCAATGCCACCATAAAAAGTGAGCTTTGTGTAGGTTGGTTCCTACTCTGTCTCCTTTCAATTACCAGTTTGGCAAGTGTGAAAAACTGATGGGTCTTAGAGAGTAACTTTGGCTTATAGTAATGGATTAATCAACTGGAGACTCCAGATTTGATTGCTCTTTTAGAAGTTATTTATCTTTCAAAGCAAAGAAAATTTACCCTCAGAATTTTACCTATTTTATCTTCTAAGAAATACAATGATGCTTTTCCAAGAATGCTTACTTTATTAATCTACTCTGAATTTTATATATTCTATTGAATGTGATAGTGAATATATGAATCCAATTATTTGAAATACGGATCATTATTTATTATAACCTGGTTTCTTAAGTGCAAAATTTCATTTTTAATAAAAAAAGTCTTGCTATATTGATATTCTCTCATATATTTTTGGCTTCTGTAGTTATTATAGTTTAGTCTTTTCTGTGTTGTTTCATTTGTACCTCATATTAGAATTACTTGCTAATTGTTTTAAAATACTAGATTTTTTTACAAGTTAATTAAAAATGTATTCTCTGATTAACCAGTATGTACCAGTCCCTGTTTCTATTGCTCTAACTGCATGAGCTTGCTGTAAGGAATTTACCTTCTCAAGCTAACAAAATAAAAGAGGTACTACAACAGCCAAGGAAGCAGTTTCAAAACTCTCACATTTTTAAAATAATGTTTTTAAAAGGCTAAGTGGCCTTTTGGTCTGGTGGACAATTCTGAGGAAAACCTTCTTACCAGAACGAGCTCCTTTAATTGAAGTTTTTCTCCACCCAACAAATGATAGTTGAGCATCACTTCCTTCTGCTAACGTTAACACCAGGACCTTCTGACATTGTGTGAAGCCTGGTCCTTCCAAGAAATGGGAAGGGACTTGTAACCCCATTAAACATTACTGGGTTCCTCCTGGGAATCACAGATTTGCTCATTTCCCCATCTTCATTCTGTCTTTACATAATGTGCTTATTTTCCCCCCTTGAGATGGTAAAGATCATAAAGGTTAATACAGGCATTAAGAAAACCCAATAACACACCTTAAATAAGTAGCCTAAGTATCTACAGATAGTCCCTCTGAATAACCTGTGACTCTGCTTGGAGTCTCATGTGCCATTATGAGTGACTCTGTGGCCTTCGAGACAGCAGGAATCTTGAAAGATCCGGCCATGGGGGCCAAAGCTTCACATGGACAGGCCCCGTTTTAAGACACATGCACGTGCTGCTGAGTCATGCATCCTCCAGCCATCAGGATCTTCCCCACGTGCTTCCCACCAGACCCAGAAAGAAGGTGGGAGGGGCCAATCATCTTAAAGGACAACTGCATATCCACTTAACTATCCTAATCCTCCCAGAGAGGGAGGGAATCCAGGAGATCCCTTCCTCCTTTCAGAATAAACAAAGATCTTTTCTTGTTGATAGGTTAACTCTTTAAACCCATCCTCTTTATGAATAATCTTTATATCCATTCTTGTCTCCAAAGACTTTAAAAGAACCATGTTCCAAAAGACCCATACAAAAAAACTAGAGCATTTCTGCAAGAAACAAAGACCTATAGAAATGGAAAAATGTATTTTGTTCATGTGTGGGATGATGCAATAATGTGAAAATGGCAATCCTACTAAAAGCAATCTACATATTGAACTCAATGACAGTCCAGATACGAAATTCATTTTTCAAGGAGTTTGAAAGGGAAATTGTCAATTTTATTTGGAGAGGCAAGAGACCCCAAATAAGCAAAATACTTTTGAGAAAAAAATTAAGGTGGGAAACATAGCACTCTCTGACCTCTAAACCTACAGCACAGCAGTAGTAACCAAACAGCAGGGTACTGGTACAATGAGAGGCACATAGACCAATGGAACAGAACTGAGAACCCCGAAATAGACCCAGCTATCTATGGTCAGCTGATATTCAACAGGGAAATCAAAACTATCAAATGGGGAAATGACAAACTCTTCAACAAATGGTGCTGGCAAAACTGGACTTCCACCTGCAGAAAGCTGAAACAGGATCCACATCTCACACCACACACAAAAAATCAACTCAAGGTGGATCAGAGACCTAGGAGTAAAACTCCAAACCATAAATTTCATAAGAGAGAAACTGCAATCAAGCTTAGAAGGCCTAGCCCACAGTATCAAGACACTGCCAGATAGAGCCAGAAATGCACAACTTGAAGAGGATAAAATTGATGAATGGGACCTTCTAAAGATTACATCCCTGTGCACATCAAAAGCTTTCCCAACATGGTGAAAAGAAAACCTACCAACTGGTAAAAAACATTCAGCAATATCAGCTCAGACAGGAGTTTCATAATGAAAGTTTACAGAATACTCCTTGGTCTCCACAAGAAAAAGACTGACAACCCAATTACAAAATGGGTAAAAGACATGGAAAGAATTTTCACAGAGGAAGATATTCAAATGGCAAACAGACACATGAAGAAATCTTCCAAATCACTGGCAGTAAGAGAGGTGCAAATCAAAACCACAATGAGAGACCATCTCACTCCAGTAGGAGTGACAAAGTTCAATAGGACAGCAAGTAATAAATGTTGGAGAGGATGTTGTATGGTAGGAACTCTTATTCATTGTCTGAAGGATTGTAAAATGGTACAACCTTCTGGAAGGCAGGTTGACACTTCCTCGTAAAGCTGAATATAGAAATTCCATATGACCCAAGTATTCCATTACTTGCAATGTACTTTGAGGAAACAAGAACTGAGGCACAAATGGAGACTTAAACAACAATGTTCATAGCAGCATTATTCACCATCATAAGAACATGGAAACGGCTCAGATGTCCAACCACAATCAAATGAATTGAGAAATTATGGTACAGTCACACAATGGAATACTATGCAGCACGCAGGAGCAATGATTTTGTAAATTATTACCTAACTTGGGAGGGACTGGAGAGCATTATGCTGAGTGAGTTAAGCCAATCCCACAAAGATAAATATTGTACAAAACCATTATTGTAGAAGGAGTATGAGGATCCAAGATGGGTAGGTGGAAGGACAGGGATGAGGATGTGTGGGTGGTCAGGTGAGGTGGGGGCATTAATCAGAAAACCTGCTGGAGGATCAGCTATGAGGCATTTCTGACTAAAGGGTCATGAATTTTTCTCGATATGGCCTTTGATAATAAGTCGGTTTCATGCAAGTACAGGATATTCAAAGAGACAAGAAGGAGGGTGGAAAAAAAAACCCCAAAACAAACAAAAAAACAACAACAACCAACCAAACAGTACAAGTGCCCCTTTGGAAGTTATTGTTTGTTACCTTAACAGGGCTGGTGAGAGATAAAAGACAATTGTTTGCTTTAATGCAAGTAGGTTTAGGTTATCATGTAAATGAAGCGGTCACCCTAGGGTAAGTGTTTCTGTTCTACAGTGTTGGTGTCTCTACTGCAGATACAAAATCTATGTGTGAATAATAAACTGTTCTATGCTTAAGTAAGGAAGCTGGCTGGGAAAAAACAAACAAAAACTAGAATGGTGATTTTCTTTTCTTTTTTTTAAAATGTTTTAAAATTCTACCTTTGACTTTTTGAATTGGCAATCTGCACTTTTCCTGGGCACTTTATCCCAGGCAAGTAGCTGTATGTGTGTTGGGCATAGACGCCAGTGTTTTTACTCTAAGGAACAAAGAATGTGGCAAAAATTTGAAATGTATTTAAATTAAGAATGTTCATATGTTGGGTTTCTCAGGATGTTAATTTGACGTGGCATATACATGCTGAAGATGTTGAAGAGAGTTACATGATTTGAGCAGTAGAATATCATGTTAGTTGTTTTTTAGTGGATTATAATAGAGTGGTAACAGAACAGTGAGTGAGTAGTGCAAAGGAAATAGAGAAACAGAAGTAGATTGTCCCAGGTCAGGAAGGCTATCAGGTTAAACATTTTAGTAGTAATAGTTGTAGTAGTAGTAGTAGTAGTAGTAGTAGTAGTAGTAGTAGTAGTAGTAGTAGTAGTAGTAATGTTAATGCTAATTAAAGTTTACAGAGACTGAATTTCCATTAATTCATTGTTGCTCTTTTCTCCCAGCCCAACTTCCCACTCCCCAGGTTCACTCTTCATTTTGAAAAGTAAAAGAAAAATTCTTTCATTGTTATACAATCCTTCCCTCCAAGTTGACTCCATTATTCAGCCTTCATTTTGAAAAGTAAAGGAAAAATTCTTTCATTGTTATACAATCCCTCCCCCAAAGTCCATTCCACTGTACAGCCTTCATTCTGGACTCCTATCATGACAATAGTACCTAATCATATATCTCTTTTAAACAGTGCTTTCCCTCATCTGTTTCAATGCAATGTATATAAATTATTCCATCCTTTTCAGTCTTCCTCTAACCCCAATATCAGTCCCATTTTACAACAGTGTCACTATGCAGTATTTGTCCTGTTGTGACTGAGATATTTCACTCAGCATAATGTTCTTCAGGGTCACCCACTTTGTATAATATTGCATGAGTTCCTTGTTTTTCAATGCAGCACACTATTCCATTGTGTGAATATACCACAGCTTCTCTATCCATTCATTTGTTGATGGGCACTTAGGTTGTTTCCAACTCTTTGCTATTGTGAAATGGTCTTTTGTTCCTCTGATCCTTGTAACTTGATTGTTTAGGGTCCTTACCTCTGCCTTCTGTCCAGTCCTGTTCTCCTGTTAGGCTCATCCTTGCCTCCTGCTCCCTTTCCTGTTTTTCTCTCTTTCTTACTTTCCAAATAATCTAGGCATCTGACTCCATCCTGTCTTACTTGACTTAAATACTGCTCCCAGTTGCATTTGACACACTGATTCCCTCTTGTATTAGTGGTGGCTGAGTTGTTATGTGCCCTAGAGCAGACTAGAACTCATAGTAACTCTGAAGAATGCATCTCAACTTTGCCCTACCTTGGGGCCATTCTCACCCTCTCTAATAAACTTGAGACCACTGTTACAGTCATGATGTCAGTCCATCTCACTGAGGGCCTTCCTGTCCTTCACTGATGCACCAGTCCATCTCCAAGGACCAGCCTCTCCTAACAACACCTTCAAAGCATGTGAGACAAAGTTTCACCCTCCTTGCTTCCAACACTGGTGTTAATGTTAGTTTGTTGAATTGAAAAATATCTTATACAGAGCTGAGAGAGCTAGGTTATAAATTAGATGTTAATTTAAAGGTTAAAAAAAAACACCCATAACTAACCAAGAATTACGCCAACATTTTTTTATTTGAGCATATGAATAAATGGTGATTTGTAATTATATGGAAGGCTGCAAACACCCTCAGGAAAGGGATAATTCTGGATCAAAGTAAATTAGAGCTGAGTTAAACTAAGAAGATTGTCTCTATTTTCCACTAACTACCTTCAAAAGCATTCCCCCCCTTTCCTTTTGATCCTGGCTTCAGTGACTGCTGCCAGCTGCCTCTGTGCCCTCCTGCCTTTGTGGTGTGGTTTGACTCTTCTGTGAATAGTTATGAGTGTAGTGTGGTGTGTAGGCACTCACATCCCCTGTATAACCACCTTCAGACTGGCCCCAGTGTCGACCCAAAACCTGTCCAGCCTCTGGGTGCTGCAGTGTTCGTTATTCGGGTTTCTTCTAAGCAATGACTCTACGTCGCAGCTTTACTCTGGGTCAGCGTGTTGTTTGTGAGGTTTTTCGGGTTTTGATTGGTCTGTTCGCTTTGAGTGAATGCTTACATTGAGGTACGTTCCCTGGTGGGTTGTAGCTTAACCAGTAATTAAGAGGGAAACTAGAGGAAAAAAAGAACATAAGAATCAAAATATCACACATTCTATCTTGATCTGTTCATTTTCTCCTGTTACTAATAATACATGGGGTTTCTATATCATGTGTGACTCATCTTTACATTTGTAAGGACATAACTTGCACTTTAGGTTCATAGATGGAGAAGACTCCCCAAGAGTCTTATCTATACAAAATCCCAGTCTCATTGCCTCTAGTTAAAACCAACTCATAGCTGACCCTTCAGCGGGTTTTGGAGGCTGTAAATCACATGGGAGAAGATGGATCACCACTTTCCCCAGGCCCTGTTGGTGAGTTCAAAGCACCAGAGAGGTGATTACAGAGAAATTCCCTACAAACTATCCAACTAAGAGCTCCATAGTAGAACCTGGGCTTAGAGTGGACCATCGTTATGTTGATATGAGGATTGTAGGTGGTGAGAAGAACCTTGCTTTTGAGGGGCTAGAAGAAAAACCTTTATAAAATGCATTATTTAGTGCAGCTTGTGCTGTTGATAAAGAAGAGATGGTAAAGATCTCAGACTAGTCCTTGTGACTATGACCTTGTTTAGAAATCTTTGATAAAGGTACCACGTAGATAGATGGATACGCTGCTACAAAGGGAGAGAGACTACCGAGGAATATACATGTCAAAGACATTGAGGTTCCGATGGTAATAGAGCTCAGGTATTGAAAGAAGTTGCGCAGATGTAGAAGACTTACATTGACAGTTTATCTTGAAACACTTGCACCACTCTCAACCGAGCAATCTCTTTCTCTTCTGGGGTATTATTGTTATCAATAAAACACTCAAATGTTTTAAATTCTTGACATCAAATTCTTTTCTCCACCATGCCTTTACCTACCTCAG
>NW_006399754.1:33329544-33342830 GCF_000299155.1 Elephantulus edwardii
AGTACTTTGGAGAGGTCTCTGACAGAAGACTTTCCCAATGCAATTCTTCTTTTAATTTCCTGGCTGCTGGTACCAAGAGTGTTGATACTAGATTCCCCCCCTCCCCCATGTCTGTGAGATTTTTCGTGAAAGTAAGTTTTCATTACTGTCAGATAAATATTCAAGAGGGCAATTACTGGTTGTTATGGTAACACCTTTTTAAATTGTAACAGTAAGACTATTTTCCAAAGCAATTGCACTATTTTACACTGCCACCAGCAATGTGTGAAAAGGTAGTATCCTAATGTTTCCTCACCTGAACTGAATGATCATGTTAGTTTCCTAAGGTTCTTTTACAAAACATCGTACAGTAGTTGCTTAGAAGGAGAAAATAGATACTGTACTAATTCTCGAGTCTAGAAATCTCAGGTCTGTGTTCCAGCAGGGGCACGCTCCCCTGAAGCCTTCTCTTCTGGATCCTCTTAGTCTGATGTATTCCTGAGCTCGCAGGTACCACGCCATGGGGCATCATCCCCTGTGTTTCTGTCTATCATCTTCCCTCAGGAGCACTGATGGCACTGTGGTGGAGTGCTCCATTACCAACTGAAACATTGTTGCTTCAAACTCAGTGATACCAATGGACCCAGTGACTACCACGATGACCTTGAACATGACAAAGATTGTGAGGATGGTGCCGGATAGAGCAGGTTTCAGATTGGTAATTCACAGTCTTGCTCTTGGACTTGAAGGCAAACCCACCAGCTTTTCTATGGGAGAAAATTGTAGTAGTTTGTTCCTGTATAGATTACAAACTTGGACATCCTACAAGATAGTTTTGCTTTGGATTGAAAAGTCTCTGTGATTCAGAATTTATTTACAGCTCTGATTTTGGTTTGCTTATTGATTGTGTTCTTTGTGGACAGTATTCATATTTGAACTAGGCCTTGGCACCAGCAGTCAAGAAATCAAAAGACAAATTGTATTAGTGTGATCTGCTGTCAGGGACCTCTCCAAGATGCTAAAAAACAATAATGTCTACAGACTAAGGTGGATTGATTCAGTGACTGGGGTAATTGGGATGGGTGTGTCAGAGGCAGTGAGATTGGCATAGGATAGAGCAGGGTTTAGGGCTGTTGTACATAGGGTCACTATGAGTCGCAAATGACTCAATGGCACATAACAACAACAACAACAGAGACTAAAGTGTGCCTGATCCAGGATATGGTCCTCACAATTGTTTGCTATGCATTAGAGAGCTGGGTGAGGACAAAGGCTGGCAGAACAGAATGGATGTCTTTGAGTTGGAGTGATGGAGAAGCATCTTGAACATGTGCCACCCAAAGAACAGATCTGTCTTGGAGAAGGTGAAACCGAACTTCTCCTTGCAAGGGAGGGTTTTGAAGTGCTATCTCACATACTTTGGGTATATAGCCAGGAAGGACCAGTCCCTGGAGAAGGACAGCATGTTTGGAAGGGTGGAGGGATAGCACAGAAGAGGGAGAACTTGGATGAGATGGATTGGCACAGTAACTGGGATAATTAGGGGAAGATATGCTGGAGACAGAAAGGTTCAGAATAGAGTATGTTCAGAGCTATGAATCTCCGGTTACTTGATAGCACGTAAAACCAACACCATTCCGTTTCACCTCAAGGTAACCTGAATGATGACATCTTCAAAGATTCTAGTTTTAAACAAGGTCATAGTCCCAGATATTGGCCTTTGAAGTTCAAGATATCATTTTGAGAGATACAGCTCAATCTATAATGGTCTCTAGCTTCTCAGAATAATAATCTTCTTATGTGCAAAAAATTAGTTCAATCCTATAATTGAAAACAAAAATTAATACATTGCCATCCCTCAGAGTAAAGCAAAGTTACATGGTCAGAACGACACTCTAACTAATCCTTAGTGATGGCCGAAGTTTTGATGACTGCTCTTAATTTACATAAGAATATTTGCATCTGTATCTAATAATTTTAGTTTGACTTTATTTATATAATGTAATAGAAACGTTGGAAACGACAAATTTTCTTTCTAGAAGCCTAGTAAAGAATCTCTGCATTGCAATAGTTCTATTTTTTTTCTAGGTCATACTAATCTCTGTGACTTCATGATTGTATAGTGAGTTAATAACCTCTGGTTTTGTTTTGATTTTTTTTTACCATAACTTCTAGCAATAACCACTAAATATGACCCTTCTAAATCCTGTTATGGATTTAATTCCGGCTCTTAAAATGATATGTTGGAGTTCAAACCCTTATGCTTGTAAATGTGAACCTATTTTGAAATGGAGTCTTGAAAATGTCATACGGTTAACATGAGAATATAGTGGAGCAGATGAGCCCTGATGTTATACTGCTGCTGCTTATACAAAAGACAAACCAAGCAGGCATGGAGGGGCAGAACAGCTGGCTCGTGGAGCTGCAGGTGCAGAGAATACCTGAAGACACTGGGAAGCAGGAGAGGGAAGGGAAACTCTATCTTAGAGCCTGAAAATGAAATCAATAATTCGAATTCTCTGATTTGAACTTTTAACCTTCAGAACTTTGAGACAGTAAAGTCCTGATGCTATAAGCCACCAATTTATACTTACTTTGTTTGTTGTAATAGCAAAACTGGGAAACTAATACAAATTTCAGTGAAATTATGATCTTGATTAAATTCCTGTCTTTTAGAACATAGTTCTCTGACTATTGAAAAAGCAAGGGTAAATTACGTTTTCAAGTTTCGTAAGCAATTTTCATAAATGCAGTCTCTGTCTGTGAACCTTATGCTGACTTTAGTAGTAACATAAAGTAAGTAGATAACAATATTACCCCCAAATGTTTTTTAATTATTTTCCCTACTGTATTTCCCATTTTCTCAACAAACATTTTATTCCAAGAGTTGCCTGTTCAAAGCAGTCCAGTAATATTACTGACTTTTATTCAATACAATTATATTCCATAATACCAGAGGGAGCTCCAGCATCCTAGTGGTGAGAAGCCGCATTGCAATCCCGAAGGCTCCTGGTTCGAAGCCATCAGTTGCTTCTGGGACTTTTCTGAGGCAATTAATTGCATGGGAGGAGATTGTCTATCCTTCTCCCATGGAGCAGCTTATGGCCTCAAAATATGTTCATTTATGATTGTGGCAAAGCTTCTTACCATGAGGCTACTAGAGAGTCCTATAAATTTTGGTATTTAAAGATAATTTTGCTCACAAAAGTTTTAAATATGATATTATGACTGATCTGTAAAAATATCAGCAATAATATTTTCAAAGACCTTTATGATAATCTCTTTGACTTTGATCTTCCACAGGTATAAAGTCTATTTGTAGTATTTTAAGTCAAAATATACAAACACAATTATGAGCAATTAAGTAGAGGTGAAATGTCTATCTGCCTACTAAATGAGAGAGTGATTTGCTTGTTTATAATATTTTGGGTGGGTTAATGGTGAGGCATCGCACTGCCAGGACAAAGGTATGCAATTAGAATTAATAAGCTCTTCCGTGAGACAAAGGGAATCCCAGATGATTTCCTGTCTCTGAAAACCCACTGGAGGGTTAGCTATGGGTCAGTTCTGACTCGACAGTACACAACTTTGTGGCTTAGCTGTGTATGTGCTTGCTTGCTTACGGTTTACCGTTACTATTGTAGCATTTATCTATCAGGTTGATGCTGGGGGAACTTGTGGATTTGGTGGCTCTGGAAGCTATGCCATGAATTTTTCAAATACCAGGAGGGTCTCACCTGTGGTGGACAGGTTTCACTGGAGCTCCTGTATTAAGGCAGAAAAGGTGCAGGATGGCTCTTGAGTGAAAACAGAATGCCAGAAGAATGTCTAGTTGTGTTTTATTGACTCTGCAGAGACATTTGACTCTGTGGAATATAGATAGATAGATAGATAGATACATAGATAGATACATAGATAGATAGATAGATAGATAGATGAAAGATGGATGGATACATAGATAGATAATGGATGGATGGATACATGGATACATTGATAGATAGTTAACATTGAGAAGAATGGGAATCCCAGACATTTAACTGTGCTCATGCAGAACCTCTACTAAGACCAAGTAGCTATTGTCTGAAAAGACCAAGAAACACTGTGTGGCTTAAAATTATGGAAGGTGTGCATCAGGGTTGTGTCCTTACTCCACACCTATCCAAGCTGTATGCTGAGTGAATCATTTAAAAGCTGAACTCTATCGAGAAGAATGTGGTGGCAGAGTCAGTGGAAGAATTATCAACAACATGCATTATGCAGATGGCACAACCTTACTTGTTACAGATAAGGAAGCTTGAAGTGCTTACTGTCAAAGATCAGAAACTACAGCCTTCAGTATGGATTCCATCACAACATCAATAAAACAAAAATTCTCACCACTGGAGCAGTAGGTAACATAGATGGAGAAAAGACTGAAATTGTTAATGATTTCATCATCCACAGTCAACACTAATAATAGTCAGGAGATGACGAGATATATTGTGCTGGGAAAGTCTGCAGTCAGAGACCTCTCCAACTTACTGAGGAGCAATGATGTCAGTGTTTAGATGAAAGTGTACCTGATTCAGGCCATGGTCTTTTCAATCACTTGCTGTGCATCTGAGAGCTGGATAATAGTAGATGTGACAAAAGAAAAATTGATGCCTTTGAGCTCTGGTGTTGGAGAAGAGTTCTGAATATTCCACGGACTGCCGAAAGAAAATGAGATGTGTCTTGAAGAAGGTGCAACCAGAGCGCTTCTTGGAGGCAAGGCTGGTGAAGCTTCATCTCACATATTTTGGACAGGTTAGGAAAGACATTCTTGAAAAGAGACATCATGCTGGGAAAGACAAAGGGTCAGCAAAAGAGAGGAAGATCCTCAAAGAGATGTATTGACACAGTAATTCTGTGGGCAGAAATGTGTTGAAATGATGAGGACGGCAGAGGATAAGACGAGATCACACCTGTTGTTCACAGAGTCACTATCAATTGTATTTGATTCAGTGGCACCTATCAACAAGAACGTTGCTATTTATATGACCAATTATGAATATGTATTTCTGTTGTGATCGCATTTAAAAGTATTAAGAACAAGAAGGAAAAATAGCTACGAAACAGAAAAATTTATCCTATAATTTTTCCAGTGCTGTCACCTCTTGGTTCCTTGAATATTTAAGTAATGTGCTCAATAAACCAGTCTAATGATTATATCTCAAATGTTTGCTGGATTTTTTGTAATAATGAATTCTATTGTTATCACCACGATTTGCCATCTAGCCAACACTGACTCCTACTCTGTTATGATCTACACAGGCAAATGCCTTTGCACTGCTTTAAACAATAAGCATATTTATAGTATACTATGCTCTCAGTCAAGGTACATCTGGTTTCAGTAAAGATATTTTTCAGTCAAGTCTTGTTTTGAATCCAGCAGAGATTGCTAGAAGTTCTCTCTTAATATACAGTTCCAGTCTTCTTAAAATCATCTTCAGCAATACTTTACCTTCATGTAGTAGTAGTGATGTTGTATAATAATTTCTACATTCTGCTTGATCACCTCTTCTGTAAATGGAAACAGAAATGGATCCCACTTACTGGGCAGATGACTGTTTGCAAAATTTCTAGGCATAGACGAGTGAGCACACTGAATTGGAAAACCATCCAGAAATAGATTGGCTGCATTGAACACTAATGACAGAAGACAGGGCAAGTTGTGACATAACATGAAACACATCATATATGAAGAAAGTGAAATTTCATTGCAAAGATAAGGAGATAGAGAAAAGACCAAAGAGGATGTCAGAAGGGACTTTGGAACTTGTATTGGAATGAAAAGTAGAATCCCAGGAAGGAATGCTGAAGTAAAAGTGCTGACTACGATTTGAAAGAGCAGTTGGAGAAGACAAAGCACAGTCTAGTCCTGAAATATTCAAGGAGCTGGGCTTAGAAAACCAATGGAAAGAACATGCTCGGCATGACTCATGTTGAAAGGACTGAAGAACTAAGTCAAGTCTTGAGTGCAGTCCTGAAGAGTCCTAGGTACAAAATCTCAACAAGGCAGGAAGCAGGACAAGAAGACTGAGAAAATGCAGTCACTGGACCAAAACGATTAGTTGGCGCTGAACTATTTCTGGCAGATATGATGAAGGGTCAGTAGTACTGAGGGGACAAGTCCATGCACACTGAAGGCCCTGGCACAACAAGAAAGGAGTGAAATATCATTGAAATGTTTCAGGAAACAAATCCCTGACCATGCTCATGGGCTTCTGCCAACAAATACACAAATTACCTGTCCAAATGTCTGGAAGACACCAATGCCTGCTCCGATTCCCCAAAAAGATGATCCAAAGAGCTGTGGAAATTATTGAGCAATATCATCTCACTAGTGTTGCTGATGTTGTATACCTACAGTGAGTTTCCAAAGGCAGGTAATGGCCCGAGAGGAGATTGCCCATTTTTTCCCCCTGCAGGGCTGCTGGTGGGTTTGAACTGTGTGCCTTTGGGATTTTTGTGCAGCTTCTTGGCACTAGGTCACCAGAGGTCCCTTATTACACACAAGTAAAATCTTGTTGATGATTATAAAAAAAAAAAAAAAGGCAGGGACTCTCTATCAAAAAGGAATGGCCAAAATTCAAACTGGATTCAAGAGGCTGGACTGGATTCAAGGGGCAGCGCTGATGACTATCAGGTGAGCCTCGTTGAAAGCAGAGGACTCTGGAAAGATGTTTCCTTTTGTTTTATTGATTATGCAAAGGGGACCATAACAAACTATGTCTAACATTGAGAAGAATGACAATCTCAGCACATTTAATTGTGTTCATGTGAAACATATATAGAGAAAAAGAAGCATTTGTCTAATTGGAACAGGGACCACGTGTGGCTTAAAAGCAGGAATGGTAAATTATAGAGTTGTATCTTTTTCTCAGTACCTATTCAATCTTCATGCTGAACAAATCATTTGAGATCCTGGACTAAATGAGAATAATGTGGCATCAGGATTGGAGGAAGAATCAACGTGCTGTGCACAGGCAGCACAATGCCACTTGCAGGAAGGGGACCTGAAGCCCTCACCAGAGAAGATCAGAGATGACAGCTTTCAACAGGGGTTAGATCTTCACTCAAAAGCTGGAATCCTCACTACGGACTGAGAGAAGGCATCAGGAGAATTGGCGAAGACCTGGAAATGGTCAAAGACTTTTACTTTTCACTTGAGTCCACAATCAACACTCATGATGGCAGAAGTCAAGACAAAAATGTGTGTTGTTTTGGGGAAAATCTATCGTCAAAAATTCCTTCAAAGTTCTAAATGGGAAGGAAAAAAAATTAAAAGACTAACGTGTATTCAGCTGCATTTAATGCATCTGAAATATGAAAAAAATTAATGAAGACTGAGAGGAATGGAAGTGTTTGAACTGTGGTGTTGGAAGCTAATACTGGATGTCTCCTACACTACCAAAAGAAACAAATATTTCCTGAATGAAATACAAGAGCACTGCTTAAATGTCAGGTTGGTAAAACCTCATCTCACTTACTCTGGGCATATTTTCAGGAGGAAATACGGGAGTATTTTTCAGGAGAGAAATACCGTGCTGGGAAAGTTTCAGGGTCAGCAAAAGAAAAGAAGACCCTGAACAAGACGGGCTGACGCAGTAACTACCGTAATGGACTAGAGCAGAATGAAATCAGAGGATGGGGCCAGGCCGGGCAGGGCAAGATGCTAACCTGGGGTTCACAGGGCTGCCAGAAGTCGCTGTCAACTAGACGGCACCGAAAGATAACAACGGAACAGAATAACAGAATATGTTGGTAAATATACTGGTATCCGACATGTCTTTTGCCCAAGATCATCTCATTCTTGCTTCGACATTTTTTTTTTCTGATACATATTCAGATTAGTAAACACTTCTATATAAAGCTCTTGTTTCACAGATTAGCTTCCTCTCTCATACTCTGGAAGAATTAGATGTATTTACAGACACACTCACACACACACACACACACACACACAGAGTCTATTTTGGTTAATAGTATATTTTATTTTCCATGTAGAATAATTTACAATAGGGATTCACTAAATATGTATCTTAAATGGGTTTATAGGGAACACTGGTGGCCTAGTGGCAAGAAGCTGCACTGCAATCCCAAAGGCACAAAGTTTGAATCCATCAGCTGCTCTGTGGGAGAAGGATGGGCAATCTCCTCCTATGGAATTAACTGCCTCTGAAAAACCACTAGGAGATCAAATATGGGTTGGTTCCAACTTGAAAGTATACAACACCAAATGGTTTCATAATCAATTTTTTCAGGGTATTCTTTTTACTACCACAATGCTGGAGTAAGCATCTTGTAAACTTACCTTTCTATATATTTTTGGGAAAAATCATTAAAACAAACTGAATAATAACTATCCTTGGCATTGTTATACATATATAGTTTTTCCAATTTCAAAGAAGGTAAGAATTGTAAATTAGAATATTTTTATCAGTACACTGGTGTAGAAGAAGTCTCAAAGGGAGTTATAAGGAGGTATAAAGGACGTATTTAGTATAGGACAGAATGTAGGAATTAGGATTGGATACAATGAGTTATAATCAATGTCTTAACTCAAGAGTTTATTACTCAGTGTTTTCAGGATATTTTTCCTGTTGTACAAGTTCATTTATTTGTAAATATAGATTTAAATATATATGTTTTTCTTAAAAAAAATTCAAATATATGGCTTAGTGGCAAGAAACAGCAGTACAGTTCCAAAGGTGCACATTTGAACACCACCAGCAGCTCTGTGGGAGAAGGGTGGGCAATCTTCTCCCATGGGATTAACTGCCTCTGAAAACTCGCTGGAGGGTCAGCTATCAGTCGGTTCCAACTCTACGGTACACAGGAACAAATAACAATATATACATATATTTACTTTTTTTTTTTTAGTTTTCGTGCCTTTTACAGTCACTGGATTTATTACTGTTTCTAAGATAGTTATGAATACTAATTTGAAAGTGATGCTCTTACAGGAAATATCATGTTTCTCAATTTAAAGAATGCTTTTGCAAATAATAGACAGTATATAAAAATTGTGGAATATATTTTCACTATAATGACTTCCACATGGTTTCTAGAATGACATTTAATAATAAATTCAGCCATTATAGTTTTCATAGTAACAAATATTGCATATCCATTTGCAAACACAAATTATACTACCAAATATGTGAGTTTCTAATTGCATAATTATGTGAATGGAAACGTATAAACATGTCCCAAATTGAAGTGAAAAATTAACATTTTATTCATATTAAAAAACCATAATCACAGATGACTTCATTAAAGAGAAAAACAAATACAAAACAAGAACATGACTACGTGATTTTTGTCTCATGCAAGAAAATTCTAAAGCTGAGGGAGAACAGTTTGTCCTTTGCCTTTTCCATGTGTAGACCTTTCAATCCTGTTGAACGTGCTCTATTATGGCTGAGATTGAATGTGAGCTCTCTTCATAAAACACTGGGTATAGATTAGCAAAGAAAATTGGAATTTCTGACAGTTATGACTTAGGTATACTCATTCTGCTCATTTATTTCAATGTTTACTTATTCTATATTTATTTGGTGGTGTTAGTCAAACATATCTGGTATTTGCCAATCAGGAGACCACAATTTCTTACTATAATAGATTGATTAGCCTTCACCATGAGAATCATGGTAATCATGCTTTATATAACTTCTCTAATGTTAGTTGCTCAGAGAACTTTGATGCCATAGCCCATAGTTGTTTGTTAGAATCCACCAGTTGCTCCTTGGGAAAAAGATGGACAATCTTCTCCCATTAGGATTTAGAGCCTCAGAAACCCAAGGGAGAATCATGAGGAGTCAGGACTGATTCAAGAGCAGCAAGTTTGAGGATTTTGTTGCCAACCCAAAGGAACACAGTTCAAATGCACAGACTGCCCTGAGGGGAAATGGCCTCCCTTGAGAGTTAGTCTCTCATAATCTGTTGGAGGATCAGTAGCAACAACAGTGCTCTGGTGGTGGCCTAGTAGGTCTGAAGTTGCTCAGCCAACCCGCAGGCAAAGCCACCAGCAATTTCCAATGATGGACAATTTCCTCCTACGTAATTAACTGTTTTTTAAAAAAAACCTGCTGGAGGGTTAGCTGAGTCAGTTCACACTGGATGGCAATGAGTTTGAGGTTTGTTGGTCTGTTTGTTTATAAGTGATATCCAGAGAAATATACTTACTAAATCATGTAGAAATAAAATTTAAAGGTGATTTTAAAATTGTGAGTGTATGTTAGGGAGGTCTGGTGGCTTAATGTTAGGAAATATGCTCTCCCTGCTAAAGTCCTTGGTTTGAATCCACCAATGGACGGATGAGCAATCTCCCCCCGTGCAGTGACTGTCTCTGAAACCCACTGGGGAGGCTCAGCAAAGGGCTGCTTCCAACTTTATGGAACACAGCCAAACAACAATTTGAATTACCATCAACAATCAGATTTATACCTTTGTGCCTTTTACTGTTTATATGTGTCAATATTTCATATAGAGTTTTTCTGTCAAAGTAAAAACATACTTGTATCTATTAATACATGCAAATAGTTGTAGATGATATATAATTGTGAAGCAATGGACAATAGAACTCAAATTGAAGGAAAAAAATGTTTTTGACAGAATTAATGGGTACACCTGAAATAAAAATCTAACGCGCATTGAAAACAAAAAGAGAAATCAGAATAACTTCATTTAATATTTCTGATGTGTCTTGCTTCACTTTTAAAAATGAAAATAGAAATAAAGACACCACTGTAACTGAAGAATTTTAATAAAAACCAAAGCTTGTAATGAATATTATGTAAAGAAGTGTTATACTGTATGTTCTAATTCATAGGACAGAGCAGAAATATTTCAAGTTCACATTCTGTAGAAAATAAGCATCTTCTTGGTTTTCCTTAATCCCTTCATACATTAATTCCTTGAGCATCTGTCCAGCTAAATACTCCTGAGATCTTTTAAAAACTAAAACAAACCTGCTCAATGTTCTTCTGGTTTTTTGCATATATTACATATTTATATGTATTAAAAAGCTATCATTGCTGTTTCTATCAGTCTGTCTCTATTGTCTCTTCTAGAGATATTGTCTCTTCTAGAGAGTCCTTGAAAGACAGTCACAAAGTCACCAGTGTTGTTATGTGCTGTCAAGCCAACTACAACTCATAGCAATGCTATGGCCAACAGCTCTGAAGCCTGCCCTGTCCTTGGCCTGTCTCACTCTCTCTGGCACACCTACCCCTTTACCCCAGGTACCGTATCAGTCCATCTCATCTGGGGTCTTCCTCTCCTGTGCCATTTACCTAAATGGAAGTGTTTTCAGTAATAGAAGGCTTGCTAAAGGAGGACCTGAAGCGCTTGCTACAGAGGGTCAAGGACTGCACCCTTCAATATGGATTGAGGTTCAATGTCAAGAAGACAAAGATTCTCACCACTGGACCAATTGGTAGCATCAGGATGGATGGTGAAGAAATTGAGATTGTTCACAGCTTTATTCTGCTTGGCTCCATAGTCAACACTTTTGGCACCAGCAGCCAGGAAAAGTGCTCAAGAGCAACGGTGTCTCTCTGGAGATTAAGGTGCATCTGATACAGGCCATGGTCTTTGCAGTCACTTGTTATGCGTCAGACGGTTGGATGATGACTCGGGTAGACAGAAGGCAAATTGATGCCTCTGAGCTGTGGTCCTGGAGAAGAGTATTGAGGGTACCATGGACTTCCAAGAAAACAAACAGATTCATCATAGAGAGGGTTAAACCGGCCTGCTCCTTGGAGGCAAGGATTCTGAAGCTTTGTCTGACATACTTTGGTCAAGTTGTAAGGAGAGTATGGTCCTTGGAGAAGGACATCATGCTTGGAAGGGTGGAGGGACAGCGCAGGAGGGGAAGACCCTCTATGAGGTGAATTGATTCGGTGACTGGGATAATCGGGATGGGTGTGTCAGAGACAGTGCGATTGACACAGGACAGAGCAGGTTTTAGTGTTGTTGTACGTAGGGTCGCTATGAGTCGCAAGTGACTTGACGGCACATAACAACAACAATAATATATGACACATTTATATCTCAAGTAGGGCTATTGGTAAAATTGATGAAGTGAAGTTTGTTCCTTCAGTTTCCCATGAATTATACAGGTCTCTGGCAGTAAGAACACCTATTACAACTGGTACAGCAGATTCCTAAAAAACCTGAGAGAATGCAAATTTATTGATGGGTGATATTTTTTCCATGTGTCACAAAGAGTTAAGACATTATATGGAGGGGGAAAACACAAATTACTCATAAATGTGTGAAGATATGCTTCATTTAATGTGATATTAATACTACATCTTTTTATCATTAATATAATATACAAGTAAAATCTTGCTGAAGTGTATTTTAAAAATACCTAGAATAGTAAGTACGTCAACGGGGAACTTACAGAAATTCAAGCTGAATACAGAAGATGCCATGGCATAAGGAACATCATAACTGATGTCAGATTTATCTTAGCTAAGAGCAGAGAATACAAGGAAAATGTTTATTTGTGTCTTATTGACTATACAAAAGCATTTGACTATGTGGATCATAAGAAATTTTTTAGTTAAATTTTATTAATTTTAACGAACATTTACAGAGATTATGGGTTTCCATTCATTCATCACTGCACTATTTTCTCTACCCTCCTCCCCAGTTCATTCCTCTTTTTTTCCCCCCTTGTAAGTCTGTTTTAATTGTCTAATTGCCACAGTGCTTGTCAAAACCAGTTCTCATTAATCTCCTTTGTCAGTGTGTCCTTTGCCATTCCCTATCACTCCTCCCTGAGAGAGACCTCACTCTGATTCATAAGGAAAAGGGGACGGTGTATTCTCTTAGCTACTTCTTGCTGAAAACGGACACTGCAGGCTTCAGGGTGAAGATCTTCTCTCACTACTCTAAAGGGCCTCTTTGGCAATAGGATACACACAGACTTTTGTGGAGATTGATTTTGAAATTTAGATGCACTGTTATCAGTTGTGCTTAGCCTTACATGTTCATATCCTTGAAGATGTATCATGGAAGTGCTGCAGCCTAGAAAACACAAATTTAACTAACAAGTTGAAAGTACATGAGTCAAAAATTAAAAAGCAATAGTATCCCAAATAGAGGCTCTAATAGTGGCACAAATCAAGTTACAGAGGGAAGGTAGTTCCTACAATAAAAGGCCTATTGACTAGCACTTTGTCTATTATAGTATAAAGGTTAGGAACCACAAGATGTAGAGGCTCAACTATGTCATTGTTCTTAAGTCCTGGAGCAAATTCCATCTACCACTG
>NW_006399754.1:33344686-33347489 GCF_000299155.1 Elephantulus edwardii
AATATTTTTTCCAGTCAGTGGCTTCCCTTTTTACCCTGTTGGAGAAGTTTTTGGATGTGCATAGGGATTTGAGTCTTAGAAGATCCCTCTCATCTACTTTATCTTCTCCTGGTTGTACGGGATCATAAGAAATTATTGCTAACATATAGAGTAATGGGAATCTCAGAACACTTACTTGTGCATAACCCAAATCTAGACCCTCATAAGATGAATTGCATTGGGAAAGTCTGCTGTTGGGAATCTCTCTAGAGTACTTAAAAGCAATAAGATTCCAGAATGAGGGTTGCAGATTGTAGTATACTTGGGGTGGGTTGGGGGTGGAGGGTGTGTGGGGGCGGGGGTATTGTGTACCAGTGAAGGAGTTTTTCTTTTGCTTTTCAAGGAGAGGAGTGAACTGGGGACGTGGGGGGGGGGCGCGGAGAGAAAAGTGCAACAATGAATGAATGGAATTCCAAAATTTCTGTAGATGTTCATTGAAATTAATAATAATTAAAAAAAGCAGTAATGTCATTCTGGAGACTAAAGTGCATTTGATACAGGCCATGATCTTCGCAATTACTTCCTATTCATCTGGACAATACTAAGGATGATAGAAGAAGGATCAATACCTTTGAATTGTAGTGCTAGAGAAGAGTGTTGAACATTCCATGGACTATCAAGAGAACAAACAGATCTGTCCTGGGTAGGGTGAAAGCAAACAGCTCCCTGGAGGCAAGGCTTTTGAAGGTCTGCCTTACATCCTTTAGACATGTATCCTCCAGGAGGGAACAGTCCTGCCCCACTTTTGGGGAGCATACTGAGTACTGCTTCTCAGAGGAGCTCACCCAGACCTCCATGACCTGCAACATCATCACTGGAATGTTCCAGCGATTGGATAAGCTGCAGAAGAACACTTTTGCCAGTGTCATCCTCTTTGGAACTGACAATAGCAGCTCTATACCTGGAGTGTGGGTCTTCAGAGGTCAAGAGCTTGCCTTCCTGCTGAGTCCAGATTGGCAGGTGAACTAGGAGTCCTACACGTGGTGGAAGCTGGATCCTAGCAGTGAGGAGACCCAGATGCTGGTTCGAGAGTACTTCTGCTGGGAGGCAGCCTTACAGCACGTGGGCAAGGCCTTCAACCAGGCCCAGATCTTTGAGTGAGCCAACGGCTTGTCACCTCGCTGCCTACACCCGCCCTTCGGGAAGAATAGGGTTCATTAAAGGAAACTGAACATTGAAAAAAGGAAAAAAGAAATGCTGAGAGAATTTATCCCTTTTGATTTTCTGACTCCAGTTCCTTGCATATTTCATTATAATATTTTGCTTTGTCTTCCCATGCTGCCCTTTGAAATCTTCCGTTCAGCTCCTTAACTTCTTGATTTCTTCCCATTGCTTTGGCTTCTTGGTGCTCTACTGCAATATTCAGAGTCTCTTCTGAAATCCATTTTGGTCTTTTCTTTCTCCTCTGTCTTTGTAATGACTTTTTGCATTCTTCATTAATAATACCCTTAATATCATCCACATCTTTTAAATCAATATACAAAACAGATAATTTGGGAGACTGGAATTTATGAGCAGGAATGTGACATAAGGATTAGAAGAAGAGTCATCAACAACCTGTGTTATGCAGATGACACAACCCTGCTTGCTGAAACTGAGGAGGACATGAGCTGTTTGCTGCAGAAGGTCAAGGACTGTAGTCTTCAATATGGATTGAAGCTCAACATCATGAAAACAAATATTTTCACCACGGGGCCAATTGGCAGCTTTATGATGGATTGACGAGAGATTGATGTTCTTAACTACTTCAGCTTACTTGGTTCCATAATCAACACTTTGGGCACTCAGAAAATCAGAAGATGAATTGCACTGAGAAAGTCTGCTGTCAAGGACCTCATTAGAGTACTGAAGAACACTGATGTCAATCTGGAGACTAAGGTGCATCTGATCCAGGCCTTGGTCTTTGCAAATACTTGATATGCATCTGAGACCTGGATAATAACTAAGGATGACAGAAGTTATGGTGCTACAGAAGAGTATTGATCAGGAGAACAACCAGGTCTGTACTGGGGAGAGTGAAATTAGAGTGGTCCCTGGAGGCAAGGATTTTAAAGCTCCATCTCACATACTTTTAGGCACATGGCCAGGAGGAAACGGTCCTTGGAGAGGAACATCATACTTCGAAGAATGGAGGGACAGCACAGGAGAGGAAGACTCTGGATGAGATGAATTGACTTAATGACTAAAGAAATAGGATTAGGTCTATCAAAGAAGATGCTATTGGTTCTGGATAGCGTAAGGTTCAGAGCTAATGTACACAGGTGACTCGATGGAATAGAACAACAATAACTGTGTGGAGTATTCTGTTCTACAATCTATGTAGATTACATTCTGTAATCTACATGTTGTGAAGTCTGTGTAAATATCTCATAAAGCATAAGCTTTAGTGGCCTAGTGGTAAGAAGCTGTGCTGAAGTCCCAAAGACAAGCAGTTCTAAACCACCAGCTGCTCCGCCAGATAAAGATGGGCCGTCCTCTCCCATGTGATTTAAACTGCCTCTCAAACCCTCTGGAAGGTCAGCTACAGATTGGTTTGGACTTGACAGTACACAACAACAACAACAAGGCATAAGGTAAGGAAAGCACCTATCTTGCTATGTGCTACATCGTAAGGCTGCTGACACAGGGAAAGTACACAACGTGCAGTTTAAAGTTGGCTGCACATCACTGAAGGCACACGGTCCATGTATACCCGCTGCTCCGTGGCACAGCAGTGGACAGTCTCCTCCCGGTCAGTTAGCTCTGAAACTCAGCTGGAGAGTCA
>NW_006399754.1:33347924-33349405 GCF_000299155.1 Elephantulus edwardii
TAAATACATGGTTTTATATAATACAGCATCAAACAAATGAATTAGAATTACAATACATGAAGCAGGTGAATTTTTCTTGCCATTTCAATAATTTCTGGACATCACCACATGTCCTCATATTCATGGATTCTATTTTCTTTGTTTACATCCTTATTTTAGCTTAGATATAGACTTTAAATGATGATAGAAGTTAAAGATTTAAAGGTGTGGGATTTGAAAACAAATTGGGGTCTAAAGCATCACTGTTTCAAAATAAATATCCTCAGGATTGTATGTAATTCCTACCTGCTTACACTTCTGTATTAATTCCTTGAAAGCTGAGAGTAAGAGAAGATTTCGCAGTCAGCGTGAATCCCGAGGCAGAGGTGTACCATTGAAGGGTGATTTAGTTCGAGTCACTGAGGCAAAAAGCCTTCTTCCCAAACTTTAATCATGTGGGCAATCAGACACTCAACAGGGAGATTTAGGCTTTTTTATTTCAGGGAGAAAGTAGACGTGATTATTTTGTAGCAGTGTGATAACCTAAAGTATTGCAATCACCATTTAGGAAAACTCATTGGTTTACAAAATTGAACAGTGGACATCCTAAATGGGACAGCTGAGACTCTCAAATTACATTGTAACAGGCCCTCTGAAGCATGAATGCAAGTTAAATATAAAAAGAATGTGTTGTGCTCACAAACCATTTTTATTTGCAGCAAGGAATTTTAATGACCCTGGTTTCATTGATGGCTTTGAGGCTCAACTATCTTGCAAATAACTCTTTCGGGAAATAAGCTAACTGAGCACCAAGGTAAAAAAAAATATTATTCCTGGGCAATCATTTGTGTGATTAATGATTCTGAAGGACTCTGATTTGACAAATATATTCACATCATATTAAGGGCTGGTGGACCGAGGGAGGGAAAAAAAGGATGAAAACAAACAACAGCAAAACTAAACAAAAGACTTTCTGTCAGTTCTGCTTTTCAGTGGTAAGCAACTAAGCATTTGTTTAGTCATTTAGCAGATTATATTCTATAAACTAGAAGACTGAGGTGTTCTTGACCAAGTTCAATACTGGAGTAATTACCATCTGGCTGCCCTAAAGTGTCACCACAGACAAAGCACACTCACATTACCTTGATGCTTGTTAAAAAGGTATATCAATGAATGAATGAAAATCCTATCTGTAAACTTTCACTAAAATCACAATGTAAAAAAAAAAAGGAAATAGCTTTCTCTTTTTTCCTCATGCCCAGCAGCTGGTTTTAACTAATAAACATTTTATCTATTCAAGGGAAAAAGACAGGAAGTCTTCAGCACTTCTGTTACCTACTGCGTCAGAGTGCACATTGTCACAAAACCCTCAGTTAATCCACAGGCCCTGCAGTTTTATGCACATTCTTCCATTAAACAAGGGATCAAAGGTCATTTTTCACTTTTTTTGGACACCAACAGCCAGGAAATTGAAAGACTTTTTGCCATGGGAAAGACTGTTG
>NW_006399754.1:33349700-33351128 GCF_000299155.1 Elephantulus edwardii
AAGGCCCTTTATGAGATGGATTGATTCAGTGACTTGGGGTAATCGGTATGGGTGTATTGGAGATGGTGTGATTGGCACAGGACAGAGCAGAGTTTGGGGCTGTTTTACATAAGGTCACTATGAGTCGCAAGAGACTCAATGGTACATAGCAACAACAATACTAGAAGAAATTTCTGTTTGTGCTCTTTTATAAACTGCAGGACTTATTGAACAGTATCATCAATATCATACACAAATGAAATCTTCCTGAAGATTATGTAAGAAAAACCCCAAACAAACCCACCCAGCTGGGATAGTACATTGAGGGTGAGCTGTCCGAATTTCAACTTGGATTCAGACGTGATTATGGAATGAGAGGTAGCACTGCTGATGTCAGCTGGATTGTGACTGATAATAGAGACTACCAGAAAGGAATATTTACGTTCTATTGCCCATTTAAAGGCTTGAGCATGCTGGAATCGTAGTAAGTTATGGATAACATTTAGAAGAATGAGTGTTCCAGAACAACCTGTTGTGTTCACGGGAAACTTGAGTGCCAACTAAGAAACAGTCCTGAGGACAGGAGAAGGGGAGACTGCATGGTTTTAAAATTTACAAAAGGAATGTTCTAGGCCCCTTTCACTTCACCATATCTATTCAATCTTCATGTTGAGTGATTAGGGAAGATGGACTCTATGAAAAACAATGTGGCATCAAGATCTGAGGAAGAATCCTCAACAGTCTGTGTTATGCGGATGTCAGAAACTTGCTTGATGTAAAGGAAGACAACTTGCAACAAATATGGAAGACGATCAAAACTCTAAGCTTCAGTATAGAAAAATGCAAACCCTCACAATGAACCAACAAGCACCATCATGATAAATGGGGTGGGGGCGGGGGGGAGAAGGTGTAAAGTGATGAAGAACTACATTTGCTTGGATCTCCAGCAACACTCAAGGAAGCAGCAGCCAAACATCCACTGAGTATTTCAATGGGCCAATATGCTGTTTTACAAAGGTTTATTTAAAGTGCTAACCATCAATAATGCCAGCTTAAAGTCTAAAGTGTGTCAGAAAGAAGCCATGGTGTTTTCCATTGCTTTGTTTGCTATGAAAATTGTACAATGAGTAGGATAGACAAGAGATAAAAACTGATGCCTTTAAATTATGGTCTTGGTAAACACTCTTAGCACCAGTAGCCAGGAAATTAGAAGACGTATTGCCATGGGAAAGTCTGCTGTTAGTGACCGCTCCAAAGTACTGAAGAGCAATGGTGTCTCTCTGGAGACTAAGGTGCATCTGGTACAGGCCATAGTCTTTGCTATCACTTGTTATGTATCAGAGAGTTGGACAATGGCTAGGGAGGATAGAAGGAGAATTGATGCCTTTGAGCTGTGGTGCTGGAGAAGAGTATTGAGGGTACCATGGACTACTGGGAAAACAAACAGAT
>NW_006399754.1:33351228-33399480 GCF_000299155.1 Elephantulus edwardii
GAGGGACAGTGCAGAAGGGGAAGGCCCTCTGTGAGGTGGATTGATTCAGTGACTGGGGTAATCAGGATGGGTGTATCAGAGACGGTGTGATTGGCACAGGACAGAGCAGAGTTTAGGGATGTTAATTCCCAAGCGACTCAATGGCACATAACAACAACAACAACAAAGATTATTGAGTACACTGTGGGCTGCCTAAAGAATTACCAAATGTCCTGGAGAAGGAGCACATAGTGCTCCTTCGAATCAGGTATGATGAGAATTTTCTCACGTGTCTTGGTCACGTTCTCAGTGGAGACTCGTCCTTGGATGGAGACATCATAGTTGGAAAGCAGAGGGTCACTGAGTGGAAGACCCTCGGTGAGATGGATTGAGGCAGTGACAGGGACAATGGGAACAAGAAGAACATAGACTGTGAACACGATACAGCCTCACATAAGGGTTCATACTGTGAGCTGACTCTGCCTTGGAGATGACTGGATCACCCTTAAAAACTAACAAATTCACACTACCGTTCATCTCTCACGCTGTGCTGGCTTGTGTGTTGTGATGCTGGAAACCATTCCACTGGTAAAGGTAGACAGATTTCTGCACAAGAGATTTACTTTTTTAAAAAACTCGAAACACAGGAAGCTCTGGTGGCCTAGTGGCAAGAGGCTAGAAGCAAGAAGCTTCACTGCTCTCCCAGAGGTACACAGTTCGAATCCACCAGATGCTCTGTTGGGGAAGGAGGGGCAATCTCCTCCTGTACCTGTCAGATCCAATTTGATGGTACACACACACACACACACAAATAAAATAAATTAAAAAAAAAGAACCTTCCAAAAACAACCCTCAAAATTCACTTCTGTTGAGTTAGAGCCAATCCGTAGCTGACACTCAGGTTGGTTTTCAGAAGTCAGTCACACAGGAAGAGCTTGCTCAACATTCTCCCTTAGAACAATTGGCTACATTTGTAAATAATAAACACAAATTAACATCTTTATAATATTTATTATTTCAGATTTCTAAAAATATGGTTTTCTGAATTTTAACTTGTACTCAAATTTCTCTCTTTCAAAAGAACAGTAAATCGTTAATCATAGAAATAGAAGGTACTCTACCTTAATCTAAACATATTATGCTGATTCCTAATGTCCCTTTTTTGTGGAAAAATGAATATATTTTGGAATGGTTACATATTCTTATGAAGCTTTCACTGCATATTTTTAAAATTTTTTAATGGTTTCATAAAATCATTCATATATGTCATGTTTTGTAAATGTACTTTGCGCAGGTGCATTGGGTTTCACTCATGTCCCTGTGTTTTATACAATCATTCATGCACATTAGATTTTAGGTCATTAATTACCATTGCTCCATGCTTTTGTGAGTCCATCTTTCAAGTCCCCTTGAACTGTCATCATTCCTTCACCTCACCCCTGCCCCCTGAATCTCTGTTAACTCATTGATATTTTTCTATTATTATTTTAAAATCTGCGACAAGGACCTCTGGTGACTTAATTGTACTGCCAACCCAAAGGCACATGGTTCAAATCTATCAGCTACTCTGAGGGTCAAGAAATGGAGACACTCTTTCCAAGTGACTTACTTCCCCTGAAAGCCCAGTACACGGTCAGTTATGAGTCAGTTCTGACGTGAGGGCACCTAACAAAAGAGCAGTTAGAGAAAGACAGGCAGTCTCCTCCTGTGCAAACTGCAGTCTCTGAAAACCAAGTGCAAGTTCAGCTGTGAGTTGGTTTTGATTTGTCGGCACTTAACAACAATATGTACCAGAAATTCTAGGATAAGGACGTGGCATGCAGGCAGATGTTCATAATCCAGAACAATTAACGGGCCTGATAATATAGGTCTATTTACAGCTTTAGAAGATTGGAATGAACATGAGCTCTAACTACATAGGATCCCACAATTTGATGGGTGGCCGGAGGGATTGGGAAAGGAAAGGGGAAGAGTCAGGTGTGAAAAACAATATATATGAACTTTATGAACTTTGTATGTAAACCAGTCTAAAATAATTTTTTTAAAAAAATTAAAAATGGCCTTTAACTGAAGAGAATGTTGATTGAGCTTGTAACAGAGTGGAAATATACCCATGGGACATGACACAGGAAAGGATGTTATCTTTGGAATGTATACAGTCCAGTTTTTATTGGCTAGATAGAGGGGACTGAAAGACAAACCTGAAAAGATAGGTCAAGGTCAGCCTGCAAAGCCCTGCTCTCTGGGCTGAGAGCAGACAGTTTAGGTTTTTGAAGTATTTGTAGGCCTTCTCCTGTTTTTAAGTGCAGGAAATGAAGTGATGATATCTCCTGGTCATTACAGTGCACTGCACTCGGCCAACTTTCAATGGCTTTCCACAGAAACCACTTTCTTCAGAAGGTAAAAAGCCACAGGATGTGAGGCTCTTACATGCTCTCAGAATTAAGTGACCTTGTGCAGTTTCTCGATTGAAGTTTGTGCATCGTCACAGCTTTCAGTGTTCCAAGCTATTTTTTTTTTCTTTTGCACAGTGCAACTGGCTGTGTATAACCAAGAGAGTGGGGATAGATTTCTACGTTTGTTGTCGTGTACCATCTGGTAGGAACTGACCCATAGCTGACTCCGCAGCGAGCTATCAGGTGCGCTTTAGTAGCAAGGAAGGAGGTTTCCCATCTTTCTTCTGTAGATTAGCTGGTGGATTTGACCTAGGTGCCTTTAGGATTGGAGCACAGTTTCTTATCACCTAGCTATAAGAACTCACATTATTTATTTTCCCATTTTGATAACAAAGAAAATGCCAATCTCTTGGGTCAGGCAGGGTAATTTAAGCCACGTTATTAGAGATTGTTTACATTTAGAGTTTCTCAATTGTGATGAAAACCCACTGGATGGTCACTCACCCTCCCTCACAAAGAAATTCAGAATCCAAGGAAACAGGTTTACTTCAGCAAAGACAAGCTTTTGGTCCTGAGGGTCTGAGTTGTAGTTGTTCTGACAACCCAAAGACAGGTGGCAAGAATCCACTAGCTGCTCTGCAGGAGGAACACGGGGACTCTCTGTGCGATTTACAGCCTCTGAAAATCCACTGGAGGCTCAGTTATGAGCAGGTTAGGACCTGATCTCACAAAACAACAGCAAGGCGATATCTGTGATACAATGTTTTACATTAACCTAGGACTCCTGGGCTTTCTCCTACTATTCATGAATCTGGAGCAGACACATAGAGTATGAAGAACAAAAGATCAGATTCTTATAATCTGTGATATATGCAACTTGACTGTTGTTGTTGTTGTTAAGTGCTGTTGAGTCGTAGACGACTCTTAGCTATCCTATGAAAGAAAGACGTGAACAATCGTATAACTTTCTTCATTTCTCCACGTTCATAGAGTTTCTGAAGGCAAGCTATTTTGGAAGTGGACACCAACCCTGCTTCCAAGCTTTTTTTAATTGGGGAGCTCCACCAAACACTGTCCACCATGGGTAACCATTATAACATTTGACACATCAGTTTCACAGTGTTCAACCTCACAGCAACCACGAGTTACTTCTGTAGAGCAAATGGACAGACCAGTGCTATACCACTTAGAAGAATGTTTGACCAAAAAAAATTAAAAAGAGGACTGTATATTAAAATCACCCACTTTTGGCTTGGTAGCATCACTTTTTATCCACTAGGCCAACAGAGCTCTCTCTATGTTGTTGTTGTAAAGTGTCATTGAGTCATAGATGACTCATAATAACCTTACGAATGAAAGACCTGAACACTTGCATAACTTTCATTGTTTTTCCAAGTTCATAGGGGTTTCTGGAGGCAAGCTATTTCAGAAGTGGATGCCACTCCTGCTTCCAAGCTTGTTTTAATCAGGGAGCTCCACCCAACACTGTCTGCCATGAGTAACCTTTATCACAACTGATGTATCAGTGTCACAGTGTTTAGCATCACAGAGACCACAAGTTACCTCTGTACAGCAAGTGGACTTCTGGCCATCATTCTTGGTTTGACCCATTTTATCCATAGTGTCCTGGAGACAGTAAGTTGACATGTGGTAAAGCCTTCATTTCAGAAAAAAAAATAACAACAACAAGAGTTCTTCCAAGCTTTTCTTTAATGAAGTTTTTAGTCCTTGGTTTTAGCCCTAGGTCCATGATCCACTCTGAGTTGGTTTTTGCATGTGGAGTGAGGTGTGGATCTTGCTTGAGTTTTCTGCAGATAGTTTTCCAATTTTGCCAACAGTGTTTGTTAAAAAGGCTGTCGTTTCCCCACTTAACTGATTTCATTGATCCAAGAAGAAGACAGAAGGAGCACACAGAGTAAATGCACCAAAAAGGAATTGAAAGACAAGGAAGAATTTAATGAAATATCATATGATCGAGAGGCAATGGTGATAAAGGAAGAAATTCAAGCTACTCTGAAGTAATTGGAAAACAAAACAAACAAGGTCCCAGGAAATGATGGAAGACCAATTGAAATAGTTAAGAAGGGTCTGCCCTGGATGTGTATTTCAAGTTATGCCAAGAAATATGGAGCAGAGCTACCTAACCAGTGGACTGGAAGAGATCCATCTTTCTTAGCCCAAAATAAGGTGACTCAACAGAGTGTGGAAATTATCGAACAATATCACATGCAAACAAAATCCTGATGAAGATTATAAAAAAAAATAGTCTGGACCAGTATATTGAGGAGAACTACCAGAAATACAAACTGGGTTTAGAAAAGCCATTAACACTAGAGCCATCAGCAGCAATGGAGACAGATCTTGGCTGAAAGCAAAGAGAACCAAAGGAATGTCTATTTGCATTTCATTGACTATTCAAAGATATTTGGCTGTATAGATCACAATAGATTGTGACTAACTTTGAGGATAATGGGAATCCCGGAAGACTCGATTGTGTTTATGTGAAACATGTACTTGGATTGGAGGCAGTCCTCAGAACAGACTAGTGAAACACTGCATGGTTCAAAATCAGGAAAGGAGTGTGCCAAGTTGGTGTCCTGTTTCTGTATCTTTTTATTCTATATTTTGAACAAATCATTCAGGAGGATGAACTTTATGAGAAGGAATGTGACATGAGAATTGTAGGAAGACTCATCAATAACTCGCATTATGCAAATGACATGACCTTGTTTGGCTAAACTAAGAAAGATTTGAAGCATTTGCTGCAGAAGGTCAAGGACTATAGTCTTCAATATTAATTCAGACTCAACATCAAAAATACAAAGATTCTTCCCACTGTGCCAATTGGCAGCACCACGATGGATGAAGAAGAGATTGCAATTTCAGCTTGCTTGGCTCCATAATCAACACCGTTGGCACTAGCAGTCAGGAATTCAAAAGACTAATTGAATTGAGAAAATCTACTATCAGGGAGCTCTCCAGAGTGCTGAAGAGCGATGATGTCAGTTTAGGTACAAAGGTATGGCGGATCCAGGCCATGGTCTTCACAATTACTTGCTATGTTTCAGAGAGCCGGACAATGACTACGGAGCCAGAAGAAGAATCAATGCCTTTGAGCTGTGGTGCTGGAGATGAGTATTGGACATACCCTGGACTGCCAAGAGAACAAACAGATCTGTCTTAGGGTGAAACCAAGTTTCTCCTTGAAAGCGAGGATTTTGAAGCTCCGTCTCACATAGTTTGGGTGCATAGCTAGGAGGGCCTAGTCCTTGGAGAAGGACATCATGCTCGGAAGGGTAGAAAGATACAGCACAGCACAAGAGAAAAGGATCCTGGCAGGTTTCAGTGCTATTGTATAGAGGGTCGCTATGAGTCACAGGTTACTCAATGACACATAACACATAACACATTAACAACAGCAACAACCACCCAATTTTATAAATAGAACTCAAGCATCCCTAAGTTGTATTATCTCTATGCATTCCTCTAAAGCAATCTGCTGAGAATACCTAGGCATAACTGCATATAAAAAATAATGCTATTTTCCCCTAACATGTGTGTGTGTGTGTGTGTAAAAGTGTAAGAGAAAGTGGGGAAGAAAGAGAAAGAGTGAGTTAGTGCCAGATATGGTACTTTACATCCTAGTACATGTTATTAGGGGTTGCTTACCTATAGTTTCTCAGCTATGATACAAACCCACTCACCTCCTCACTGTGAAATTTGGTGTCCAGTAGAACCAGTATACTCTCTCAACACAAGCATTTTACCCACTACTAACTCAAAGACCTGTGGTTCAAACCCACTAACTGCTTGATGGGAAAAATATGGTCAGCTCCTGCCTTGTAAACACGGCCTCTAATATCTCATGTTACGAGCTGAGAGTTGGTTCCAACTCGATGACCCATAACACCACTGCCAATGACAAATGTGCAGTATCAATGCCTTGTAGTAAGAGCTAAAGGGAAAGAACTTCAGTGAATCTCATAAAACAGAATGAAGCTGGGAGGGAAACTGTCTCCATAGCTGATCCCCCTTTGGTTTGGAAAGCTATGAGCCGCAGGGGAGGGAGTTGTCCATCTTTCTTCATGGAGACACCGGTTCATTCAAACCAACAGAGAGGTGAAGCCTCTGCATTAGTAACGCGACTCCACGCAGACTCTACGAAGGGGCTCTGGGACCCACCAGCTGCTCCTCTAAGGAAAGATGCTTCGAAATTTCCATCACACTTTAAGCCAGGTCAACTCCATGTGATAGTTCACCTCTATCCTAATGGGTCACTTTGAGTCATAACCAATGGGTTTGAGGTTATGATTTTGAAAATTATTGTTAGCCAAACATGTTCACAATAGGTCAGTCACAAAGTTAATGAGCAAAACTAAGGTCATAGATTCAATTAACAGGCCAGACTCTCTGACAGTTCTTTGCATGTGTTATTTAAAGAAAGAATACAATTTTAACCTGGATCAAATTAATTACTAAATGAAACCAAACTCAAAAGCATTGCCTTTGGCTAAAATGCAACGAGTCAGTTCCAAACTCTTTCATAAACAAGAACAGTGTATTCAATATACACATGTATGGCTGTCATATTTCACTTTACTGCCGATTTATTTAAAAATCCTTTAACATCAAGAATCGCATTTTTTTTCTGATTATAATGTGATACTTTATCTGTAACCCACCACTGGCATTGTTTCAATTATATTAGTTATGAGAAGAAAATTAATCAAGTCATTGTGATCATCAAATTATGCCAATTGAAATCTCTTTATAATAATTAAAATTGGCTAATTTAAAGAAGTATAGGTTTTGAGATAGGACTCCAAATAAATGTAAGATTATACAACATGAAATGTCTTTGTATATTTTACAAAGCACATAAAGTATACTATATTCTAGAAAGCACATAAAGTATTCTATAAAGTAAATTCTGGTACTCTCTGCTCTCATTCAAGATCCATCTGACGTCAGCAATAATATCCTTAGTGCTACAACCTTTTCTAAACCAGCTTTTACTTCTGGCTGGTGTCTGCCACTGTTCTGTTCTAGTGATGTTTGGATACTATTTAGCAAGATTTTACTTGCATGTAATAGTAGTGAGGTTGTTATGTGCCATCAAGTTGACTATGATTTATAGTGATCCTATCGACAATAACCCCGAATCCTACCCTATCCTGAGCCAACATAACACATCTCTGCCCCCACTGCTATAGTCATGGTGTCAATCCATCTCATCCAGGGTCTTCTTCTTCCACAGTGACCCTCTACCCTTCCAAGCATTGTGTCCTTCTCCAAGGATGGGCCCTCCTGGCAACATGCCTAAAGTAAATTAGTGATACTGTTAGTTAATTTACACCTTCTGTAGAATTACCTTTTTTAAAAATTTTATTTATTTTAATGAACATTTACAGAGGTTTTGGATTTCCATTCATTCATTGTTACACTTTTCTCCCTGGATAACCTTTTTTGTGAATGGAAATAAATTTGGATGTTTTCTAGTGAGTTGGCCAGGTAGCTGTCCTCTAGATTTCTTGGCACAAGTTAGTAAGAATGTCAAGGACTGGATCAATTAGTTGAAATATGACTGATAACAACTCTCTGTTACGTTTCAAAGGTGTAAATCTTACTGTCAATGTCCATCTTTCTCCCTTGGAATTATTGCTACATTCAAACTGCCGAAGACACAAGCTTTGGAAAGCAATGCAGCACACTGTAGAATAACCAGCAGAGCTGTGTGTGAGACAATACAACAATTACAGGATGAGTCAGGAATTGTTTAGAAACAGATGTTTCAAGACAAATATCCTTGTTCTTTAAAGAGCGCTAGTGGCCTAGAATAAAGGCTTGCCAGCCCAAAGGCATGTGGTTCAAATACTTGAGTTTCATTGTGTGAGAAAGATGGGAAATCTTTGCTGTAAGATTTACACCATCTAAAAACCCATTTCTGACTCAATGTATACAGCAAAAACAACAACAGCAAAATACTCATTCCTTATATTAATTTTAAAGTTTCCTGGAAATTAGATTTTCTGTTGAATTTGTCTAATTAAAAATTTGACTAGCTAGTAGTTAAGAAATAGAAATTCTAGTGTCATTCTTCCTTAGTCTATTTAATGCATAATTTACTATATTATTGCTTGCTTAAATGTTGATATTAAACTTCTTTTTTATAGTCATAAAAATCACTCATTCAGCTTTAATTAAATTTAATTTTTCATTTTGAAGTTACAAATTGTCTTGCTATAACATAAAATATTCATTGCAAATTAATCTTTATTTTCAGCAGCAATTAATATTTAATTCTTTAAACTTAAACATTCTTAAATAGTCTGAACTGTTGTTGCTCAGTGACATGTATTCTCATCGAAAGTTCACATTTATGGATGTAACACAAACTTCCTGAATTTGCTTGGGATTTCTTATGATAGCCAGTTAGCTGGCAAGTTAGCTAGATCAAGAATTAAAATAGAAATCTAGTTACATTGCTGTAAGTTAGCAAGATTTCCACTCGATTTCTTGGGTACAATATTTGCTTACATTCCTTATCTACATACTTTCATAAGACTCTGCTGTGTGAATTAAATGCTATATAGAAAACAGAACATGTCTTGAGGTTGGAGTGTATAACCTCCATATTTTTTGAATAAAAACGAGGAGTATGCCAAGAGACCTTTGATTGTGTAGTTGGTGAGAAGAGCACTTTATCCAAGTCAGAGATCAGTTCTGAAGCGTTGCTGGATCCTGTTTTTCACATTCCTCACACACTAACCAGAAAAGATCACTAAGGTTTAGAGAAAAGTAACTTTGAGATGGTCACATATTGAAAACTGCACTATGTCCAAATCTCAACTAATTTCCACTGGCGAATTTAGAAATTCCATGTACTCCATCGATTCCTGAGTGAAGTAAATATCTTGGCTCTTGGTTACTAATGTAAAGTTCATTTGTTAAGGTTCTCCAATGCCTACCGAGACACCTTGGACACTTGTGAGCTTCGGTAAGCCATAATTAGCAGATCCCGTTTTCCCCCTTCGTATTCTATTACATAGATAAAATATACCATTTCCTAAGTAAGCAGAACATATTTCAGACTCAATGAATGCTCTAGAGACAGAAACTCAGAAGAAATATACTGACATGGAGTTGTATGAACAGCTACTGAAGAAAGTGCAAATTAAGGAAGAAAAAATGGAAGCCACAAATAAAGTGAATTCTCCAGAGGTAGGGAGCCAAGAAATGTGCTGATGTGGTTACATGAACAGTTACAGAAGAATGTGCAAATGATGGAAGAAAATTTAGAAGCTGTAAATGAAGCAAATACTCCAGAGATATTGAACCAGAAGAAGTATATCAACACAGAGGAATATGAACAACTGAAAAAAAAATTATAAATGATGGAGAAAAGAACTGAAATTATAGATAAAATGGTAAAAGATCTTAGAAAATTGTCACAAGATAGAGTACAGCCAAGACAGTACTGGAAATAATAGAAATGCATGGAAAGCAATCCACAGTTTCAGAACCCTAGGGACATATGTTCCCGACATGCTGGAGGTACAAAAATCAGGATAGAAGAGATGGAACAGAGTCATGAGCTGGAATACAAGAACCTCAAAGGGAACATACAAGAAAAGAGAGCGAGAAGACAGAAAGAAAAGGAAAAGAGCATTAGAATCATGTGGGATGGCATCCAAAGGAACAACATAGCATGACTGGAAATCCAGAACATGGGGGTGGGGATGGGGGAAGCATTGAGAAGATGTGGAAGAAGAAAACTCCTCAGGTCTCAGCAAGAAGTCTATACTCAAGAAGCTCAGAGAGCCCGACAGACTAGGCTCCAAAAGAAAAACATCAAGACATATCAGAGTCAAAATCCCCAAAAGCAACAATAAGGATAGAATTCTAAAAGCAGAACAAGAAAAACAAAGAGTCACCTACAAAGGAGAACCAATTTGGTTAAGCTCTGATTTCTATTTTTTTTTTTTTTAATAAGCTATGCTATTAAACCTTAGTTGGCTTGTGAGTTTTTCTCTGCCTTCTGTTCCCTTCTAACCAACTACTCTGTTTTCGCTAAAGACATGTATGGTTTGGGCAACCTCCTCCCCTGTGATTATATGATTCTGAAAACCCAATGGAGAGACAGCTAGCTATGGGCTGATCCCAACTCAAGGGCACCTAACAACAACAACAACAAGGGAGCTTTGGTAGCCTAGTGGTAAGAAGCTGCGCTGCAATTCCAAAGACACGTGACTTGAACTGACCAACTGCTTTGGGAGAGAAGGATAGGCCATCTCCTCGCCCGCAAAGAGCTGCCTCTGGATACCTGCTGGTGGGTCAGCGATTAGTCAATTCCAACTCAACTAAACATTAAAGCAAGAACAATGACTTTAAAATGATGTGTTTTAATTAACCACATTGAATCTGCCCCTACTATATCAATGTTGGTTTCGTTGTATATCATCAGTAAGTGACTATAGCACCCTCCAGCGAGTGTTTAGAGGCAGGTAATTTCTCTGGAAGAAATTTCCCATCCTACTCCTGCAGAGGAAATGTTGGATTTGAACCATGAGCCTAAACATTTTATACAAACGCCATTCTGTGTATGCGAACTTTCTTCAGGTATTGGTGACAATGTTACATTTTTAACTTTTATTTTCTTAAGGCTTTGAGGTAAAGAAATTGTGAGTAAAAGTGTAAACTAAATTTGTTCTTTAAGAAGGTCTGGTGGCCTAGAGGAGTCCCACTGCCAGTTCAAAGGCATATGGTTTAAACCCACAAACTGCTCTGCAGAAAGAGAATGGGCGATCTCCTCCCATGCGATTCACTGCCTCTGAAAACCCATTGGTGGTCCAGCTATGGGTCGGTTCTGACTCCAAGGCAAGCACCAATTCTTTTTAGACTCTGAACCCCCAATATTCAATCGTTTGTATGTACTGTAGGGGAGCTGCAGGTTCAGCCCAGTTCATCTCTGCAAAGCATCCGGGTAAAAGGAGGATTTGCCTGTGGTGTGCTCAGCATGATAAAATTTGAGCCTTGGTTCTTATATCGTCTACTGAAAGCACTTTATCCTCCATGTCTATGAATCATACCCTCTGCTTCAGATCATGTGTAAATGCTGTGTCCTCAACAGAGACTTTCCTACTCACATGTTGAAAATGCAAATAATAGACTATCCCTTTCTGGATCTCTTTATTCTCCTCTTTGGCTTTATTTTTCTCCATTAAGATTATATTAATTGATTCTAATAGATACTTAACTCCATAATAAGGGATATATCTTTCATAATGGCACATAACAACCATAGATACTTAGTTTATTGATTTATTGTCCATCTCCATTTATTTGTTCCATGTATCAAAGTGTTTCTTTTTTTTCCCTAGGAAAAAATATTATACAGCATGTGTTCAATTGTATAAATCTGCGGTTTTTGTAGTGGATATACATAAGAACTAACTCAGAATATGTAATTCTGCAAATTGTAGTGCTGCCTGGATGCCAATTATTTTGGTTGTCTATACTTGCCTGAAAATTGTCCTCTTTTCTGTCACATTTCATAGACAAGTTTTAGAGACTTCTGAAGCACACAAGATGGAACAATTTGCTTGTTGCTTTTAAATCTCAGAATGGACAATTCTCACCCTGTAGAGTCAATCTCATGAAATTTTTGAGAATCAATTCCGCCCTTTCAAATAGTTTATGGATATTGACAGTGTCTGCCGACAAATGAAAGCGAACATTCTGTCACGTTGCGTACAATACTGTTTAGAAGACTCTAGAGAAAGGGTATCAAGTAAATCCTCTAGTGAATAAAGTAAACTTTAGGACAATTTAACAGTCACACAAAATGATAATCAATTTTACATGATTTCTCTTTATTTTAGATAAATGTGTAGACTGCTCTCTCTCACTTGCTTTTGATTCTATAACTGAAGAAGAAAAGATATTTTCAGAGACATGGCAATACGAGAAGCAGATCTAAAGAGCTATAGAGGATGTTGTATTCATAATTCCAACTTTCTTCAAAAAAGGACTCTCCCATTTAAATTGGCTTTAGAATAAAACAGAGAAACAAACGAAAACTTGATTCATTAGATCCTTAACATACTATACAATTAAAAGTCTCTTTATAGCCCACAGAGCACTTTCACAGCATGGTACTTTAAAGCAGACTGACTGACATGCCCACAGCACCACTAGCAAATTCATGTCCCCTCAGAGAATTCGTCAAGAGCCAGTCACATACGAACTTCTTATTCCTTCTCTTTCAAACTAACTCGCTCTCTATTGCCTTTGGGTTTTAATGCATACATTTTTATTGGTCTTCTCTGTGTTTTAACTGGATCCAAAGACAATCTGTGGGTATCTTGAACAGCTTGCTTTGTGTGTCACCAGGAAGTCAGAAAATGAACCTAACTTCTTACTGACAAGTGCCAAAGAGCACAGACCCCTGTATAGAAAACGGGGCAAGGTTATGGAGATATCACAGATTTCCGGGATTAGGTGTTTCAGACAACTCTATAATCTCAGGAAGCATACGGATTTTGTCTTGTGATCAGATATATGACCTTGGGGCAAATAAGATATTGTATTGTGGCCCAGGAGGATGAGAATGTGAGAAGAGGCACAGAAGGGAGTGTGCTTAATCAGCTATTAAAAAGCTGAGTGTGTACTGACCTCCAGCTAGGCCCTTGTAACTGGGTCAAGAGTGCATTTGAAGGCTGAGCAATGCTCCGAATAATTGCCTAGACAATCAAGAACAATACTTTTTAGATCGTGTGTTGGTTATTTATGTCAGATTTGTTCTCCAGGCTGCTTTTGAAATTCATGTTTCTAAGTAGAGAAATTAATCCCATTGTAATCTGTTCTCCATTATACCAACCTGAGTTTCTGGAAACTACTCTGGTTTATTTTATTTGTGTGACATGGAACTCCGTCTCATATACTTTGGGCATATTGTTAGGATGGGTTAGTCCTCAATGAGGGACATCATGCTTAGGAGGGTGAAGAGTCAGCGCTGGAGAGGAAGGTCCTGGGTGAGATGAATGGCACAGTACCTGTGGCAATGGGGTCAGGAGTGTCGGAGATGGTAGGCTGGCTCAGGACAGGAGAAGGCTCAGAGCCATTGTTCACAGGGTCACTGTGTGTGCTTGCTGACCTGACAGCACATAGCTGCAGCTATAATAACAATCTTGTTAAATCTTTTCAACCTTTATCCATCATCTCCTTAAAAGTATATGCTACAGAAATGGCACATTGTCATGAAAATGATTTCATATTTTCTACATGTTCTTTTTATTACTTAATGGTCTTTATAGGTTTATTTCTCCTTTTCCTTTTCCTGTTATTAAACAAGCTTTGTATCCATTGCTTATTTTCCATATGCAGGCAGTCCTAGACAAAGGACAAGTTTGAATTCATCTGAAGTCTGCTCTAAAATACCCCTTTTTTTGTTGTTGACATTGTCTTTTTGGAATATTTGAAAATCATGTCTTTGAACACCTGCAAGTAACATCTGAAGATTATCTCATGAGGAACTTATGAGCTGATGCTGTATACATACTGCTAACAACGCACAAACTGGTAGAATGTTTCAGTTCAGCTCCCTTGGGTTCAGGCTTTTTTCTATGTGTTGAGTTTTTGTTGCTGAGTTTGGTTGATTTTTGTTGGGGCTGGTTTTTTTAAACTCTTTTAATCAGTTTATTCTATCATTACATTATTTATGTACACAAATATATGCACTTTGATTAAATCAATTCAGACTCATAGGTCCCTCGAGTATTTTTTTGAGATTTAAGGGTTTACAGAAGATGACAGCTCCTCTGTCTTCCTTGGAGAAGCTGGTGGATGCAAACTATCAACCTTTCTGTTGGCAGCCTGACACTATGCACTAAGTATACCTGCTCTCATGTACCTGTGGTGACCAAGCAGACTACCAACCAAGATATCACCATAGACAACCACTGACTGCCCTGCAGAAGCCAGACAAGCAGTCTTCTCCCATCAAGTTTGATGTCCTTGTGAACCTGATGGGGAGAGCCCGAAGTCAGACCTCAATTGATGGAAATGGATTTGGTTTTACACGTGTGTATATCTACATCCAGTGAGGAGTGCCCACTAGTCAAGATTGTTAAAGAGGTACATCATTCTTATAAGGGGTTTATAATTATCATTACATGTAATTTGTATTTACAAGTATTTTTATGTGCCATCCAGTCACTTACAACTCCTGATAACCCTATGTACAACAGCCCTAAACCCTGCTCTGTCCTGTGCCAATTGCATTGCCTTTGACACACCCATCCCGATTACCCCAGTCACTGAATCAATCCATCTTATAGAGGGTCTTCCCCTCCTGCGCTGTTCCTCCACACTGCCCAGCATGATGTCCCTCTCCAAGGACCAGTCCCTCCTTACAACATGTCCAATCATATATAGATGAAAAAACTTTCTGTTTTCGCCTTTGAATTGCATTATTTTCTTTAATATATCAAATTTTACATCAACTATAATGTTAGGTTAAAACAAAAAAACCCACAAAATACAGAAATACCTATGAATGCATGAGTTATTCCTGCTTTTAGCAGTCAATGTGCCGTAATTGTGAAATCATTTCTAAAACACACATGAATACATTGTTCAACTGGATCAAAGCTTGATTTATTTAGCATTGTCTATGGTAAGATGTTTCTAAATATTCTTATACCAACAAAGGTGCAACTCTGATTGCCTGTAATGACTTAACCTGTTGTTCTCATGGGGATGGTGTTAATATTCCTCTCAAAGCTAAATTTTTATGTTTTTATTCTCTTTATTAATATTTTATTTCATTTTGGGAGAAGCATATTGCTTCCTCAGGTCAGATTTTAACTGTATCCCCATCTAATATTAGTTAGAAACCAACAAATATTTATTAAAGGGAACCTGAGGGAAGGCATGCATATTATCAAGTGGTGGAGTTTTAATATTCTAATTCTTTTCCACTATGTAACAATGAAATTTAATTTTTAAAGTTTTGGTGAAAATAGCACATAATTTATTTTCTTGAGGATTCATGATTGCTTAAGTGCTTTTTTCAGGAAGGAATTATCTCATATTCCCTTTCCCAAAGTATGAATTTGAAAGAATGTTAAGAGAACCTAATTAAATCTAGATTAATAACAAGAAATGACTTTAAAAAATATTAATTTCCTTAGATAGGATTCCTATCATTTACTTTATAAATCTCCAAAGATATTACATACGTTACATGTTGTTGTTGTTGTTGTTGTTATGTGCTGTAGAGTCACCTGAAACCCATAGTGACCTTATGTGCAACAGCTTTGAACCCTGCCCTGTCCTGAGCCATTCTCACTAATTCTGCACACCAACCCCCATCGTCCCAGTCACTGAGTCAGTCCATCTCATCCAGGGTCTCCCTGTCCTGCCATGCCCCTTCATCCTTCTAAGCATGATGTCCTTCTTCAAGGACTGGTCTCTCCTGGTCATGTGACCAAAGTATATGAGAAAGAGCTTCAAAAACCTAGCCTCCAAGGAGAAATTTGGTTTCACCCTCTCCAAAATAGACCTGTTTGCTTTCTTGGCAATCTATGGCATGTTCAAGACTCTTCTCCAGCACCAAAATTCAAAGGCATCAGTTCTTCTTCTGTCATCCTTAATCATTGTCCAGCTCTCTGAAGCATAACAAGTAATTGCAAAGAGCATGGCCTGGATCAGGTGCACCTTAGTCTCTAGACTGATATCACGTCTTTTCAGTACTCTAGAGAGGTCAATGACAGTAGATTTTCCCAATGCAATTAGTCTTTTGATTTCCTGACTGCTGGTATTAAGAGCGCTGATTGTTGAGCCAAGCAAGCTTTAATTGTCAAGAACCTCAATCTCTTCTCTATCGAGCATGGTGTTGCCAATTGGCCCAGTGGTGAGAATCTTTGTTTTCTTGATGTTGAGCATCAATCCATATTGAAGGCTGCAGTCCTTGACCTTCTGCATCAAGCACTTCAGGTCTTCTTCAGTTTCAGTTTCCTCAAGCAAGGCTGTGTCATTTGCATAGCATGGGTTGTTGATGACTCTTCCTCCAGTCTTAATGCCACTTTCCTCCTCGAAAAACCCTGCTTACTGAATGATCTGTTCTGCATATAGATTGAAAAGGTATGGAGACAGGATTCATCCCTGACACACTCATTTCCTGATTTTGAACTATGCAGTGTTTCCTTGGTCTGTTCTTAGGACTGCTTCCTAGTCCAAGTATAGGTTTTGCATAGCACAATCAAGTATTCTGGGATTCCCATTTCCCCCAAAGTTAGCCACAATTTGTTGTGATCCACACTGTCACATGCCTTTGCATAGTCAATGAAACACAGATAAATATTTTCTGGTACTCTCTACTTTCTGTGAAGATCCATCCAACACTGGCAATAATGTCTCTAATGCCACGATCCCTTCTAAACCCAGCTTGTATTTCTGGTAGTTCTGTCAATGTACTGCTCCAGTCATTTCTGAATAATCTTCAGAATGATTTTGCCTGTGTGTTATCTTAGTAAAACGTTCAACAATTTCCTCACTCTGTCGCGTCACCTTTTTTTTTGGAATAGGAACAAATATCAATCTCTTCCAGTCAGTTGGGCAAGTAGTTGTCCTCCAGATTTCTTGGCACAACTTGATGAGCATGTTCAGGACAGCATCTGATAGTTGAATATGTCAATTGATATTCCATCAAAAACCTATGTACATTACATAAAACAAATAAACCTGTTCCAAAAGCACTCTAGGATAACCTAATTACAACACTAGGAAAAGAAAAATTTCTATTTTTTATTTGAAAGAGATTTAATAAAGGGTTAAAATCTTGAAATGTATAAACACATTTTAAAAACTTGGGGAGATAGTCTCACTCCATTTCTGAGGCTGACTGCCAGGATGGCATGAACTAACACTTTAGAGAACTGTGATTTGTGCAAGAATATTGAGTGTTTGCTGATAGTGATAGTGCGAGAATAGTAGAGTGTTTGCTGATGCTGGAGCTCATACACAGACAATGCCTAGACAACTCTCAGTGCAATTATGGTCACTACTGAAATATTGACTGGCTCGCGTCTGGCCTTGACTTCATCTAAAATTGTCTTTATATTTCAGAAGAAGTTTACAGATCATATTGGATCTTCATTAATTCATGCACATTTTGTTTTAAAGCATCAATTTTAATTAATTAATGAACTCAAATAATTACAATAGCTGTTACATTTATTATTGTATAATCTCTCTTTTCACCCAACTTATTAAATGTCTACACCTATGTGGTAAGGAGTTGCTATGGCAACCCAAAGGCATGTGGTTCGAATCCACCAGATGCTCACTGGGAGAAATATGGACAATATTCTTCTGTGAAATTAACTGCCTCTGAAAACCAGCTGGGGTTTCAGCAATGGGTCAGTTACATCTTGGCAGTATACAACGATATCTATTAAACTTTCATATATACCCTCCCTCTCTTCTTGTCCATTATAACCAAAAAATAATTATATACATGTGTCAACTTTCCCTTAGTTTTATAATTGCAGTCTTATAGAATAATTGCCCTAATTGACAGACAATGTCATTCAGCATACTTTCCTCTACGTTCATCCATGTTAGGCAGAGTTTCTTGAACTTCTTTTGTCCTCTTTTTGTTTTGCTTTTAAAGCTCTATTTTGTGAACGTGCCATAGTTCATATAATCATTTGTCCATGGAAGAATACTTGGATTGTTTCCATCTCTTTGCCACTGTAAATAATGCTACATTGATCACAAATTTGCATGTATCAGTTCAAGTTGCAGCTGCTATTTCCTTAAAATATATAGCTATGAAAGGGATTGCTGCTTGAAATGACATTTCCACTTTCAACCTTTTCAGAAGCCTCAGCCTGTCTTCCATAGTGGTCTCACCACTCTACATCCCAGTAGTAATGTGTGAGAGTTCCTGTCTCTCCACACTTTTGCCAGCATTTGTTACTTACTTTCTTACTGAACTCACTGACTGTCAATAAAACAAATAGGTCTGTCTTGGAAAAGGTGAAACCAAGTTTGTCCTTAAAGGCATGGATTTTGCAACTCCATCTCACATACTTTGGGCATGGCCAAGTGAGAGACTAGTTCTCGGAGAAGGACACTATGCTCAGAAGGGTGAAGGGACAGTGAAGGAGAGGAAGACCCCGATGAGATGGATTGATTCAGTGACTGGGGACATGGGGATTGGTGTGTCGGAATTAGTGAGACTGGCTCAGAACACGGAAAGGTTCAGAGCTACTGTACATAGAATTGCTATGGGTCACGGACAATTCGATAGCACATAACAACAACAACAACAATAAATGTTATGCGGTGAAATGATAGCTCATTTTTATTTATAGCATTATCTTTTATTTTCATGCCTACAGAGTTGATGGAAAATAAGAAAACATTTCCCTTTTTGATCGCTCAGACCGCCTAATTTGGCTTCAGAGTGCACTCTTTCTCTGCTGGTGGGGAAGGACTCGGGGTCCTGGTTGGCTCACCTGAGCCTTTTGATGGGAGCCGAGGGGAACTTGAAGCATGGGTGGACCTTCAGCTATGTTTGAATCTATTTGGTTTCATTTTAATTTAATTTAACTCCAACAAGCTTGAAAGCAGGAGTGGCATCCACTTGCAAAATAGCTTGCCTCCAGAAACCCTGTATGAACCTGGAGAAAGGATGAAAGTTACACAAGTGTCCAGGGCTTTCATTCATAGTGTCGTTATGAGTTGCCTACGACTCGACAGCACTTAACAACAACAATTGCAAAATTAAGGAGCTGTGGTGGCCTAACGGGTAAGGAATTGTTCTGTAAGTACAAAGGCGGGTGATTTGAATCCACCAGCTGCTCCGCAGGAGAGATGCACAATCTCCCATTTGTTTTTACAACCACTGAAAACTTGCTGGATGATCAATGATGAATCAGTTCTGACTCTACAGCAATGAGGTGTTTTGAGGTTTTTTAATTTTTTTAAAAAATTGTCAAATTCTCCACAAGACAAACAAGAGTCAAATGAATCAACAAGTAAATGCAGAGTGATTTTACCTTCCACATTAAATTAATTCCGACTACTAAGTCCCTAAGTAAAAAGTGAACATTCCTCTGGATTTCCCAATTTACTCTGGCGAATTAGTGCTGAGAAGTTGTGCTGCCAATTCAAATGCATGTGGTTTTGAATCGGTCAGCCACTGTGCAGGAGAAAGACGGGCAGTCTCCTCCCCTGTGATTGATCGATCATCTCTGAGAAAACACCAGGTGATCAGTTCTGAGTGTTCTGACTTAAAGGTACGTAACAACAATTTTTTTCAGAAACATGTTACAGTTCATTCCCATGGAGTTGGGATCTACTCATTGCTAATCCTCTGGCAGAATTTCAGAGGCTGTAAATATCCGGAAAGGAGATTGTCCACCGTTCTCCTGCCAATCAACTGGTGGACTCAACTCAAACTGCGTGCTTTTAAGTTGACAATGCAGCCTTCTGTCCTCCAGGCCACCAGAGAAGAGGAAGTATTTCTCCTGCAGAAGGCCTGGTGAGAGTCAATGATTGATCTTTCTTTTAGCCATGGGCGCTTAGCCAGCCCAGAACCAAGGCTCAGCATGAACTCAGGGAAGGCAGGATCACAGGAGAGAGGCACATTTGGGGAAATTTCTTTACCCTGGAATAGTAAGGAATTGTTTGAAAGGCTCTGTTACTCTTAGTAAGAAATCCTGTATTGGTTTGGCATATTTCATTACAGACAACTTTCGTGAAGCTGTGTATGAATCTCTCTACAATTGTTGTAGCTCCAACTGTTACTGTGACAGATTTTAGTACTTACTTTTCTGCTCAGACATTCTGAAATGTAGAATTCTTAGTTCTTTTTAGATTCTAGCTGGTTCATATCTCACTGTCGTTGTAAAGTTAACTCACACTGAAGTGGACTCATCAACATCTGATTAGATGACTTATTTACATGAAGTAGTTAACACACCTGCTTGAGTTTCTTCTAGTATTTCTTTCTCTGAATGTTGCTGTCATTCATTGTGGTTGAGTGGGAACAAAATTGCAGCTGACCCTCCAGCTGGTTTGTAGAGGTTGTAAATTTTACAGGTGGTGACTGCCTTTCTTTGTCTGCAGAGAAGCCGGTGGTTCTGAAGTGCTTTTCTCCAGGTTGGCAGCACAGCTCCTGGCCACCAGAAATTCTTTCCCATAAACAGCTAGCACTATAGTTGAAGATTTTCATCATTCATCATTTTAGTGCCAATTATTAATTTAAATTAATATGTGATTAAATGCAATAGTTCAAAATTTGGAGGGTAAAAATAAATTGTTTCAGCTTGATATGGCTTTTGTATTACAAATCAAGGAAAGCTTTGAGATTTCCTTTGTTCTTTATTGACACCTGGTGACCTTCTCTGAATATATGTACAGCAATGCAATTACAGTCACAGCAGCTTCAAGGATTTCCCTCCTCGTGGATGAAACCCTTGGAAATATTCTCTTTTTTAACAAAAGGTTTCCGTGGCAGACTCCTTTGCAGATGATCTGGCCAACATTCTGCAAAGCCAATTAAAAAATAAAAAGTTCAGTCTGACAATTATTCTGTGAAATTATATCCATGCACTCATTTATTCTCAATGATTTTGTCAACATATAATTCTATGTGCTCCATTCTTTGGGGTGTCTGTTTGAATAGGTCTTCTTGACAATTTATTGGTACATTCCACTATTTTGACCTGAAACTTAGTTGGGAATTTGGAACCAACAGTTATTTACATTTTAAAGTGCCTATAACCTGGGCAGTACAAGAAGGAACATTATTTGTATTGTCCAAATTAGTATATGGGGATGTGCAGAATGAAATGATAATATGCCAAAGTGTGTGGTTGCAAATCTCCTCGTCCTTGTTTTTAAGAGACATCACAACTTTAGCTCTTCCAAGGCACTCCTTAGTTCTGTAGGCAGTTCATGGCACTGTCACTCTTCTTAGCGAATGGCACATTGAAAGACACCAACCTTCTTTAGTTTAGCGGATTATTTAATGAGTAACATAAATGTATAGGAATTATACAAAATTGTAGAAATGAAATATGACATTAATGAGTATAGGAAGTTATATAAATACCTTTTATTACTTGTTGTTATGCAACTTCAAGTTGAAAATGAGCCCTAGCTGGCTCTCCAGTGGGTTTTCAGAAACAGTGAATGACACTGGCACTGACTGCCCACTTTTCCCATGTCGTAGCTGAGGAATTAGATCTTTATAACTTCAACCTGCAATTGCAGCTCCTTCTCACTAGGTCAACAGAGCTCAGCAAATGCAGAAAATTTACAAATGAATACTAAAATCTCAAAAATTAGGGCTGTTGTACATAGGGTTGCTATGAGTCTCAGGAGACTCAGTGGCACATAACAACAACAATAACAACAAGTATTTAAAAGAGACTCCGTCCTTTATTTCCTTAATAACAGAATAACAGGCATCTTCCATTACTTCCTTTCCTCAGGACTGGCTACCCCTTCCTTGGTGTTGGTGTTGGTGTTGGTGTTGGTGTTGGTGTCAGGTGCTGTCGAGTTGCAAACAATGTTGAGTCAACCTTATGATCTAAAGAACTGAACCCTGTTCTATCCTGCACATCCTCACACTTCCTGAGTCACAAGAGTGCGTTGTAGCAGTCACTGTTTCAATCCACGTGGTTGAGGGTCTTCCTCTCCTTCACTGACTCTCCACCCTTCTCAACATCATGTCCTTCTCCAAAGATTAGTCCCTCCCTAGAAACATGTCCAGTGTATGAGAGACAAAATCTTATCATTCTTGTCTACAGAGACCACTCTGGCTGCACCATCTCCAAGATGTATCTGTTTGTTCTCTTGACTGTCCATGGGATGTTCAGTGCTCTTCTCCAACACTATCGCTCAAGGTGTCAGTTCTTTTTCTGTCATCCTTAATCATTGTCCAGCTCTCAGATGCATAGCAAGTATTTGAAAAGACCATGGTCTGGATCACAGACACCTTAGTCCTCAAACTGACGTCATCACTCCTCCATAATATGGAGACTTTCCTAGTGCAATGCATTTCTTTATTTCCTGACTGCTGACTGCTGGTACTAAGAGTGTTAATTGTGGATCCTAGCAAGATGAAGCTGATGACAGTTTCAATACCCTATCCATCCATCATGACACAGCTTTTTTACCTTAAAATCAAAACAAAACAAAAATCCCACCAAACCAAAATAAATAGAATAACAGTTGCATTTTACTTACCTGTGGCCATGGGGACCATAGAGGTCACAATACTAGGATCTTACCCAAAGCCAAGAGGGCCAAATACCAGAAATAGACATTGAGGGATACTGATATTCAAAGTACATAACAAGCACAATAGAACAAAGAATTCTCTTTAACTTTTTGGAGTTGAAGGTCCATTTGCATCCTCAGCTCCTGAATTTCTTGTTCTGTTTCTTCAAAGCAAATGGAAGATATAATTAAGCATCATGAATGTTTTTGAGTTGTGCTGATGTCATCATGGGAAATGGAAACTATTTCAGATTTTAAAAAGGATATGAGCAGTAAACATACCTGTGTGTGTGTGTGTGTGTGTGTGTGTGTGTGTGTGTGTGTGAATGAAACTTTTCCTCTTAGACCTTACATAGCAAATATAATTTCCCAATGATGCCAGTGTTAATCAGTTACACCACCAACCCAAAGGTACGTAGTTCAACCCACCAGCTCTTTGACAGGAGAAAGACAAATAATCCCTTTCCATAAGATTTACAGCCTCTGAACACTCACTGGTGGGTCAGCTATGAATCGGTTCTAACTTGGAGGTGCACAACAACAGCAAAGATGCTAGAGGGAGGAGATAATGAATTAAAGAGTATGTGTATTTCCATTGTCTTATTAACAATATAAGCAAATAATCACAGAAATATGTACTTTTAAATCACATTGCATTCTTTTAACACTCCATTTGTGCCTTTTATAAGGCTTTGTATATGTTGTTGATTAAGTACAAATAGTGATCACCTATATGGAGTCTACAGAAATTAAAAGCCTTGTTTCACTTCTCACTATGTTAATACCAAAAACATTGCCTACAAAAATAGCAAAGTTCTAAATTTGTGTGCTTAGAGAGGTGATCTACATTTAAGATAAGTAAGTACTCACAACCAAAGATTCTAATGAAAAGACTAGAAGTAACATATAGAAATGATACCCTGTTTTTTACAGAGAATTTCACCTCAAAGAGAAATCTCTAAGAATGATTAGATTCTTTATTCTTGTGCCTCACCATGTCTTCCTGATCTTACTAACTTTATCTGGGAATGAAATGCATGTGTCAGTCCAGAAAGATAGTCGGACAGTTCCAAAATTGCTAGCTGTTGGCAACATTGGCTTTAATACACAGGCTTTATGCTCTGACACAACTTATTACCAAGGAGTTACCCTGAAATGGATCTTATAACTTTCTTTGTTAAGACATCAATATACTCTAGCAAGATGATTTTGAACATACTTTTTAAACTTTCAAATCTAAAAATTACTAGTCTGAGTCCCAGTATATAACTCACAAAACACAAATTCTGAGTCTGAACTGATAGATAGCTGACCTTAACATAGATTTTCAGAAGCTGTAAATTACACAGGAACAGATTTCCCATCTTTTTCTCACAAGCAACTGGTAGATTCAACCTGGTTGTTTTGGGTTGACAGTAAAACTTCTTCTCACTAGGCTACAAGGTTGTTGTCATTTACTGTCGGGTTGGAACTGATGCATAGCTGACCCTCCAGTGGGTTTTCAGAGGCAGTTAATCACATGGGAGGAAATTGCCCATGGTTCTCCCACAGAGCTGCTGGTGGCCTTGAACTGCTTGCCTTAAGTATTGCAGCACAGTGTCTTGCCACTAAGCCACCAGGTCTCCCTAGGCTACAAGGTAATTTAAAAATATTACCATACCCTCCAATCTATCTAAACATTGGTTCCAAGTTCAATACCATTTACTTGTCCACTAGTCATAGAACCTCTGGTGGCTTAGTGGTAAGGAGTTGCCCTGCAATTTTCAAGGCACTTGGTTGGAACCCGTGAGCTGTCCTGTGGGAGGACAGTCCAGGGCACACAATAGCATTAGTCATCTATCTACGAAGTTTGAAATCCTACTTTGTTTGGCCTCTCTTTTGCCTTCTGGCAGGCTTCTCTCAAGTAACAAGCATGAGTACCATAAGTAGAACAGTAACTCTATGTTGTTTAAAACGTAGCAAATCCATTTTGCTTGAACTTCCTCACATAGCTACAGAGGACATTTTCCCAGAAATGTTTATTAGCAAGACATGCCTCCCCACCTCACCGTGCAGATGTGTAAAGTTTCTTTTACGACTTTGTGTACTCTGAGCAAATGTACAATGATGAGTACTTGTTCAAAATAAAGTCCAACCTTGCATCCTTGGTTAACCTTGACAGAAGCCCATCTCCACAGCATTTCCAAGGTTATAAACCTTCATGGATGAAGTTCCCTCACCTTCCTCTGCAAGAGCTGCTAGTAGATCCCAAACACCAGCCTTCCCTTCAGCAGTGACATGTAGTGCACTCCACGAGTTCTACTTAGTCTTCTCTATTTGTTTAAGTAAAACATTTTTTATTTGTGTTTCTACATACAGAAGATAGTCAGTACTTTTCATCAACAACACAGCTCAAGCGTCATTTCCTCTTGATCCTTCCTTACTACTTTCAGATAAGTTATATAAGAAGCAATTGGATCGAAGCACTGTGGATTGGATGTGTTTGGTAGAAAGTCTTCAGAGACCTCTCTCTGGTTGCACTGCTCATACAAAGTTAATGCCTGTCTGTCAGTTCAAATCTACCAAACTGTGTATTTATAATTTTTATCTATAAATTTGGAATATTAATTGTTCTTATCTGAGAAAACTGTGAAAATTCAATTCGCTTTTAAGTGAAGCATTCACCAGGAAATTTTCTAATAAAAATTTTTTTCTGTATTCAGCCAAGTTTAAGCAGTATTTTAATACTCTTTTTCACAGAGTTCATTATTTAATAAATAATTGGTTACTATTAGTGTTAGAGATGTTGAAAATGATAATAGGCTGAAAATTCTTAAACTGCTGTGGTCTCAGTTACAGTTAGATATATAAATAAAGAGGGGAGATTATAGAATTTCAAAAGGATTCTTCAAAGTTCTTTAACACTTTTGGTCAATGTAATTTCAGCAGCTAGAGAAATGATTTAAAAGATAATTTGATGGAATAATCAATTTAGTAAAATTATCAAGTATAAATAAATTGAATCATACATAATTATTTTCTGAAATGAGAAGGAAAGAATAAAAATAAAAATGTACTGCAGCATTTTCTGTAATACTAATCTAATAAGTCCAGATCCCCTAAATCTGATATTATTTTTTCTGTGTGATTGTTAAATATTAAACAATATATTATTCAAAATGTTGCAGGACTTGTGATTAAATAATCTTCTACTGCATTTTCTGATAATATATATATATATATATGTATATATATATATATATTTTTCAAATATTTTTAAGACAAATTTGCTATCTATATACGTATTCACATGAATGCAGCATCTGCTCAAGTTTACTCACTTCCAGAAGTTGTTTTTATTTTTGTATCATTGTACTATAGACATAACGTGTACAATTAGACTTCACAGTGTTCTTTGTGAAAATAAATACCAAGCATACAATGATGACCAATTAAAGAATTATATATTCTTTATGGATTAGTTTATCTTGATAACAATTTATTTTAAAATGTTTACTGGAACATCTTAAGAACTATAGTAATATTATCATGGTGAAAAATATACACAAAATTATTCCAATTTTTTTATTTATACAGTTTGCAAAATATGCATACAGTTAATGGATGAAACCTAATTGTTGTTAGGTGCCATTGAGGTTGCAACTGTAGCAACTTTATGAAAAATAGTTCTGAACACTATCCTATCCTGAGTCAGCCTCTCCACCCTTGATATGCTCAAGTCCATTGCTATATTCAGGTGTTGAGTCATCTTATTGAGGTTCTCTCACTGACCCTCTACCTTTATAAGCATGATGTCATTTTCCAAGGACAAGCTGCTTCTAACAATGTAACGAAAGTAAACTAGATGAGGTTTCATAATCCTTACTTCTAAGAAGCACACTGGCTACTCTTTCATCAAGATATATTTATATTTTTGGCAGTCCATGCCTATTCAGTACTTTTCTTACACCACAAGTCAAAGGCATTTATTCTTCTTCTGTTTTCCTTATTCAATGTATAATGTAGGCTGTTAGTCCTTCCTCCGATCCTCATTCCACATTCTTTCTCATAAAGTTAAGTTTCTCAAATGATTGCTCTACATATAGATTGAATAAGTATGCAGAGAGGATACAGTATACAGTGGTGATTCACACCTTTTAAAGTTTTAAACCATTCCATATTTCCTGTTCTGTTTGCACAACAGCTCCTTGTACAGATATAGTTTTCAAATAAGAAAAATAAATTATTCAGGAATTTCCATTTTTGTCAATGCTAGCCATAATTTTGTTGATGCGCACAGACTCATGTTTTTTGCACAGTTAATAAAGCACACATATGCATCCTTCTGGTATTCTCTGCTTTCAGAGAAGATCTATCTGACATTAGCAATGATATCCCTGGTACTACGGTCTCTTCTAAATCCCACTAGAACTTTTGGAAGTTCTCTGTCAATGTACTGTTCCAACAATTTTTTGGATGATCTACAGCAAGGTTTTACTTACATGTGATGTTGTTTGACAATTTCCACATTCTGTTGAATCATCTTTTAGAGAATGAGAACAATATGTATGTCTTCAACTCAGTTGGCGAGGTAGCTGTCTTCCAGACTTCTTGGCAGGCTGATGAGTACAGCCGGGGCTTCCTCTGTTTGTTGAAATATATCAGTTGGTATGCCATAAATTCCTTAGGCCATATTTTATTTTCCAATGTCTTTAATGCATCTGGACTTCTTCCTTCATTGTCATTTGCTCTTGATTATACACTATTTTCTGAAATGATACTGAGTCAATAAATTATTTTGGTACAGTACTGTATATCCCTCCATCTTCTCTTGATACTTCTTAGAACACTCAATTGTTTGCCCATAGCATGCCTTAGTATTACAGCACAAGACTTGAATATTTTTTTCAGTTCCTTCAGAGTGAGAAATGCTGAAAAATTTCTTCCTTTTGTATTTTCTGATTAGAGTTTTTTGAACATTTCATTATAATATTTGCTTTATCTTCTCAAGTTGTCCTTTGAAATCTTCTGTTTATCTCCCTTGTTTTTACATTCCTTCCTTGTTTTGGCTTCTCTTTTCATTTTCAGAGCCTCTTCTGACATCTATTTTGTTCTTTTCTTTCTTCCCTGTCTTTGCTATGATATTTTGCTTTCTTCATGGTTTGTATCCTTCATGTCATTTTACAAATTTTCTGGTCTTTGACACTTATTTATGTTCAGTACCTCAAACCTGTTCTTTAAATTGTTTTTAAATTCAGGTGAGGAGAACTTAACACTATATTTTGGTTCTTGTGAATTTATTTTGATTTTTTTTTCTTAATTTGAACTTGTACATGAGGAGGTTACAATTTGTTCCTGAGTCAACACCTGGTCTAGTTTTGACTGCTATTACTGATCTTCTCCAATGATTTCTTCCAAAGACATGGTCAATCTGATTCCTGTGTATTACATCAAGTGACAAGTGAAGGCCATTTGTATATCTGCCATTTGAGTTTTAAACAGAAAAACATATGTGAGAGAAAGATCTTAAAGAGATGAATTGACCCTGTGACTGCAGCAATGGTCTCAAGTAGGTCAGAGATGGTAAGGATGTCACGAAATAGATCATAGTTCATATCTCTTGTTCATAAAATCACTAGTACTGGTATTTGACTTACAGGCCCCTAACAACAACAACAACAACAACAACAACAACAACTACAACTACAACAACTTGATGAAAGTTTTATTTCATATATGTCATTAAGATAGATCTTAGTTTGAAGAAACCTCTCTTCTGCGGGCATATTTTGAGTGCTCTTTGTCTGGAAGAACTCATTTCACACTTGATCGCACTACATCAAGCAATGGTTTGCTGTTCTTGGGATTTTCTAGGACATGCTATTTCAGAAGTGGACAGCTAGCTAGTCCTACTTCTTAGTCTGTCTTTATCTAAAAGCTCCACTGAATCCTTGTTCATGTTGGGTTAACCTACTGGTGTTTAAAATGCCAAGTGGTATGTCATCAAATATCAGACCAACATGCATGCCAGCATAGTAGAGCAAAATGGCAGGCAGGGGTGTAGGCTAAAGGGTGTTGTTGTTATTAAGTGCTGGCGAGTCAAGTACAACTCATGGTGACCCTATGAACAAAAGGCCTGAACTCTGTTATATAACTATCATCATTTCTCTAATGTTCAGTTTCCAAAGGCCTGTTGTTTAAGAAAGAGACATCAATCCTGCTTCCAAGCCTGTCTTTATCTGGGAGCTCAACCAAACCCTGTCCACCATGATAACTATTATGACATTTGACACACAAGTGGCACAGTGTTCAGCCTCTCCAAAACCCCAAGTTGTGCCAGTACAGTGAATTGACAGACCAGTGCTGTACCATTGTGAACAATGTTCTTCCCAAACACAACATCAGTGGCCCTTGGGCCCAACTGACTTATAAATACAAAAGCCCGTCCACCAGGTTCTGGTTGATTTAAACAAGAGGTTTCCAGCCTACAGCTGATTGTTGACTAAATTCAGGCAACAAATCAGCTTATTCCACAGCACATAGCAGTAACACCAACATTGCCTTGAGAATATTCAGACTCTATAGGACACGGGAGAAATGCCTGGTGAGGTTTATGAGGCTGTACATCTTCATGGGAGCAGAGTGCCTCATTTTTCTCCTATAAGTGGTTGATGGAATCTAAATGCCAACTTTTGTTAATGCCTCAACACTTAACACATCACACTACTAGGTCCTTATACATTGACATATTTAATGATGCAATTAACTATTCACATAAGTAAGCTACAGTAATCAAAAGAATTAATAAGATATATAAAAATTCTTGACTATTATCTTAAACATCTCTAACTTACAGGTTCTATGCATATAAGATATATAATTGCCAACATTTATAGTTACTCAGAAAATATATTTACATAATTTAGTGCCCAATGAAGGTCAGAAATTTTTATATATAAATGCAATGAAAGAATGTTTTTAGGAGCCAAGGAAATTCAAAATACAAACAATTACTCAGTCTTAATGATTGTTCCAGACTTCTCTGAATAAGCAGAGAATTAAGTAATGCAATCTAGTAGACCTTTTCTCTATCAAATTTTGAAGTCTCAGACATTAATATTATACTATTATAATTAGTTATTCAAACAGGACTTTACATGTCAGAACAAAGAATAAAATCATTTTCAATGCTCACAGCTGTCATAAATCACTTTCATATATTGTAATAACAGTAGTATCACCAGTTTCTATTCATGCACACCTTTTAACCCTGTTCTGCTTAAGAATTCTGTAAAATCAAGTAAATAGATAATTTGTAGACAATCTCAGTAAACTCTGTTCGTGAGAGACTCCTTGGGAGCTTGGTATTGGGGAATAAAGACCATCTTAGTAAAACTTTATATTGTTGTTAGGTGTTGTGACGTTGATTATGGGATAGAGGGACTTTATGAGCAACAGAGAGTAACTTTGCTTGTTCTGTGCATTCTCACAATCTCTGGCATGATCATACCTGTTTCCTCATTCACTGTGTCAACTCAGATATAAACCATTCATTCACTCTTAAAAAAAGGGTGGAACACCCTCATTGCCATGGACTTGGAAATGACTCATAGATGACCCTCCAGCAAGTTTTCAGAGGCTGTAAATTACCCAGGAGGAGATTTTTCATCCTTCTTTCACATAACTGCTGATAGATTAGAATCACCTCACCAGAGAAAGTCAACCTTTTGGTTAACAACACAATTCCTTGCAGACTTGGTCAAATTCAAATTCAAGCTCATTGCTATTCAAGTTTGAACAGCTCATATGTGGGGAGATTGCCTCACTTTTTCCTGAGGAACACCTGGTAGACTCAGCCTGACTACGTCTTGGTTGGGAGAACAAGAACACTGCAAAGGGCATGAGAGGAGACCTCTAATCTCCTTCCTTAAGTGGACTTTGAACCAGAGGAGCTTGGTCATTGAGTATGATGCCTGTGGATCAGGTCTTCAGAGAACCCTTTTCAGAGTTGGAAAGATTCTGATTCTATGGCAAAGAGAGTATGAAAGAGCCCTTATCATGTTACTGCATTCATGCAAATGTTTTTCTTTAATTACAAAACAATTATATAGATTATATAGGTTCGTTCTATTTTTATATGAAAGAGCTCTTGTAGCTTAGTGGTACAGAGTTGTACTGCCAATCCAAAGGCATATGGTTCAAAGCCACCAGCCACTCTGTAAAAGAAAGATGGACTATTTCCTCCTGTGCAATTTACAGTCTTTGAAAACTTGCTGGAGGATAAGCTGTGAGTTGGTTCCAACTTGAGAGACCATAAAAAATGAAAATAACTTTTATGCATACAATCTTGCATAGATAGATAGACAGACAGACAGACAGACAAACGGGCAGAGAGCTAGAACTGCTATAAAGAATTGTGTTTTCCTAGTGGTAAGAATGTGATCTCAAAGGCATTCAGATCAAATCTACCAGCTGCTTTCTGGAACAATTATGGGCAGTAATCTCCTATGTGATTTACTGCCTCAGAAAACCTACTAGAGGGTCAGCTATGAGTTGATTCTGACCCGATGGTATGAAACAACAACATAGATCATTCCTACTCTGTCCTGAGCACATGGCTCAGTTCTGGATGCATTATGCATTGTTCCAATGCACTCCATTATTTCAGAATGGTAATATTTGAGTGAAGGCATGTTAATAGTAGATAAATGAGACTGTATGACACAATTATGCAAGACATTTCTTTACACAGAATCATATGAGAATAGTTGACAGAAAGATTTAGATTTGATGGTGAGGAGAGCAGTGTGAACTTTGCCCAGGCTCTCTGAATGGTCAGAGAGAACTTGACATGTGACTCTCTATCTGGCTTAGCCCTATGCTAGAGCTTAGGGAAGTTCTACTGTTATGAGTAGTTTAAGTGTAAGAAAAACAAATTAATTTTGATGTAACACATGATATATCTTAAATTGTATTTTGCTGTGGAAAAATATTATAATGAATTGGATGCTTAAGTATAGAAATAAGAATATTTATGAAAAAATATGACTAGCAGTTTAACATATAGAAATGGACCTCTTTGAGGCCTAGAGCTCCACTGACCACAGGAGGTGCAAACCCTCAATAAGGGAATGTAACTGATAATAACTTGCCTGTAAAACTACAATGTGAATCCTGATAAGGGAATGTAACTTGTTACTGCCCATGTTGCCAAGAGAATATGACTTGTAAATTTAAGAGTAAGAAATAGATTGGGAATCAGCTGTATGTTAGAAATAATAATATGTTAAGAACTTACCATATTGTATATTGGAAATGGAGCGGGAAGTATGTTGTGAGCTTGCTGAATCATATGTGAGAATTGAAGTGGGAAATATGTTACAAATTCGTTGTTGGAAATTATGTTGGGAATGTTTGTGAAAATGTACTGAAAAGTTAATATGTCCAATTAGGTCTTTTGGAGGCCTAAGGCCCACTGATCAAAACAAGTTCAGACCCTTGATAAGGTGATAAGACTGGCTAATGCCATGTTCCCAAGTATAGAACATGATTGGTCAAACCTGTGTCACTTTGGGACGAATATATTTGGTTGAAAACTCAAAGTTGAATGTCATTAGTTGAGTATGACGTAGCATCTAGTAATCAAGCTAAGGGTATTTATACCACAGATAGCTCAATCTGACACACATTCCACTTCAACTGGGAACACTGAGCTGAACACTGAAGACCCAAAGGCTCTTTTCAGAGCCAAAGACTTAAGGGCTCTTCTTAGAGCTGAAGACCCAAAGACTCTTTTCAGAGACAAGAACTCTAGCTTACACTGATAGACATGAGCTAGTGAGACAATGGAGGATTCTGCCCACACCTATGGACACTGACTACATCAAATTGCTGAACTACCTGAGAATCCCTGGCTACATCAATCTGCTGAACTAGCAGAGAACCCCCTGACTGCACCAATGACCATGAAAAGCAAAAGAAAAAGACGAGTTAGGATCCTGGGGTGAGTGAGTGTTCCCCACTGTTGATGAATCAACATGCGATGAATTTATAAATTGCAATGTAGATAAATTGCAATTGTTGCTATTAATTAATTAATCAATCAATTGTAATTGGCTTTTGTAATATGTCTATGAGTAGTTAAGGCTCAAGGCTCATGACATTCTACTGTGAAACATATGAAACAGAAAGGATCTTTATGATGCTTGGGAATCGAGAGGATGGTTCTAGGTAGTGAGTAAAGAGTGATAGCACCAGTAGCAATGCCATAGGCTGGAATAAGATTGTCTTTCCTTCAGCGTGTAACTGGAAGCCATAAACTGTTATTACCAGTGCATCCCAGCCCTCATGCACCACTCTAGATGAAAGAAATGGGGCTTCTCAATGAGGTTTTTTTTTTTTCCTGAGTCACTAAAATAAATGGACTTTGAAAAATGCATACCAGTGTTTATGTCATGCTCGAGCTATGCATGCCAGTGCATTTGAGAGTCACAAAGGGACTGAGAAAGTATTTTTTTCTGATTCCATTTCAACCCCATCACCTTCTAAAATCATCCTCACTGATGCAAAGCCTGCTTTTAACCTTCAGGAGTCTTCAGAACACTGTTTTGAATTTTCTTCCTTTTCTAGTCTACAGAAACATTTTCATCTTTGATCTTTTATCTGTTTTCATCTTCTGTCACCTTGAATCTTTTGTCAATTCTTCATTTCCTCCCCTCTAAATCGTATCCCTTTTTTATGCAGTTGACTGTCTTTCATCATAAATCACACTTAGATGGCTAATCTCAAAGGACTGAAGTTTATGCAATTGAAGATAAGGAAAGCAAGACAACAAGTGTAAAATGACTTATAAAACACCTGCAAATTCACTGCTACAAAAGAAAGGCCCTTAGAATAAAAATGACAAAATGACTTACATAATGACTAAGTTTCAAAATAATACATTCATGAAATACAAAATGCATAGTCTTTTTAAATTAAGTAGCCCTATATTACATGTTCTTCCTACTTGCTTCACTTTGTACATATTTTATAAAGTTACAGTTCAAGTTGTGATACTTACTCAGATGATGAGTCTAAATGAATTTGCTGTTGAAGCTGTAAGGCACTCTAGTGTTATGCATTTGTACCTGTTGAACTGTTAACATCAAGGTCAGCGGTTTGTTTGAATTTACCTTTTTTTCCATGAGTGAAAAGATGGGCAGTTCCGCCAGTAAAAATTTAAAGCTGTGGAAATCAGAGGAATTTTGACACAAAATTCACTGAAGTGTAGTAGGTTTGACTTGCTGTGTTGCATCTTTCCTTTTTCCTCTGTGTTTGTTGATCTCAATTGTGCTGATTTTCATTCTATTAGTGTCCATAATGTTGCTTTTTCTTGACTTAGTTATGATGTGTTCATCCATATTTTAACTGTTCCTAATAACCATAGAAGCAATAGTGAATATAAATATATATTCTCATCCAATTTAAAATACCAACAAATCAATTTTCTCTTAGCTATCAAATTCATGCAACTCTAAAAATGTGATCCTACAGTATTTGAAGTATGGGGAGAAGGTGTTTCTAATTGAGATTAAAATATTTTATTTTTTAAAAAGAAACTAAACCCATAAGATGATCTAAGCACATGTTTGGAATGTTGTCCCAAGTTGTTAAAATAGCCAAGAAAGCAAGGAGTTTTCATAGCTTATGCAAAATGCACTGAATACTTAGTGTCCTGATAAATTTTATTGTCCATAAGACCCTCTGGGGAAGGAATATGAATAAAAATATAAAGATAAAGATATCTTTGCACAGTTTATGTCTTTATATTCAGAAAGCTATTAAATAACCATGAGCGTTAACTCACTACCTTCCAACTCACAGCATTTCCCCACCGCGTTTAGAAATATTTACTGAAGAAGATATCCATATTTCTCCTACAAAGTAGTTGGCAGAATCAAATCATGAACTTTTCCATTAGCAGGATATTATGTCATACAATAAGTATCTCTTCAATATTTATTCATGATTTCTTATTATAAATATTATAGTATTGATATTAAATAATTACTATGCCTTTGAGCTGTGATGCTGGAGAAGAGTGTTGAATATACCATGGACTACTAGGAGAACAAACAGGTTTGTCCTGGAGAGGGTGAAGCTAGAGTGTTCCCTGGAGTCAAGGATTCTGAATCTTCGCCAGACATATTTTGGGCATGTTGCAAGGAGGGACTGGTCCTTGGAGAGGGACATCATGTTTAGGAGAGTGGAGGGCCGGTGAAGGAGAGGAAGACTTTTGATGAGATGGATCGATTCTGTGACTGGAGAGGTGGGAATAAGTGCGTTTGAGATGGCTAGGTTGGTACAGGATAGAAGAGCATTTAGAGCTCTTGTACATAGGGTCGCTATGAGTAGCAAGCGAATTGATAGCACATAACAACAACAACAACATATCAAATATTAATAATTAAATGTATTATTGATTATTTCCAATAAATAATGATTGTGGTGAACACACAGATATACATATGTGAGTAGATGCCAAGTGTAGCAAAATTATCTTTAAAATGCTATAATTTTTTTTACAAGTCAACGCACTATTCATTGCTTCACAGAGCCATAGGTTGCTATGAGTCCTATTCAACAGCACCCAGCAACAACAACATTAATTGAGGTCGCACTAGTAAATGACATACAGCTACAAAAATGATTATTGTTGTTAGGTTCCACTGAGTCACGCATGACCTATTGCAACCCTGTGAACAATTTGAATCCTGTCCTATCCTGAGTCATCCTCACAATTTTTGATACATTGGAACACAAGAGTCAATGTGTCAATCTGTCAATCTATCAATCTATCTAGCTGAGGGTCTTTCTCCTCTCTGCCACCCCTCTACCTTTCCAAGCGTGATGATCTTCTCAAAGAAATAACCTGTCTTAGGAATATACCTTAAGTATGTAAGAAAAAGTACCAGCAGCCAGGAAATTAAAAGACAAATTGCATTGGGAAAGTCTGCTGTTAGAGACCTCTCCAAGGTACTGAAGAACAACGATGTTAGTCTGGAGTCTAAGGTGTGCCTGAAACAGGCCATGGTCTTTGCAATTATTTACTATGCATCGGATAGCTGGACAATGACTAAGCATTCTAGAAGGCGAATTGAAGCCTTTGAGCTCTGGTGTTGGAGAAGAGTATTGAATATACCATGGACTACTAGAAGAACAAACAAGTTCATCCTGGAGAGGGTGAAGCCAGGCTGCTCCTTGGAGGGATTCTGAAGCTTGTCTAACATACTTTCGACATGTTGCAAGGCAGGATCAGTCCTTGGAGAGGGGCATCATGCTTGGGAGGGTGGAAGGACAGCACAGGAGAGGAAGACTCTCCATCAGGTTGATTGATTCAGTAACTAGGGTAATGCAGATAGGTGTGTCAGAGACAATAAAATTGGCACAGGATAGAGCAGGGTTTAGGACTGTTGTGCATAGGGCCGATATGAGTTGCAGGTGACTCAACATAACACATAACAAAAACAAGAACAAAAATGTGAGAAACAGCCTCACCATTCTTCTAAAGAGTAATCTGGCTTCACCCTCTCCAAGACATATCTGTTCTTTGGTGGTCCATGGGATTTTCAGTACAATCCTCTAACTCATAGTTCAAAAACATAAATTTTTCTTCTATGATCCTTATTAATTGTCCAGATCTCAGAAGCTATAGCAAGTGATTGAAAAGCTCATGGTCTGAATCATGCACACCTTAGCACTCAAACGAAAGTCATTGCTCCTCAGTAATTTGGAGAGGTCCCTAACTGCAGATTTTCCGAGTGTATATATCTCCTAATTTCCTGACTGTTGGTACTAAGTGTACTAATTGTGGGTCCCAGTAAGATAAAATATCATTGACAGTTTTTGTCTTTTCTCCATCTATTATGATTTTGCCTCTTGGTCCAGTGGTGAGAATTTCTGTTTCCTTGACATTGGCATGCAATCCATATTGAAGGCTGTAGTGTTTGACTTTCTCCAGCAAGTATTTAAAGTCCTCCTAATCTTGTGATTCCTCTAATCACACTCTTCATAAAGTTCAATGTCTCAAATAATTTGCTTAGCATACATATTGCATGCTATACATTGGAGAGCTGGACAATGACTAGGGATGATAGAAGAATTGATGCCTTTGAGCTGTGGTGCTGGAGAAGAGGGTTGACTATACCATGGACTGCTAGGAGAACAAACTGCTCTGTCCTGGAAAGGATAAAGCTGGGCTGCTCCTTGGAGTCAAGGATTCTGAAGCTCCGTCTGACATATTTTGTGCATGTTTCAAGGAGGGACCAGTCTTTGGAGAGGGACGTCATGTTTGGAAGAGCGGAGGGACAGTGCAGGATATGAAGACCCTTGATGAGATGGATTGATTCAGTGATTGGAGTGGTGAGAGTAGGTGTCAATGAGGAGTTGGAGTCAATAAGGTTGGCACAGGATAGAGGAGGATTTAGGGCAGCAAGCAAGTCAATGGCACATAACAACAACATATATATTGAATATATATGGAGAAATTATACCATTTCAGCACACATCTTTCTTAATTTTAAACTCTACTGTGATATTTTGTTCTGTTCATAGAACAGCTTCTTGATACAGGTGTAGGCTTTGCATAAGCACAGTTAAGTGTGTGGCATTCCCATTCTTCTCAATGTTAACCTTAACTTGTTATGACCTACACAGTTATATGCCTTTGGAAAACAAAATAGCCATTCTTCTGGTATTCTGTGCTCTCAACAAGAATCTATCTGACATTGGCAATGATATTCCTGGCGCCATGACCTCTTCTTAATGCAGCTTGAACTTCTGGCATTTCCTTGTCAATGTGCTATTCTAGACCTCTTTGAATGATATTCAACAATATTTTGCTTGCAAGTGAAATTAATGATATTATTTGATAGTCCCCACATTCAGTCTGATCACCTGTTTCAGGAAAAGGAGCAACATGGTCCTCTTACAGGTGATCAAACAGACAGCTGGCCTCCAAATGTCCTGACATAGACTGATGGGCAGATCCAGGCTGCATCTGTCATTTGAAACATGACAGTCGGTCTCCCATCAATCCCTGGAGCATTATTTTTTGCCAATGCCTAGCTTGACCTCCCTTGTAGCTTGACTTCCCTCCTTTGTTCTCATTGGCTCTGGATCATATTTCCTTTTTCCTGTTAGCCAGATTTTTTCATTTAGTGATTCTATAGGTTCCCTTCATCTTTACTGATGTCTCTAGGATCATTCAAGATTTTGCCCATAGCATCTCTAGGTATTTAAACTCAAGACTTGAATTAGCTTTTCAGTTCTTTCAGCTTGACAAATGCCAAGTGAGTTCTTCCCTTTCTAATTTTCAATTCTAGGTCTCTGTATATTCAATTATAATAGTTTACTTTGTCTTCTCTAGCTGCCCTTTGAAGTCTTCTGTTCAACTCTCTCACTTCAACATCCCCTCTGGTTGCTTTGGCTTCTTGAAACTCTAGTGCAATTTTCAGGTTTAGTTTTGGTGTTTTTTTCTTATGTCCATTTTGTTTTGTTTTGACTCTCTTCTGTATTTATAGTGACCTTTTCCTATCTTCATGGATGAAATCATATCATCCCACAATTCACCTCCCTTCAAACATTGCTTCAATGCGTCAAATCCATCTTAATATGATTTTTAAACTCAAGGGGGACAGATTCAAGATCTTATTTTGGGTCTCATGGACTTGTTCTTATTTTCTTGCGCCTCAATTTGAACTTGCACATGAGTAATTGATGGTCTGATCCACAATCAGCATCTGGCCTGAAACTTCAATAATTCCATTCACAGATGTAGCCAACTGACCTATGGGATGAGCAGGATTGTGTAGAAAACACTTCCTTGCTTATAATCCCAGGAGCTGTCAGCAAGGTCTGGGGGAATTTGAAGGCATGGGCCTCTGTTATTGTTGTTATTTGCCATTGAGTCACTGCCGCTCATAGAGACCCTATGTACAACACCCCTAAACCCTGCTCTATCCCTTGTCAATCTCACTGTCTCAGGCATGCCTACCCGTATTACCCCAGTGATTAAATCAATCCACCTCATCGAAGATCTTCCTATCCTGCGCTGTCCCTCCACCCTCCAAAGCATGACATCCTTCTCCAAGGACTGTCCCTCCTTGCAACATGTCCAAAGTAAGTCAGACGAAGCTTCAGAATCTTTGCCTCCAAGGATCAGCCTGGCTTCTATCTGAATGGAAAAGTGTGAATATGTGAAAAATCTTTCCTTGCTTGTCATAAAATATATTACTGAAATCTGTACTTACATGTTTTTGTTAATGTTTTTGGCCTTTGTAATTTTATGACATGTAAAGTTATGTGTGTGTTTTGTTTTTTTTCCTGTATTACCTTCTTTTAATTTTCTTCATGTGTCTTTTTTTGCTTTTATTTGTTTTTAATACCATCAAGTATATTCAATTCTTGAAACACGTTAAATGTGTTTGTTAGATAGTTAAAAAAAACATATATTACTGAACCTTAGTAATCAGTAAGCAGATAATCATTGCTGTTTAGAAGATAGTGTACATACATAAGGAAAACTGAAATATACACTTCCCTTTCACTCTTCAGTATCTTCTTCCATTTCTATGGCTTTTAATATGAAGGCCAGCCACTGCAAGCATTTTACATGTGATATTTTATTCTCTCCAGGTATTTCTAACTGTAGTGATTTGATGGGAACTCAGTTGGTTGCTAGAGTTTTCACCCAGGGGTCTATTACGCTGGAAGTCTTGACGAGTCATTTTCCTGTCAACTGATATGCTCTTACTGTGCTTTGTAGTTAAGTGACTCTGGACCGAATCCTCTGGTTTTCTAAAATCAACAGTTCAAAAAGCATCCGTTATAATTAGATAGAACTGATTTTATTTAAATATCTGCTGACAGTCAAAGGGCTCCTTTTAGTCTGTAATAACATTTGTTTGTTCAACGTTCATTAAAATTATCTAAGATTCCAGGGAGCAATGCTATTTAAAAATTCCAAATTGGTCCTTGCTTTGGGTAAAAGACTAAAGAAGAAAAAAATCATAGCAGTCAAGTTGTAATTGAAGAGTTAATATGAAACATTAAGTTTATCTAAGTTGATTTTTACTCCCCTGTAATGAATTACAGATGCATAGTAACTGAAGGCCACAGAGAAGTCAGCCCCACAAATTCTCTAGATGGGAGCCTTTACAGGAGCAAGTCTTTCCCCAAAGAATTGCTGCACTATTGATAGGTGCATTCAGGTCTAGTACAATCCATAGTGACATTAAGAACAACAGATCTGCACCATTTCACACTTCCTGACACACTAGAGCCCCTTGCAAAAGTCACTGTCAATCCCTCTGGTTGTGGGTCTTCCACTCTTTCACTAATTCTCTACCTTTCCAAGCATGGTATACTTTTCCAAAGAATAGTCTCTTGCAGCAACATGAGGAGCACTCTGGCTGCACTTTCTCCAAGACATAACTGTTTGTTCTCTTGGCAGCCCATGGGATATTCAGTACTCTTCTCTAACACCGCAGCTCATAGGAATAAAATCTTATTCTGACATCGTTATTCATTGTCCAGCTCTCAGAAGCATAGAAAGTGATTGAAAAAGACTATGAATCAGACCCACCTTAGTCCTCAAACTGCTAATATTGCTCCATAATAATTTGGAAACATCTCTGACTGCAGACTTTCCCAGTGCCATATGTCTTGATTTCCTGAGTGCTGCTACCAAGAGTGTGGGTTGTGGGTCCATGTAAGATGAAATCATTGACAATTTCACCCTTTTTTCCTCTATCATGATGTTGTCCATTGATCCAATGCTGAAAGTTTTTGTTTTCTTGACATTGAGATGCAATCCATATCGAAGGTAGTAGTCTTTGGTCTTCTGCAGCAAGTGCTTCAAGTCCTCCTCACTTTTAGCAAGCAAGGTTATATCATCCGCATAACACAGATTACTGAAGAGGCTTCCTCCAATTTTGATGCCACATTGTTCTTCATAGAGTCTAGCTTCTCGAGTAAACTGCTCAGCATGCAGATTGGATAGCTATGAAGAGAGAATACACACTCCTTTCTTAATTTTAAACAATGTAGTGTACATAGGGTCGCTATGAGTCACAAATGACTAGACGGCACATAACAACAACAACAAACAGTGTTCCCTGGCTTTGTTCTCACAACAGACTCTTGGTCAAGGTCTAGGTTTCGCATAAGCATAGTTTAATGTTCTGAGGTCTCTTTCTCTGTAATGTTAGCCATGACTTGTTACAATCCACACCATCAAATTCCCATGTATACTAAATAAAGCATGAATATATATTCTTCTGATATTCTTTACTTTTAGTCAGGTCCATCTGACAATAGAAATTGTATTCCTGGTGTCACACATCTTCTAAATCCTACTTGAATTTCTGGAAGTTCCTTATCTATGTACTGTTCTATCAATTTATGGTATTAGTGATATTTATAAGTATGCTTAGATGAAGCTTTATCATCTTTGTCCCTAAAGAGCCCTCTGGCTACACTTCCTCAAACACATATATGTTTGTTTTTTTAGGCAGTGCGTGGGATGTTCAGTGTTCTCTAATAGCACGGTTCAAAGGCATCAATCCTTTTTCTGTCATTCTTATTCATTGTTCAGCTCTCAGATGCATAGCATTTGATTGAAAAAGGCTATGGCCTAAATCAGGCGTATCTTAGAACTCAAATTTACATCGTTTCTCATCAGCAACTTACAGAGGTTATTTCAGACTTTTTCTGAAATCTACATTGGATTTTAAGAGGCTATAAATCACGTAGGATGAGATTGTCTATTTTTCTCCATCTAAGCAGCTCATGAATTTACACTACCTTCCTATTTAGTATATTTAGCTGGTAGCATGACTCTGCTCACTGGGCCCCTGTTGTTGTTGTTGTTGTTGTTGTTATGTGCCATTGAGTCACTTGCTACTCCTATGTACAGCAGCTCTGAAGCCTGCCCTGTCCTGAGCTGGTCTCACTGGCTCCAACACACCTAACTCCATTGCCCTAGTTGCTATATCAATCTGTCTTACCTGGGATCTTACTTTCCTACACTGTCCCCGAACGTCCAAGCATGATGTCCTTCTCCAAAGACCAGTCCCTCCTGGTCACATACCCAAAATACTGAGACAGAACTTGAAAATCCTAGTCTCCAAGGAGAAACTTGTTTTCACCCTATCCAAGACAGTCCTATTTTTCTTCTCAGCTGTCTGTGGTATGTTCAAGACTCTTTTCCAACCCCACAACTCAAAAACATCAATTCTTTTGTCATCCTTAGTCATTGTCCAGGTCTCTGATGCATAGCAAGTACTTATGAAGAACCAAGACCTGGATCCGGTACAGCTTGGTCTCTAGACTGATATTGTTGCTTCTCGGTATTATGGAGAGGTTCCTGAAAGCAGATTTCCCCAGTGCAATTTGTCTTTTGAGTGCCTGACTGCTGGTGCCAAGAGTGTTGATTGTAGAGCCGAGCAAGCTGTAATTGTTAAGAATATCAGTCTCTTCTACATCTCTCATAGCTACTGCCAGTTGGCTCAGTGGTGAGAATCTTTGTCTTTTTGATGTTGTGCTTCAGTCCATATTGAAAACTACAGTCCTTGACCTTCTGCAGCAAGCTCTTTAGGTCTTCCTTCATTTCAGCAAGCAAGGTTGTATCATCTGCATAACGTAGGTTGTTGATGAGTCTTCCTCTAATCCTGATGTCACATTCCTCCTTCTAAAGCTCAGCCTCCTGAATGATCTGTTCTGCACATAGTTTAAAAAGGTATGGAGACAGGATGCATCCCTGTCCTGATTTTGAAACATACAGTATTTTCTTGCTCTGCCCTGAAGACTGCTTCATAGTCCTAGCATAGGTTTTGCATGAGCACAATTGTGTATTCTGAGATTCCCGTTCTCAGATTAGTCACAATTTGTTGTGGTTCACATAGTAAAGTGCCTTTGTATAGTCAATAAAGCAGATAGACATTTCTTTTGATTCCTTACTTTCAACCAGGATCCATCTGATATCAGCAATGATATTCCTGGTGCCACAGCCTCTTCTAAATCCTTCTTGAACTTCTGGTAGTTACCTATCTATGTACTGTTCTAGCTGTTTTTAATAATCATCAGCGTTATTTTGCTTGTATGTGATAATAATGACATTGTTACCCCCACAGAGTAGCTGGCTGAATTTAAGCCATCAATATTCACATTAGGCACTAAAATAACCCCGGTGTGTCATGTGGGAATCAGATTTATCACACGTGGTGCTTTCAAGTTTAAGGGTATAAGACAATTTAAAAATCTACATTTAAGCAATCTAATAGAATTGCTTCTAATAATTCTTCTACGTTGTATAGCACTGGTCTGTGCAGTGCTATACAGAGGTAACTCGTGGTTGCTGTGATGCTTAACACTGTGATATTGATGTGCCAAATGTGATAACGTTTACCCATGGCTGACAGTGTTTGGTGGAGCTCCCCAATTAAACAAGCCTGGAAGTAGGAGTGGCATCCGTTTCTGAAACGACTTACCTCCGGAAACTCTATCAACAGTGCTCAGGTCTTCCGTTCATAGGGTCACTATGAGTCATCTACGACTCGACAGCACCGAACAACAACAATAGAATTGCATGAATATATATGAAAATTGTTTTCATATGATAGGATATCTGTGAAGAATGCATATTAAATAAAGGCACTATAATCACCAGATGACCTATTTTTCAATACAGAGTACCTAGTACTCTTGGAATTCACTGAGCAGCTTCTCTGGACACCCTCACCTAATAAGGAGTCATTTTCCAAAGAGGCTGAAACAGAGTTCCAGTGAGGGATCTGTTTAGTTGTTAACTGGGAGAAACATAGCTGATAATTAAAATACCAAGAGTACAAAGAATCCAACCAGACAGCTAAGGAAACCATGCATGGAATATCACACTTCAAGAAAGGCAAAAAACAGAAACGTAATCTCCAATCAGAATCAAAACTACCCTTCATGCAAGCAAGAAGACCTATCCCCAGAAAATTCACATTACATTACTTCAATTCTTATTTATGATCTAGTTGTCACAGTTTTTATTACAGAACTCAACCCAGAAATAACATAAAAATTATTATCATGAAAAGTAACTAATTAAATGTAGATTCCATTTCTGTTCATGGCTTTTTAATGTATTTGTTTTCAATACAAAACTGTGTCAACATTACAAAGCAAACAAAATCTTTATTTTTATTAAGTTTTCTTAAATGATGAATTTTGCACAAATGAGATTTCCATTCAAGATTTTTTTACATTAAAGTTCCCAAATATATATTTTATGTTGTGTGATTCCATTGATACATAATTTGTATTTCTTTTAAAAGCTATGCCTATAAATTATGAGAACCTCATTATGTTCTTATTCAAATTTATGTACGAAGCAAAGATAAAATCTTAGTTAACAGAAGCAGTAATTTTTAAATTTTTAAAATTCTCTTTTATTATTAAATAACTGCACTTTAAGAGACATAAAAATTACCCACAAAGGAGTGTTTTTACCATTTATTCTTTTCTGAATAGTTTGAATACTGACTGGCATAGGAAAGAAACCCATATATTTAGTCTAAATGATGAATAACTTGCTCTTTCTGCCAGAAAAGTTGAACTCTCTTATTTCACATATATATTAAATGCTGAAAAAAAAGCAGTTAGTTAAAGTTGTTCTGGAAGATAGATCAGAGAGAAAATGAAATATTTATAAACCAGAAATCAAGACAATGATTCTTAATACACAAAAACCTCAATGCTCCAGTATACCAGTACTGAAAAGCTTAACAGAGTATAAGGGATATAAAGAGAAAAACATAGGAAGGAGCCTTTAAAAGATGTTTCAACTATATAATTAATAGCAGTGTCACGGCACCCTGTGTGATGCTTTCAAGAGGGTAATTTAAGTGTCTCTTGTACAAATTGAAAGGGAATTTATATTTCTCCCTTACTTGATTTAAATGAACACTAACCAACCCATGTTATAAAACATATAGTAGACGTCTTGACTTATAGCTGCTTTTTGCATTGTCTGTGTGATGCAAATCTATTGTCGCTTACCCTGAGATAATATATGAGCTACTTATTAACTGTTAACAACAAAACAATAAATGAGACACTGTCATTTGGTACAAGTTGTGTGGTTTATGTATGTGTTTCTGCAACTTGTTCTATGGGTAGACGATACTTACAAGGCATTCCAATCTTTTCAAACAAATGAACAAGTCAGCCAACACAGAGGAAGCCATGGATGATTTCATCTCCTTTCACAGATACACAGAGAACGTTTGAGGCAGCGCTCCGCCAGCTGTTAGCTTTCCTGACAGCTGAAGCGAGCGCGGATCTACCCCTTGGGTATTCCGCTCTTGCTTTATAGCAAGGCAGTTCAAGGATTCTGAAAGACTGGCCGCGCGGAGAAAGACGAGAAATACGTCTGTGTGACTGATCATGGATTTAATAGAAAGAGGATTCTAATCGCTTTGCATCAGTTGAGACCATCACATGATAAATAATTGAATGAGATCATGGCTAAGATGCCAATAATCAGCAAGTTACCTATCTCATAATTAAAGGTGATACATCCATGCAAATGTATAATCCAAAATAATTACTAGAAACTCATTTTACAAATAGCTTAAAGGCTTGGGACAATTCCTGTATATATTTGGTAAGCTTTAAATTATACTAATTAATGGCATTTCCTTAATTGTGGTTAAAATAAAAAAAATACATCACATGGTAAACAAAATATGCATATGCCTTTTGAGGAGAAAACTATTATTTTGGTTTCTTAAAAATGGTACTTTTCACACTTAGATAATTAGCATTTCCTCTTTTCCCCCAATATTTTAAGACATCTTTTCTCTATCTGTATAATACAGTTACAAAAAAACCTGAAGATTTTTCTCTGTGGAGAAAATATTTTTAAAAGTAAGGAAAAAGGTTGTGATTTATCAGGTAGAAAAGGAGAAATAAAGGCAGTAGAGTTTTCTAATTTGTAAGTGCAAATTATAGCAATTTTTTTCTCTTTATAGTAAGGTTAAATAAGTTGTTTATAATACAAGTCACGGCAGTTCACTTGGAGAGGCCCTCTACAGCTGCTCTGCTGTCCTGAAGTCTCCCCCCTGGGAGTTCAAATCCTTCAGCACCTCTATGGGAGCAAATACCAACAATTTGTGACTCTCAGTCTCTGAAATCTGCTGGTGAACACATGGTAAGTTAAGACGATGACAATGACTTAAACTGAGTCAAATAAAAGTCAAGTTATTTCTATATTTTTTTGAAGAGCCGAAATGTGTATGTGAAATGTATCACCTTTAAATTGTTTAATTGTGCCAATATCAAGAAACTTATTAATGAAGAAAGTTGTGCATCTTGACTTATTTGAAGGTATATATTTAGTCCTAAGTGATTTATGCTGCTACCTCCAGGGCCAAGGGTCTCCGATGGTTCAAATAAACCAGTTACTTTGTGGGAGAAAGATGGATAGTCTCAACATGTCGTGATTTACAGCCTCAGGACCAGAAGGAGGGTTGCTATGGAGTCAGGACCAACCACACAGCTTTGAATTTAAGTGATTATCTCACATTTACTACCCTGAATTATCACTTACTGCCCTGTCTGTAATAATTTAAATTATCTGAAGATTTTTATGAATTATTTTAAGCAAAATCTGCCTCCAATATTTTGGTTTTGAGTACAGTGAAAAGGATGTCACATAATAGGTGAAGCTCGTTGAAGAGACTAGAGGCAGCTCTGAAAAGCAGACGCTACTCAGAGCAATGACTCATGATAGCTGCTTGGCTTCTGTTGTCTAGGCAACTGGGCTTTCTTCCATATTTCCAAACACGTATTATTTACCTCCTCTCCTCAGCAGAGTGCGTAAATGACAAAAGCCCAGGTTTCCTTACCTCAGCTAAATTCTCAGCTATCCATGAAGACACAGCTAATTCTTACCAGATACTAAAACAAAAATATGAGCATATAGCATGTGAAAAGTTTATAGCTAAAATTACAAAGTTGTTAATTCAAAAGATAGAAAATATTTTCAAACATCGCTTTACAAATGTCTTTTGATTTTTTTAATACGTTGTTTAGCAGAAAAAAAAAGAGTATTACAGTTGTTTACCCATTTTAACCAATTTGCTGGGCCTTCCTCCAATCCTGATGCCATGTTCTTCTTTCTAGAGTCCTGCTTCTCTAGTTATTTGCTCAGTACTCAGGTGGAATAGGTATGGGGAAGGACACAACCCTAACACACACCTTCCATATTTTGGATCACACAATGTTCTCTTGTTCTGTTTAAAAACCAGCTCCTTGATCAAGGTTCTAGGTGGGGTTTTTTTGTTTTGTTTTGTTTTTAAGGTTCTAGGTTTTGCAGAAGTACAAGTAAGTGTTCTGAGATTCCCATTTTGTCAATGTTAGCCATATTCTGTTATGATCCACACAATCAAATGCCTTTGCAAAATAAATAAACAAACCACAGTAAATATCTTCCACCTCTCTTCGGCTTTCAGCCAAGATCCCCCTGTATCAGTAACGATACTCTGTCTGTGCCAAGACATTTTCTTAATCCAGTTTAAGCTTTGGCATTTCTCTGTCCATCTCTTGTTCCTAACTTTAAAAAATAATCTTAAAGATTTTACTTGCATATGGCATTAATAATAAAGTTCAATAATTGCCATATTGTGTTGGATCACCTATTTGGGGAATGGAAAAAAAAAATATGGGTCTCTTCTACTTCCTTGGCCAAGTAGCTGTCTTCCAAATTTGTTGATAAAGCCTGAAGAGCAAGTTCAGGGTGCGGATGTTTCCTGAAGCACCTCAGTTGGTCTTCCATCCATTCCTGAGCCTCATTGCTGCCAATGCCTCAGTGCAGCTGGGACTTAGTCACCAGAACTATTGGACCCTGATCATGTGCTACTCCCTGAAACGGCCAACGTTGACCAATCCTTGATATGGTGACTTTGTGTATTTCTTTTCTTTTTTAATGCTTCCTTTTAAATGATACCATTTAACTATCTTCATTTTCCTCTTTTTTGGCTTTGATACACGTTGTTATTGTTTGTTGTTATGTGCTGTCAAGCCGCTTGTGACTCATAGCAACCCTATGCACAACAGCCCTAAACTCTGCTCTGGTCCTGTGCCAATTGCACTGTATGTGACACTCCCAACCCAATTACCCGAGTCACTGAATCAATCCACCTCATAGAAGGCCTTCCTCTCCACCCTCCCAAGCATAATGTCCCTTTCCAAGGAGTAGTCCCTCCTTACAACATAACCAAAGTATGTCAGGAGCAGCCCGGTTTAACCTTCTCAAGGATGAATCTGTTTTCTTAGCAGTCCATGGTACATTCGATACTCCTCTCAGGCACCACAGCTCAAAGGCATCAATTCTTCTATCCTCCTTAGTCATTGTCCAATTCTCTGACTCGTAACAAGTGATTGCAAAGGCCATGGCCTGTGTCAGACACACCTTAGACTCCAGAATGACACCATTTCTCTTCAGCACCTTGGAGAGGTCCCTAACAGCAGACTTTCCCATGGCAATACGTCTTTTAATTTCCTGGCT
>NW_006399754.1:33401364-33419184 GCF_000299155.1 Elephantulus edwardii
TTGAGGCTTGAATTTGTTCTTCAAGTTTTTCGGCTTAAGAAATGCTGAATATTTACAGCAGCTGGGGTTTTTTAGTTTTGTTGTTGTTGCATTGTGGTGTTTTGGTTTGTTTGTTTGTTTGTTTGTTTGTTTGTTTGTAAGAGCCTTGTGGTGAATTCAATTGTGTCCCCAAAATATGTTTTGTAAATCCTACTGTATCTGTGGTTCTATCTCATTATGGAACAAGGTTTTCGTCTTGTGTTAATGAGACGCTATTAGTGTAGGGCATGCTTAAACTCAATCGATTTTGAGATGCGAAAGAGCAGATAACATAAAAAAAAAACAAAAAAAAAAACCAAGAAATGTCCCTAACTTTCAGTTGAGGCAGATACACTTTAAGCCACACAAGATATAAAAAAACCCCAAGAAACAGAAGCTGAAAAGAGCCAAGGATTTTCCCCTTAGAGGCAGCAGAGAAAGGAAATCTTACCCTCGAGTCAACACTCTGAGTTTATACTTGTTTGTGTGAAGATCTAATTTACAGATACCCTACGTGCAACAGAAAGAAATATTGCCTGATCCTATGTGACATTTTCATCAATTAATTTAGCTACCAGAAGTAGTCAAATATCATGAGAGGGTTAAATCTGATGCAGGAGTTGATTGAAAGGGGAAATAGAAATCTGATGATAAAGTATTATTTTTATGATGAGTAAATATTTTATTGGAAATGACAAACGCTCCATAAAAGAACACTGCATTTACTTCATGAATGTGGAACGTACAAGACATGAAAATACTTGAACTCAGAAAATCTATAGTGAGGAACTAAAATTAGGACAAATAATTGCACTAATTGGAAACATTCTGTCCTTCTTGACTGTCTGTGAGAACAGCAAGTTCTTGTTTGTATGCTTCCTTCTTCCTGCAACGTAGTTTAAACGTATCAAATAAAGTGGCATTTGGCTGCTATGTGCTGTCTTACTGACAAAGAGAGAGTAGCTTGTTTTCACTTAAGTGTTTTAATAAAGAAAGTAGGGAGCTCTAGTGGCCTAGTGGCAAGAAGCTGCACTGCAATCCCAGAGTCGAACAGTTCAAATCTACCAGATCCTCTGCTGGTGAAGGAGGGGCAATCTCCTCCTGTATGAGTTAGATCTGATTTGACAGTACACACTCAAAAAAGAATAAAACAATTTTTAAAAAAGCTAAAAAATAAAGAACTTAATGATCTACACAAATTTAAGAGGGATCTCTTTTAATACATATATAATTTACAGATTATACTGAGAATTATCTGTATTTTAATTTCTTCACAGTTAGTTTGATAACTGGGCTCTATGACGATGAATGTGGCATCAGGATTGGAGGAAGACTCATCAACAACCTGTTTTATGCAGATGACACAACCCTGCTTGCTGAAACTGAGGAGCACCTGAGGCATTTGCTGCAGAAGGTCCAGGAATGCAGCCTCCTATATAGGTTGAAGCTGAACATCAAGAAACAAAGATTCTCACCACTGGAACAACTGGCACCATCATAAAAGGTGGTGAAGAGATTGAGACTGTTAAAAGCTTCAGCATGCTTGGTTTCACAGGCAACATTCTTGGAACCCAAAGCCAGGAAATCAAAAGATGACTTGCACTGTCAAAGTCTGCAGCCAGAGACCTCTCCATAGTACTGAAGACCAATGATGTCAGTCTAGAAACTAAGATATGCCTGGTTCAGCTCATGGTCTCTGCAATTGCTTGTTATGCGTCCGGAAACTGGGCAATGACTAAGGATGATAGGAGAATTGATGCCTTTGAGTTGTGGTGCTAGAGAAGAGTATTGAACATACCTAGAGCTTCTAGCAGAACCAACAGTTTTTTTTCTTAGAGAGGGTGAAACCAGGATTCTCTTTGGAAACAAGGAATTTGAAGGTCCAACATACTTTGGGCCTGTTGCAAGTAGAGACCAGTTCTTGGAGAGGGACATTATGTTTAGAAGGGTGGAGGGAGAGTGCAAAAGAGGAAGACACTGAATGAGATGGATGGACTCAGTGACTGTTGTAATGGGGGTAAGTGTGTCAGAGACAAAGAACATGGCTTAAGATAGAGCAGGGTTCAGAGATGTTGTACATAGGGTAGCTATGAGTTGCAAGAAACTCAACAGCACATAACAATAACAAAAATGTAGAAACAAGAGAAATTTTAAAATAAATAATTGAAAACAATTATTTTACCTAGTAATTTGAGTAATTGAAATTAGGCACCATTTAAAATGCCTTAAATGGCTAAAAAGAAAAACCCGAGAAGTACATGTTATAAGAAAATAAGGAAATGAAGAATTACGAAGATTTTCATCATAATTTCATCCCTTCGGGTACCTCTAACAAATTTCAACCCACTGCTATTTAATCCGCTCTGACTCACAGCTGACTCTGCAGGTAGATTTTGGAGGCTGGAGACCAAATGGGAGGAGTTTCATGTATCTTTTATAGAAGCGGGGGAGACACGAACCCCACGAGAGGAGCTTCCTTGAGGTTAGCACACAAACCCCCACAGCCTGCAATACCAGAACTCATCCCTTTTAATAAATGTCACATAGAAGCAGCAAACTATATTTCATTATTTAACATAACTTCACCATCATCTATGTACTAGAAGTTAACCAAGAGTTGCTTTCATGATTTAAATGCCACTTTATCCTTTGTTTTTATTCCACCAGTTTTGTGAAAGTTACAATTTTACTGCTAAGTTAAAACTGCCTTAGGGTTTTTAAATCTATGTTGAAAAAATTAATTTTGATTGCAAAAATTGATACTTCAAGAATTAAAATGTTAAGTGATAATTACCCTTAGATATTGAGAGAATTGTGTTGTTGTTGCTAAGTGCCATCGAGTCGCAGGAGACTCATAGCGACCCTATGAAGGAGAGTCCTTGACACTTGGGTGCCTTTCATCCTCTCTCCAGGTTCATAGGGTTTCCGGAGGCAAGCTATTACGGAAGTGGATGCCACTCCTCCTTCCACACCTATTTAATCGGGGAGCTCCACCCCACTCTCAGTCCCCATGGGGTGTTGTTGTTGTTGTTATGTGCCATCGAGTTGCCTGCGACTCATAGCGACCCTATGTACAACAGCCCTAAACTCCACTCTGTCCTGTGCCAGTCGCACTGTCTCTGACACTCCCATTCCAATTATTCCAGTCACTGAATCAATCCACCTCATAGAGGGCCTTCCTCTCCTGCGCTGTCCCTCCACCCTCCCAAGCATGATGTCCCTCTCCAAGGACCGGTCTCTCCTCACAACATGTCCAAAGTATGTTAGATGGAGCCTCAGAATCCTTGCCTCCAAGGAGCCACCCAGTTTAACCCTTTCCAGGACAAATCTGTTTGTTTTCCTAGCAGTCCATGGTATTCTCAGTACTCTTCTCCAGCACCACAGCTCAAAGGCATCAATTCTCCTTCTATCCTCCTTGGTCATTGTCCAACTCTCTGATGCATAACAATTGATTGCGAAGACCATAGCCTATATCAGACGCACCTTAATCTCCAGAGAGACACCATTGCTCTTCAGTACTTTGGAGAGGCCCCTAACAGCAGACTTTCCCATGGCAATGCGCCTTTTAATTTCTTGGCTGCTGGTGCCAAGGCTGTTGACTATGGAGCCAAGCAAACTAAAGCTGTGTACAATCTCAATCTCTTCACCATCCATCCTGATGCTGCCAATTGGTCCAGTGGTGAGAATCTTTGTCTTCTTGACATTGAGCCTCAATCCATATTGCAGGCTGCAGTCCTTGATACTCTGCAGCAGGAGCTTCAGGTCCTCCTCAGTTTCAGCAAGCAGGGTTGTGTCATCCGCATAACGCAGGTTGTTGATAAATCGTCCACCAATCTTGACCCCACATTTCTCCTCATAGAGCCCAGCCTCCTGGATAATCTGTTCTGCATATAGGTTGAATAGGTATGGAGATAGGATGCAACCCTGGCGTACGCCCTTCCCAATTTTGAACCATGCAGTAGCCAACCCTTAACGCATTTGTTGGTTGGTTGAGAGAATTCAGTTGTTCAAAGATGTTTAATGTGCAGTTGAAAAAAAATGGGCTACTAGTGTCTCTATTTAAAAAAAAATCTACAATATTGATGTTGTTGTTGTTGTTGTTGTTGACTGCTGTAGCGTTGAGCATGACTCATAACAACCCTATAAGCAAAAGGCCTGAAGCCTTTCTATACCTGTCTTCACTTCTCAAAATTCATAGTTTTCAGAGGCATGTTGTTCAGGAAGTAGATGTAGTAGCCATATTCATAAATCTTTAAATGTAGACATAAGGCTTCTTAGAGACTGCACCCCTAGCACTATAATGAACAATTATGGTTTAGATGATTAAAAATAAATTATATAAATAAAACTTATTAGAGCAAACAAAATAACAAATAGAAAAGTTCCCAAAGAAAGTAAATGAACATAACCTTTGTCAATAATAAAGCTAAGAAATTTGTACTTAAGAATTAAAGACAATAACGTAATAATTAAAATTTTCCAACCAAGAAAATAAGTAGTACAGATGACTTTCCCAAAGATTTCAACAGAAATGTCAAAAAGCTAGTAATTTACACATGAAGGTCTACAAAATAAACTGGATTTATAACTCATCACACTCACTTTAAAAGAACTGTATTACCCTGGTTTAAAAGCAATACCTCTTCCTACTGTATATCAAAACATTTTTTCCCCAAAGTTGGCAATCTAAATCCTTACAATTTTCTAAAGTATTATAAGCAATGACCAAGAGATATGTACTGAAGTATGCCATATAGAATGAATATCAGAAATTCAATTTGTGTAAATGCCAATTGAATTTTCAAGAGATTTCATTAACTCAAAGGGTAATATTTTGTCCATTCCTCTTTTTTGGTCTTCTGGGTTACCGTATTAACAAGCTGATTCAAAGGACACCTTCAAAAATCAATCAATTTTATATTTCTTTTTATTATTATTAATTTTAATGGAAGTTTACAGAGACTTTGGATTTCCATTCACTCACTTTTGCACTTTTCTTCCTGCCACTCCTCCCCCCAATTCTCTCTTCTCTTTGAAAAGTAAATTCTTTCACTGTTATACAACCCCTCCCCCAACTCCACTCTACTATGCAACCTTCTTCTGGACTCCTGTCACGACAATAATACCTAATCATATATCCCTTGTAAACAGTTGTCCCCCTCATCTGTTTCAATTTCTTACTGAATGTTCAAACACTTTCCCACCAAGACTAAGACAAACCCAAGAATACCCTTTTCTACTATGTCAATAAAAATATTACTGGAGTATAAAGTCAGTTCAATAAAACAGGAAATAAAAAATAAAACCAAAGTGGAAACAATAAACATCACAATTTTAAAAGGAAGACTAAAACAGTTTGTTGTTGTTATGTGCCATCAAGTCATTTGCGACTCATAGTGACCCTATGTACAAGAGCTATAAATGCTGCTCTGTCCTGTGCCAACCTCGCCGTCTCAAACACATTAATTCAACCACTCCACTCACAGAATCGATTCATCTCATCGAGAGTCTTCCTTTCCTTTGCCGCCCCTCCTCTCTCCCAAACATAATGTCCCTCTCCAAGGACCAGTCCCTCCTTGCAACATGCCCAAAGTATGTCAGACGAAGCTTCAGAATCCTTGACTCCAGGGAACATTCTGACTTCACCCTCTCTAGGACAAACCTGTTTGTTCTCCTAGCAGTCCATAGTATATTCAACACTCTTCTCCAGCACCACAACTCAAAGGCATCAATTCTCTATCAACCCTATTCACTGTCCAACTCTCTGATGCATAGCACATAATTGCAAAGACTATAGCCTGGATCAGGCGCACGTTAGTCTCCAGCCTGATGTCATTGCTCTTCAGTACTCTTGAGAGGTCCCTCACAGCTGACTTTCTCAATGCAATTAGTTTCTTGATTTCTTGGGTGCAAAAAAAATCATCAGCCCTGAAAAAAAAAGTAAAATACAATAACAAGAAACACACACACAGACACACATTCACACTCAAGACGTAGAATAAGTGAGCTCAATTAGGTCACAGTATAAAATATTGATATGTATAAGTGAGTTATGCATGTCAATACTGCTATTTTAAAAATAATAAAAATGAAAAAAAGTATTTTAATAGCACCAAAATTGCCCAGTAATACATATTATCAAGCCCAGTAATACATACATCAAAATAAATTTTAAAAAAGTATGTACTGAAAACATAAGATGTTGTAGATGCTTAGTAAAGCAGATAGCAACTATTGCCAATGTGGTTAATGTTCATGGATGAGGAGATTGAAAGTTAAAATGTTAAAATGGTATTTCCTCCCAAATTGACTTTTCAACCAATATTTCTCAACTGTTTGGAGAAATTTACATTTTACAAATTAATTAACTGTCTTTAAAACATCTGCTGTCGCTGTTGGATGCTGTCAAGTCAGAATGGACTCCAGCTGACCCTCCAGCAGGGTTTCGGAGACTGGATGGTTCCGGAAGAAATTACCTGTCTCTCCCCAGAGGAACAGCGGGTTCTTTGATTAGGCAGCAGGACTCTGACCCATCAGGCCCCTGAGCTCATAACGTACATCGAAATGCAAAGAGCCAATTGAAATAGTCAAAGCAATCTTACAGAGAGAAATAAAGTTTTAAAACGATGCCTTTTTGTTTTCCAAACTCACAAAAAGGAAGGAGGCCCAATAGTGTAATAGGTATCTGCAGTGATTAAAGCATTGAACTTAAAAAATCTGATCATTTCCATCCCACCTCATTTGTGTAACCAAGTCCATGCTTTCCAACTACTGTTCCTTCTATCTTGTTTCCACGTTTTGCGTTCCAGTCGCCAGTTATCATTACCAGGCCTGCACTGCTTGTTTGATCAATTGTAGACTGCAAAACTTGGTGAAATGCTTCCATTTTCTCCTCTGTGGCTTGGCTGTTGGTGCAGATACTGGAATAATAGTCATATTAGCAGGTGTTCTTTGTGTGCGTATGAATAATATTCTAACACGACAACATTTTACTTCAAGCTAGAACGTGAAATTTTATTTTTAACTATCAATGCCACACCATTCTCTTATGCTTTTATTTTCTGGTAAATTATATCATGTGATTGTCTGATTCAAAGTGGCCAATGCCAGTCCATCTCATCTCACTAAAGCATAGAATGTCAATACTCATATGCTTCAGTTTATTTTAAACAACTTCTACTTTTTCAAGATTCATCCTTTGTACGTTCTTGTTCAAACTATTAATGAATATTTGCAAAGTCTTCTCATTTTGACTGACTTCCGTTGTGGGTTCTACCTCTAATATTCTAACTATCCGTGTTCTTCAACTATTTACCAGAGTTCTCAGAGGCATGCTATTTAAGAAATTACACACGCACACACACAAACATCTGATCGCCAAGCGCTAAGAACCCGCACTGCAACCCCAAAGGAACATGGTTCAAATCCACTAGCTGCTCTGGGGAAGGATGAGCTCCAAAACCCCTCCAGAGGGTCAGCTATGAGATTACCTGTCCTTCTCTCGTGGAGAAGCAGGTGGATTCAAATTGTCTTCCTTCAGGATTGCAGGGCAGCTTCTTAGTAGGAAAAGACGTACAGCATGTAGGTTTAAACTCACATGGCTAAGGTGATTTATTCCTGACAAGTGTGTCTTTCTCTGTCCCTAGGATTGTAGGACAGTAACATTATTAATTCTAGTTCATGCTTATTAATGCATATTAAGATGTGCTTCCAGATATGTGGGGATGTTATTTCCCAGAGCTCTCCAGTTCAGGTATGCCAACCACTTCCCATAATTGCCATACAAGCCCACGGCTGTCTACACTCAGATGGGCCAACTGTGGAAACATGTTTGAAGGAAAGCTAATTCAAAATGGCATATGTTTACTATTTTCTAGATATTTGGATATTGAAGTGGTGTGTCTTTTTTAAAAAAAGATATTTAATAATTCAATTGAGATTAATTTTGTATATATGTACTTTTTAAATAAAATGGCCTCTAGATTGCCAACTAACCACATTATTAGAATCAGAATCTCCTAGATCATTTGTAGAATATCCTTTAATCCTGTATATAATTTGTTGTCTCTCAGGTATTTTTTTTTTAATTGAAGAAATAGATCATTTTAACTTTTAAAGGAATAAATGCAGGATAATAACAGTGACAAGTGAATGTTAGAAATTAGCTTAGGAGATTCATGGGCATTCTTAAATGGGGATTTTACTGCCCTTTTTCATTCATTACTAAACCCCCAAATATTTGTAAGAAAGAATATGATCTATGCACATAAAAACATGAAATCAGTTTAATTTATATCTGATTGAAATGTCTTCTGTGTATTTTGATACCATATTTGCAATGTTTCTGTATTATCAAGTGAAGATAAAATGTTGATGTTACTTTTTAAAGCTACTCGGAGATCTCAAAGAATTAAAATTTAAATTGATGATTAAATTCTGGCTAATAGAAAATATTGGGTTATATATAGCAAACTTGTCTTTTCTTCCTACCTCCGAGCATACATGTAACATTTCGCTGCTCTGTATAAATTGGAACATCCTTCAGCAAAAATTGATCAGAGCATTATTTCCTTTGGAGTCTGTACACAACCTGAAAATAATTCAAAACAGAAAAAGGCTATTACCAACACATCATCACTCAAATATGAGATGAAAGCTATTTCCTTGCCCTAAAATACCTTCTATTTTAATATTTTCCTGTTTATACTGGTTGATAGAGTAGTTATTCTTCATATGGGTATAAGAATAAGACAAAATTCTATAAGAATATTTCTTAAAAACTATGTTGGTGTGAATTACCTTTGGGCAGGTTTTGTATTAACTGAATATGTTTCTTATTAATTGCAAAATATATTTTCTCATAAGTACTTGATATATTGGTGCTTGGTAAACAAAACATTAGTAAAAATATAGGAGTTCTGGTGGCTTAGTGGTAAGAAGTTGAACTGCAATCCCAAAGGCACACAGTTTGGATCTGCCTGTGGCAGAAGGATGAGCAGTTTCTTCCCTTATGATTTACGGCCTTTGAAAACCCTCTGGAGGGTCCACTATGGGTTGGTTCTGAATAAATGACACACAACAGCATAGTTAATATACATTACAAATCAGTTCCACACACGTGCATACACATTACTCACACCAACACAAAAATATGTACAAACCACATTTTTAAGGAAAATATTCTACCTGCTGATAATGTGATGGTTAATTACATGTGATAAAGTCTTGTCACCGTGAGGCTCAACCTCCGATAATGTGAGTGAGTCTATTCTAACAATTGAAGGCCTTAAGGTCCAAAAATGAGTTTCACTCTATATTTATCAATCTCCAAATTAAAAATAAACATCTTCACAGGCTCTCCAACTCCATAATCTGTCCTATATAACGATTGACCCAAGACTAGAGGCTATTTTCCAGAGCCAAATACATTGTAATTAAGTTGAGTATACCTCACAGTGACGCTCGCTACAAGACAGAGTGAACTTGGCCAGAAGGGTTTCCAAGGCTGTACATCTTTGTAGAGACATTGCCATTATCTCTAAAAAAGACCATAGAAGAGAAACAATAATAGTATCAATGAGACAATGAATCTATATGTATTTAACATACCTATATAATTTGGCCTCCTAAAACCCTGGTTCCAAGTTGATGGCAACAGAGTATTTTTTTTTCCTGATTTTTGGGCTTATTTAGAGATCAAAGGATGGTTGTAAAATATTATAACTTTCAAAAGGGTAAATGTCCTATAATTCTCTTTTTATTGTTGTTATGTGCCATTGAGTCACCCGTGACTCATAGCGACCCTACGTACAACAGCTCTGAGCCCTTTCCAGTCCTGAGCCAGTCTCACTAACTCCAACACACCTATCCCCACTGCCCCAGTTACTGTATCAGTCCATCTCATCTGGGGTCCTCTTCTCCTGCACTGTCCCTCCACCCTTCCAAGCATGATGCCCTTTTCTGAGGACTATCCCCCCTCTGGCCATGTGCCCAAAGTAGGTGAGATGAGCTTCAATATCCTAGCATCCAGGGAGAAATTTGGTTTCACTATCTCTAAGACAGAACTATTTGTTTTCTTGGCAGCCAATGGTATGTTCAAGACTATTCCTCAGCACCACAGGTCAAAGACATCAATTCTTCTGTCATCCATAGTCATTGCCCCGCTGTCTCATGCATAGCAAGTAATTGCAAAGACAAAATCAGCAAGAAATACATAGATACATATCTTAGATATTGGCTATGTACTCATATCTATCTGTCATCTATCTATATCTATGTATCTATATCTTTCTGTCTATCACCTATCTGTCTATTATCTATATCTATCTATCTATCTATCTATCTATCTATCTATCTATCTATCATCTATCTGTCTATTATCTCTCTGTCTATCCTCTGTCTATCTATATCTCTATCTATCTATCTCTCATAATCTCCACATCTACATCTATATTAACCTCTCTCTCTTATAAAATAAAACCCGTGTGTAATGGGTCACTACAATTTAGTAAGCAAATGCATGTAAATCCATATTTACTTTACTTATTAACTATTCTTCTACCCTTGGCTACATATTCAATGCTCTTGGTACCAGCAGCCAGAAAATCAAAAGATGAATTACATTGGGAAAAACCTGCTGTCAGGGACCTCGTCAAAGTATCGAAGAGCAACAGTGTCAGTCTGCAGTTACTTCACAGTTACTTGCTATGCATCAGAGAGCTGGGCAATGACTAGGGAGGATAGAAGGAGAATTGATGCCTTTGAGCTGTGGTGCTGGAGAAGAGTACTGAATATGTAAGTTCGTCCTTGAGAGGGTGAAACAAGGCTGCTACTTGGAGGCAAGGATTCACCTGACATTCTTTGGGCGTGTTGCAAGGAGGCATCCATACTTGTAGTGGGGCATTATCCTTGAGGGGGTAGAGGGACAGCACAGGAGAGGAGACCCTCGATGAGATGGTTTGACTCAGTGACAGGAGTAATGGGGTCAGTGGGTCAGAGATAACGAAGATGGCTCAAGATAGAGCTGTTGTAACATGGTGTCACTCTGAATCACAAGCAACTTGATGGCACATATCAACAACAACAACAATCCTTGATTATTCTTTTCTGAAAATCCAGGTCACAATTATTTCTTGTCATTTTCTATGGTGCTTTATATTGTGGTATGCATACCTAGATACAGTCATTCTTTGTTCCTTCTGTTCTGAAGACATAATTCATTTACATGAACCTACATTCACTTTTGTTTCTTTTCTCACTCTTCCTTTTGAGTAAAATATCATGTTTATTATGTATATAATATGTCTTTATACTATATTCTGTATTGTATTTAGAATAACAATATAGTATAAATTTTAAGAACAGAAAAGCAATTCTCTCAGTTTGCTATTTGGTAGAATTCATTCTTATTGAAGGGCATGTTTACTCTCCCAAGAACATTTGGAAACATCATGGGCTATTTTATTTAACACAACTCTAGAGAAAATGGATTTCTATTAGCATTTAGTGCATGTTGTTGTCATGTACCATCGAGTTGAAACCAACCCATAGCTGACCCTCTGGTGGGTTTCCGGAGAAAATTAGTAGCATGGGAGGAGATTATCCACCCTTCTTCAGCAGAGTGGCCAGTGACCCCAAACGGCATGCTTTCGGGATTGTAGCACAGCTTCTTGCCAATGGGCCACCAGAGCTCCCCAGTTATACGGTGGGTTTTGTTAGGTGTTTTAAAGTCAATATTTTACTCCTAAAGAGCCAATGTGACGAAGTTGAAATACTCTATCGAGTTTCAAAGCCTTAATCTTTACAGAAGCGTATAACCAAGTGCTTTCCTCATAGACGCCCTGGGTTATTTAACCTCTTTGCTATTGGAGAGCACCCAAACTTAGAAGGCATGACCACTTTATTGTTGTTTTTATTGATTGCCTTCGAGTTGAACACAAGTCATAGTGACCCTATGAACAAAAGCCCTGAATCCCCTCTTCAACCTTCGACATTTATCAAAGTTCATAGAGTTTCTGGAGGCATGTTATTTTAGGAAGTAGATACCACTCCTGCTTCTAAAGCTTTCATAGCATGTTATGCTGTTATGGACCATTTTAGGGAAAAATAATTGGTCAAAACTCAATGCCAAAGTTGGTTAACCATCACCTATAGTTCAAGTGGCTTGACTTCTCCCCACTTTAGGGTCAGTTTTGGCAAATCCCTGATTGCTGGAGAATACCAGACAGTGGGTAATGCCTGGGAAGCCGTGTGTGGTGATGGGACAGGTACACCCTCTCTCATTCTGTCTTCCCAGTGATTGCTGTTGTGTACTTTCAAGTAGCAACTGACTTACAGCTGACTTTGCAACAGCTTTTTTCAGAGTCTATAAATAGTAGGCTTTGAGCTGTGGTGCTGGAGAAGAGTATTGAGGGTATTATGGACTGCTAGGAAAACAAACAGATTCATCCTGGAAAGGGTTAAACTGGGTGGCTCCTTGGAGGCAAGGATTCTGAGGCTCCGTCTAACATACTTTGGACATGTTGTGAGGAGAGACCGGTCCTTGGAGAAGGACATCATGCTTGGGAGGGTGGAGGGACAGCGCAGGAGGGGAAGACCCTCTATGAGGTGGATTGATTCAGTGACTGGGGTAATCAGGATGGGTGTGTTAGAGGCAGTGCGATTGGCACAGGATAGAGCAGGGTTTAGGGCTGTTGTACATAGGGTCGCTATGGGTCACAAGCGACTCGATGGCACATCACAACAACAACAACATAAATATTAGAGGAGATTGTCCATCTGCCCCCCATTGAGCAGCTGGTGGACCTGAACAGCATGAGTTTGGGTTCATAGCCCAACTCCTTAACACTGGTCTGCCAGAGCTTCGTATCTAGTGATTTTTGGTGAAAGTAATATCCCACTATTGACATCTCACCAACCTAAGGGACCTTGGAGCTCTTTTATGCTTCCAGGTGCGTGAGGACATAGGTCAAGTACATGGCGGCTGATTGGGTCACCAAGAATGCTCTTTTCCTCCTACTAGAATAGTAGGGAGGGACATATGGACCAGCAGGGTGTATGTATGTTTGTATGGTTAGAAACTTTCACTAGATGTTTAGACCATTTTTCCTTGGTATGCATTTAAAACCCTATGCACTTTGATAAATCTCAGTAGTTGTAGAGGGGCTTCAAAACTTTTGTTCATAGGATTACTATGAGTCATGCTTGACTTAAAGACAATCAACAACAACAACTCTTTCCCATTAGATGAAGTGTGGCATAATCAATCCTAGTAGGGGTTTCCTTTTTGAGGAGTTATTGGTATCATAGTAAATACAATTGAAAAGTATAGCTCATGATTTTTTAATTTTTTTTTTTTTTTACTATCCAGTCAGAACTGACCCATAGCTGAACCTCCATTGGGTTTTCAAAGGCAGTGAATCACATAGGAGGAGATTGCCCATCCTTTGCCTGTGTAGCAGCTGGTGGATTTGAACTGCTGCCTTCGAGATTTTTGTGAAGCTTCTTATACTCTTCAAGGAAAATATCTGGTTCTACCACTCACTAAATTTGACTTTAGGGAACTGGTTAGGCCCATTAATTTCATTTTTCAAAACCATTATGGAGATAAGTCCACCGGAGTCCGTGAGACTGGCTCAGGATAGGTCAGGGTTCAGGGCTGTTGTATACTGGGTTGCTATGAGTTACAGGCTGCAGAACAATGGCAGCTTATGATGTTTTTATATGTTGGTGTGTGTATAGAATACAGTACTGAAAGTTGTTTTAGAAATGAAAGAAAATCCACCATATCCTAGATAATAATGTGATAGCTATCAGACTAATATGATACAGTACTTATTCTTCCAATGAAAATAAAGTAATGCGGAAAGTATAAAACTATGTTCATTTGTGATTGTATCTGAAATTTATCTTGACATCTTTCCCTCAAAAAATTTTAAAGAGAGAGGATAAAACTGCTGAGGGTGAGGGAAGCAATTATGTACTGCTTTAGAATCTTTCACTTCCTGGATGATTAATTAAAATAATTTTTATTTTGAGTCAATATAACATTGAGATATAGTTCCCAAATGACTGCAAATGCTAATGCATGTTATGCAGAAAACATGTTCTACTTTTGTCTTGATTCTAGATGAAAGAAAGTAGCTTATTTATTTATAAATACCATTTTGAATTTACATAACATCTTATAACTCTTTAAAATTGTAACATGTAAGATTAGAGGATATATTTTTTTAAAAAAGAAAATATTGTGTCTCTGCTGGAAATATACAGAGAAGTTTAGGTTCCCATTCAATCAGTCCTGCACGTACTGTTCAGAATACTAGCTAGAATTTTCTCAGGACATTTGGTTCTGTTTCCAGTAATCCACCTTCTTTGCTCTTTCAGCTTATTTTATTTCAAAGTAATTATTGGTTATTTGGTCTCAAGTAGATGATGTTTTTAAAGAATTAAACCTGTTATTTAGATAAAATGTGACTTTACAGGATGGTTTGGGTTCAAGATTTAAAGATCATCAAGTGGTGTCTTAGAGAGTTTTCTAAAAGTTCAACCACTTCAGTAAATCAAGACTACTTCTGAGAACTTGAGACTCTGCTCCACAGTTTGGGTTATTGCATCAGGATCCAGTGACCGTGGCTCTGGTCAGAATTATGCATAGTATCAGGAGGGCACCGTTTTGTTCCCCTGGTCTCATGGACCGTAAGGCTTTGCATTTGAGAGCTGGACAATAACTATGGATTCTGGGAGAATCAATGGCTTTACGTTGTGGTTCTGGAGAAGAGTGTTGAACATGCCATGGACTGATACAAGAACGAACAGGTCTGTCCCAGCAAGGGTGAGACCACACTTCTCTCTGGATGCCAGAATTTTAAGGATCAATCTCACATACTTTGGACACATGGCCAGGAGAGACCAGTCTTGGGAGAACATCATGCTTGGGAGGGTGAAGGAACAGCACTGGGGAGGAAGACCCAGGATGAGATGGATTGATTTAGTGACTGGAAAAAGCGGAACTAGTTCTGTCAGAGACTATAAGATTGGCTCAGGACAAGGCTCAGGACAGGTTCAGAGCTAATGTACACAGGGTCACTACGAGTCACAGTACAGGGTCAATGGCACATAACAACAGGAGTAGTTTGTTAATTTAATCTTCCCACCCCTTAAATTCTTTCTGCTTTTCTATGACTGAACATGTAAAAACTATTGTGTAGTAGAGGGCCTAATTAAATGTTTGTTTAAGATCTTAGAACTATTCATCAGGCTCTAATGTTGTTGTTGTTATGTGCTGTTGCATCACATGCGACTCATAGCGACCCTATGTACAACAGCCCTAAACCCTGCTCTGTCCTGTGCCAATCAATCGCACTGTCTCTGACACACCCATCCCGATTACCCTAGTCACTGAATCAATCCACCTCATAGAGGGTTTTCCCCTCCTACGCTGTCCCTCCACCCTCCCAAGCATGATTTCCCTCTCCAAGAACTGGTCTCTCCTTACAACATGTCCAAAGTATGTTATACGGAGCCTCAGAATCCTTGCCTCCAAGGGGCCACCCGGTTTAACCCTCTCCAGAATGAATCTGTTTGTTTTCTTAGTAGTCCATTGTACATTCAATACTCTTCTACAGCACCACAGATCAAAGGCATAAATTCTCCTTCTCTGATCAAAACTCAGTAGAAAATCTCACATACCATCCCCCCCTCAGTGCTCCAGACAAAGACATAGAGGCAAATCTGCCAAGCTCCTTTGACAGCCACAGCAGTAAACAAACAAAAAGCTTTGAAACATAAGCCTACATATGCATATAGTCTTTTACTTCTATTAAGACAAGTTTAAAAAATTTTTTCTGTTGCTCTTTTGCTTATTTTCCACTCACCTTAAATTTTAAGGTAGAGTTTAAAAAGAAAAAAAAAAATTAGTCTACCCACCAAATCTTCCCAGCTCACTTCAAGCCTTTTCTGGTCCCTAACTTAGGGCATCCTTCCTTTTGTCCTGTGGACCACTCAGCACCTTTTCTGCTCTCCCACCCCCTCCATATACAAATGCCAACTCACAATAAGAAGTGTCCTCACAAGAAAATTCCTCTGACTCAAATCCTGACCCCTTGTTGCTCCCTCCCCTCTGGCCTTTAACACCTGCACAGCCTTTCTGGCTCAAGTAGTGTCTGCTCCCCTTTCTCCCACTTCACCATAGCAAGAGCAGAGAAAAACGTCTGAGTACACATCCTGCATTCTTATTCAGATCTCTTCCAAATAAAAAGAAAAAACAAAGCAAGAAAAACCCAAAACGATAAGATTCCTCAATGAACCCAGTCATTTATATCAAAGAATTACATTTTTTAACCCAGTCATACAGTCTCACCTGGCATGACCTGTATATAATTCTCTCTTCCACCCTACATCCCGAGGAAAAAAGAAAGTTTGGCTGGCCTCCCAGGCACACACTGATGACCTATCCAGAACAGACAATCACCATCCCGTAGGTGCAGCACCTGTGACCTGGGAAGATTCGGATTGAAATTACCAACTTGACGTGCCTGGTCATGACCAGCACAAGCTGCGTGGTCACTTGTTTTATGGCTGGGCTACAAAAAGCAACCCATAATGCAGTCAGTTAAGAAAAGCTTTGAGAATATTTCAGAAACCAGATGAAAATCTAGCCCAGTTTTGAGCTAGGTTAACAGAAGCCCTCCAAAAGTATAAAAAAATAGACTTCAATTCAGCAGAAGTCATAATGAAATAAATAAATCCACATTTTATCTCCCAGTCAGCCCCTGATATTTAAAAAAAAAACAAACCTCTAAAAGAAAACAAACCAAAAATGAAAAAAATCAAAAGAAGGTCCTCAAACCCCCCAAAATATCTTCTGAATATGGCATTTAATGTCTATAAAGATAAGAACAATCTCTGTGTCCCAGACACTTACTGTTTTACTGGGTTCAAAATCTGATATGGCCCACAGACCACAAAGAACCATATTGGGGAAGTCAAAAGACTATATTCCAGCTTAATAGCAGAAAACCATCAGGACAGCTTCAGAAAGGTGTTTGCAGGTGCCTCAGCCTTGAGCCCCATGACTTTAGGCCAGTGTTACAAAGCTCCCAGGTCTGTCAATTATGACTCTTCCTCACCTCCCCCTCTGCCCCCACCAGTCTTCCAACAAACCTAGGGGTTTAGATGTGGATCAGTGGCATAGCAGTCCCAAGTCAGTTTAAAGCCTAAAATGTACTTGATCCAAGCCATGATTCTTAAAATTGTTTTCTAAGCATTTAAAATTGGACAATGAACAAGTGAAACTGAAGATGAAGCGATGCCTTGGAATTGTGGTTTTGACGAAGAGTACAGAATATGCCGTGGAGTTCCAATAAAACCCAACAAATCTGACTTGATGTTCTTTCGAGGCAAGGATCATGGAATTTCATCTCATTTACTGTGGACATAATCCCAGGAACAATCAACCCACGGAGAAAAACATCATGCTTGTAAAGGTAGAGGATCTAAGAAAGAGAGGAAAACTCTCAATAAGAAGGACTGATAGAGTGACTACAACAACTGGCTTGAGAATGACAGCTCTTTAAGAAGGGGCAGGATAGGACAAGTTTCAGATCCATTGGTCACAGGGTCACTATGAGACATTGTTGCCTCAAGGGAGCTTAACAACTATACATAGCTAACAAACACCACTGATACACCGTATATGTATATGTATATGTATATGTATATGTATATGTATATGTACATGTACATGTATATGTATATACACACAGAGAGAGCACTGGTGGCCTAGTGACAAGAAGCTACACT
>NW_006399754.1:33426682-33455610 GCF_000299155.1 Elephantulus edwardii
AAATTTTTTTATAACAGACAACTAAATTATATATGAATATTTGAAAAGAAATTAACTACAAAACTTAGCTTGAATGGAAAAAAACCAGCTTAGATACCTTCTCCTTATTTCTTCTGAGTTATCAAAGTGAAATAATGTATTTCTGTATTTTTAAATACATCCTGATGTGGCATTTAAAAATGCATCTTAATTATTAAAATGAAATAAATTTGAAATGTGTATGGTAGATTTGATAAAGGATTTATGTTAAACTAGAATTCTTTTTCTTTCTGCTTTACTGGTAACCTATTAAGATTTAATTCTGGAGTTTTTCCAGTCTTCAGTCAGTGTTCAATCCACCAAATATGTTCTTAAGATGGGCTTTTTTTTCTGTCTTGAAGGACATGTAACTTGAATACCTGTTAGGCATAAGGATGGTGAAACTTTATCTCATTTACTTTAAGCATATTTTCAGAAGGAAGCAGTCTTTAGAAGTCTTGCTGCTTCAAGTCTGGCTGTCCTGTGTGGGGAGCACTTCTTCACTTATCCTAGTCCCACAGTTGATGTTGACTCACAAGATCATACTGATTTGAAAGACTGTGTCTCTGCAGTTAAGGTAACTTCAGATCAGAGACAGCTAACTATAATGGCTAAGAAAAGCCAACTTTTAGGCTAATGCCACACTTGTGGAGAAAATTTATTCTCCACCATCATTGGAATAATCAGAATTCTGTAACTTCCTGGAAGTGGTTAATTAGTTCTATAAGCATTAATGTCATTTTTGTAAATAGTAAGAGCGAATTTGTAATTGTTAAAGCATACTTCAAAATAAAATTTAAAAATGAAGAATTCATATGCAAACATTTTACAATAGTGTGTAACCTTATTATTAACAATAGTTTGGGATCTTCTAGTGATTTTTGATGATGATGATGATAATGATGATTTTCTCCTACCCTTCTCGCTCTCAAATCGCCCGGACTTCTGGACTTTAGTTGCATATAGTAAATGGCTTTTCTGAAAGTTAGTGTTTTATTCTTCTTCTTGTGCTTTTGCATTATATGTCTAATGCACAATTTTTCCTAAGAAATTTTACTGTAAATTTTAGTAACTGAGGAATCTAATGCATTTGAAAGAAAATTTGCATGGCAATAATTTTAGCAAAATCTGCATATTGAAGGGATTAAAGATTTTAAAATTAAAAATGTTAATTGCCTTCCTCCCACATGAGCAATTCCACTCCCAGCTCTAGTGCCGAGACTTAGAAAGGATTAAGAGCAGCATGCACGCATGTCACAGCGACGCCCGCCTCTGCGGCTTCCAGATCCCATAGACTCTCCCGCTGGGCCTGTCTTTACCTAGAAACACTCAAAAGAATCCTGAGAAATTCAACTTAGTCATGTTGACACATTAGAAGATATCAATACAGAATGTGGTTTGGGGTTTTTTTTTTTTTCTTTTAACATTTCTCAAGAGCTAAATTACTGAAGGCTTTTTTATTCAACATTTTCAGGAGAGATAATACAATTATGCATTTCTTGCTATACAAATACATGTAGTATTCCCTGAGTACTGATTACCAGGCATAGCATTGTAGAGGGTATTTATTTGCATTTAAAGTAACATTTAACATATACTTAGAATTTACTTAAGAGCTTGCATTTTCAAAACCAATTGCACTTTTAAAACCTACATATTAATTAAGTAAAAATGTTTCAATTTTAATTCAAAATTTTTAAATCTTAAATAATAAAGTTTCAAAATCTTCTCTCTCATTGTTTTCTAACTGTAGCTAACTCAGGGCTGATTTTACAGTGGATTTTCAGAGGTTGTGTAAGTCACATGGGAAGAAATTGCCCAACTTTCTCCTGAGGAGCATCTGGTAGATTTGAATCACCTCTCTTTGGGTTGACAGACAAACTCCTTACCTATTCTATTACGCCACCAGAGCTCCTTTGAGTTATTTGATAGACATTTAGAATGTTTTTAGGATTAAGATCTTCTAAATAAATTCTTTTTCAGAAATTTTCTATAACATATGCTTTAAGTATTTTTGTTGTTGTTGTTAAGTGCCTTTGAGTCCTAGACGACTCATAGCAACTCTATCAATGAAAGACTGTCCTTAAGAGTTTCCGGAGGCAAGCCGTTTCAGAAGCGGATGCCACTCCTGCTTCCATTATGTATTACATTATGCACTGTAGACTTTCAGATTAAAATTATTAATTATAATATTGAATGTGGAAATGTATCAGCAATTCTCTGTTTAGTATTAACTGCTATGCTTCATGGGTTGCATTGTTCCCTCCTAGATCATAAGTAATTTTTTCTTCTGTGTAGTTTAGCACAGCAGAAACATTTTGTTAACCTTGTGTTGCTTTACTATAGAAACAGCCCTTGCTTATTTGCTCCAGGTAATTCAGAGAAACTACACACAAAGCCATATAAGGCTCTCTTATGGAAGTCAAAGAAATAAATCCTGTAACAATACTTATTAAACAACTAAAGATCATATATAAATACATGACAGCCAAACACTAACTGTGCATTTCTCTCATTCTCACTCCCACTGCCCCTGACTAGGAATCTACACATAGGTGACCCTTTACAGGGTTTCCGAGGCTGTAAATCATGAGAGGAGGGAGCTCTCACCTTTCCTGCAAGGAGCCGCTGGAAGATTCAAATAGCCAAACGTTCATTTGGGTTAGCAATGCAACTCCCCCTGGTCAAGACCACCAGAGCTCCCCATAGAAAAATACACAGAAATAAAGTTAGAAATAATATACAATGTAGTCTTCTTATTACCTTGTTTGTTACTGGAAATACTGATAGCTGTGCTTCAAAGGCAAGAAAAAAATTTGCAACTGTTCAGGCTTGAATACCCTCAACTTTTACTAATACTTAAAGAAAAGAAAGCTAGCAAGCTACCAACAGCAGACTGAAACGGGGTTCATGTGTAATGATTACTCAGATAGTTATATTATAATGAGGAAATTTAAGAAATTACTTCGCTGCTTATATTCATAATTTATCATGAAGTACAATAAAAAAGAAATATAGATTTTAAATAATGGTCCGTTGTTGTTAAGTGCCATAGAGCCAACTGTGACTCACAGCAATCCCATGAACCTCAGTTCAGAATCTTGCCCTTTCTCTCTGGGGCTGTCCTCGGATGTCCTCCAAGGTCAAGTTCAGTGTTTACTGTCACTGTGTCAATTCATTTTGCAGAGGGTCTTCATCTCTCTTTTTGACCCTTTACCTTCCCAGCATGATCCTCCACAAATTAAAATGTTTTTATTAATTTTCTGAAGGTTTCTAAAAGGAATATGATGTTCAGCCTAAAGCCCATTATGGGCTAGGACCAATTACGTATAAATATGTCTGAATGTCAGTAAGTATGCCAAACCCTGGTGTTTAACATATAAAGTTATCAGTGGTCAACAATAGGCAGACCCCAGCTCAAGGTAAAAATTGCAAAGATATAAAGGTACACTTTACAAATAAGATACACAGACTATAAATAAACAATTGAAAGATGCTTAACGGTAATTATTCTCAAATTCACGCTCACCACAGTGGAGTAGGTACAGACTCAGAGCTGCCGCTTCAGTGGTTTTTCGGATGTTGTAAACCATAAGGGAGGAGATTGTCTTTGTTCCTCCCGCGGAGTCTCTGGATTCAAACCACCAGAGGGACCCTGACACTGGGTTAGTAGCTTCTTGTGTCCCCACAACTCCCCTGAAACAGTTGTCCTTGTTGTTGTTGCTGTTGTGTACTGTTGAGATAGAAACCACCCATAGCTGACCTTTCAGTAAGTTTTCAGAGTCAGTAAATCTCGCCAGAGGAGATGACCCATCTTTCTCCCACAGAGCAGCTGGTGGGTGGATTCAAATCAAGGGTCTTTGGTATGGCATCATGGCTCATTACTGGAGCCACCAGAACTCTGCATTTGTCATGAGGAGGATAGAAACCAAAACCCTAGTAAAAAACCAAACAAAAAGTAAAACCCTAGTAAAGAGTGCTAGCCAAGGATTAGAGTAGTTAAAAGAAATAAATGCAGAAAAGATCAAGTCTTAGGAATGGGGCTGTCATCCACTGACAGGTACCTGGACTCCTAGTGACCTCCATGAGCAGCAGATAGAAGGGAATATTTCTATTTCCTGTGCAATATTCACAATCTTCATTCTCAAGTCAACCTCAATTCATTGTACTGGAGAATAAAGTATTCACAGTTGATCTTCAGCAGATTTTAAGAGGCTGTAAATCACACAGGAGTTGCTGGTGGTGGATTTGAACCACCTTAGCCATCAGCAGGGCCTCTCCCCGTAGACTGCACTGGCAAAGCTTCCTGTCTCATTCACTGTTCATTGCTGTCCCGTTGGAACCTACTCATAGCTGAAGCTCCAGTGGGCTTTCAGAGGCTGTAAATGGCAAGGAAGAAAAAATCCAGCTAATGGATTCGAATGTCTTGTCTTTGGGTGGGCAGCCGTGCTACTTATCACAGCTCCTTGGGGGGAAGTCAGAAGACAAATTGGCAGTTCTTCTACAGTATTTAGTATAAACTTAACTTATCACTGTCTACACTTCAAACTCAAAGCACATTGTTGTCAAGCCAGAACCAACTCTTAGCTGACTCTCTGGTGGTTTTTCAGAGACTGTGAAGCTCAAGGGGGATCTCTCCCTCCCGTGCAGCCATGAGTGGACTCGAACCATCAGAGGGCTTTCTTCCTTCACTGTGTTAGCAGCATGGGGCCCCCGTGCTGGGTCACCAGTGCTCCCAATATTTAACTGAGAACACAGTGTTTTCGGTATTTTCTCACTGAGTTTCCAGAAAATAAGATTATCATTTATTAACTACAACATATAAATTTGCACAACAGATGACAAACAAATGAAATGTTGTCCTTATTTTTTGCAGTGATTGAACTTTTGTTTTTAAATGTTGTCCTTAATAGCTTTAAGGATAGGTCAAATAAGAACATCACATTTTCAAAATCCCTATAGTAGTCTGATCTCAGAACTGAATAAATGATGCTTATTTTTTTCTCATAATGATACCACTACGACTAAACTATCAAATCATTTTAACATAGAGTGAAGCCCAGTAGAGCCATTTCTGCATTGTTAGATCTGAAACCTAGGAAATTAGAGTCATATTTATTTCTTACTGAGATAGAGTTTGCATTTTGAAGTAAATAATACCAGATTGTGGAACAAAAATAAAATACATTATGTTGTTCATCTTCTAAATACTAATGAATGTCAACTTGTGCTCTAATGATCTCTCCAAGGGAAAGCCTATTGATCAGGCGAGGGCTGGATTCTCCAAAGAAGAGTCCCAAGGCGGCTGTTCTGTGCTGGGCATAGAGGAAATTCTAGTCAAGGAGATGATGGCTTGAGCTTTTTATGAAGCATAAATTTTAATATATTGAAGTTCATAACAATGGATTTATTTTTAAGAAAGGTGTGTTTATAAAGCTGTTTAATTTTGTAGGAAAACGTGCAGTACAAAGAAACAAGTGTTGGGCATATGACCAGTGGATGACATATTTCTGGTGTAATAAAGTTAATCTCAGATGCTGTTTTAATATTCATTAAATTGCCTTTGAAAGTGATAGAATTGTACCATATGCAAACACAAAATGACAAACATCCTGAAAAAATTAGATTATTTTATTCATTCATTTGCTCAATATATTATGGCTTAGATGCTATCCAAGATGTTTGTTATATATCAGGATCTGAGAAAATAATGTCTGCCATCTAGAAGTTACCTTCTAAAGCAGTTCAATAGATTACAGCAAGTAGGTAATTCTAGGCAAGATCAAATACAGAAGAAATATGATAAATAATGAAATTATAAGCGAGATTTGGCAACTTAGTGGTACAAAGCTGTCTTGGCAATCTTAAGACATGCAGTTTGAATCTCTCAGTGGCAGAAAAGCACGCAAGCGCCTCTCATGCAATTTACCATCTCTAAAAACCCGCTGAGGGTCAGCCATCACTGCGTTCTAACACAACAGTGCATAACAGCAGCCGGTGAAATTATAACAACGCGATGGAAAACTTTTGGAAGCAGGAGTGGCATCCACTTCCTCAATAGCATGCCTCCGGAAACTCTATGAACTTTGATAAATGTCGATAGTTGTAGAGGAGCTGCAAGCCTTTTGTTCATAGGGTTACTAGTCATGCTTCACTTAAAGGCAATCAACAATAACAACAACATGAAAGACTAGAAAAGTTTGTTGTTGTATCTGCAGAGAATCGTTACTAGAAGCACTGTGGAACATTGTGGAACATTCTACTGAGACATGAGGCTGCTAGTCAGACAGAGTCAAACCAACATCAACAATGGATTAAGAACGTTGTTATGTGCCCTTGAGTTGCCTGCAACTCATAGACCCTATAAACAATAGCTCTGAACCCTGCTTTATCCTGAGTAAGTCTCACTGACACCGATATACCTACTCTTCTTACACCAGTTACTGTATCAATCCATCTCATCAGGACACTTCCTCTCCTGTGCTGTCCCTCCACCCTTTCAAACATGATGTCCTTCCTCAAGGACTGGTCCCTCCTGGCCATGTGCCCAAACTATATAAGACAGAGCTTCAAAATTCTAGTCTCCATGGAAAAATTTGCTTTCACCTTCTCCAAGACAGACTTGTTTTCTTGGCAGTCCATGGTAGGAATGTTCAAGACTCTTCTCCAACACCACAACTCAAAGGCATCAATTCTTTTCCTGCCATCCTTAGTCATTGTCCACCTCTCTGATGCATACCATGTAATTATAGTCAAATAATTCTTGGTGGTAGGAAAAAAAATAAAATTTACAAGCTAAGGAACATTGGGAGGGACAAGGTTATTGATTTTAAGAGGGAAGTCACAATAAATTCTAATTAAAATAGTTATTTGAGGAAATATTTGAAGAAAAGGACATAGACATGGTTGTAAATAACAACATGGAATTGGTTTGAAAATATAGAAACAGAAGAATCCTGGAATTGCAAACTTCTTTATAATTTTTGCAAATTTTACCTCACTGGCCTTTGTACGGCTTTAGCACCTGTGTGTGCTTACCGGTTACTATTTGTTACCGGGAGAATGAAATCTTTAGGATTAGGCAATACTGAAGTGAATAAATGAGCTCCGGCAAAATATACTGTGTTTGTCCTTGACAGGTACATAGAAAAACACCACTTACACATTGGTCCTAAGAAACCCCCGTCCAAGGTTGCAGAATGCACGCAGCTGTGAGAGGAATGGATCTTGGTGACCGAGGGGCACAAAGCACACAATGCAAAGACGCTCTGGCAAAGATGGTATTGATCGCTATTTTCCCGTATCAGCTCTGCTATTGTAAAGAGTTTTTCATTGTGAAACTGTGTCCACAAGGGCAGATTTGGGCTGATGGCCTTGAGTGTCTTTCAATAGCCGCCACTCTTGACTGGGAAAGCAAAATAAAATAAAAGCCCACCTTTCCTGTACAAAGACAGGCGTCAGCAGGGCATCAAGGGACAAGGCTCTGACAGGTGGAAGATGATGAAGAAAATGAGGAGACAGCAGCCCTGAGGAGCAGCAGGTTTGATCGGGTACATGCAGCCAGTGTGGCATGCTTTTGTGTGTCACCCATGTTTTCAAGGTTTCAGTCACTAATATGATATTGCTAAGACTCAGTGATAATCTTCTTCATTTTCTACTGTAATCAAGGCCCTCTCCAAAGTCCTACAGAGCAACAGTTTCACTTTGAAGATTATAGTGCTCCCAATTCAAGCCATGGTCTTTCCACTAACCCGCTCTGCATCTGAGAACCCAACAATGCAGAGGAATGAAAGAAGAACTGATGCCTTTGAGTCGACTTGATGGCACATAACAATAACAACAACAGCTGAACTGTGCATGATTTTAGGGTAAAGGTGACCTTTTCCACCTTATCTTTTTTTTACTACTTATTCACTATTTGAATAAATTTTTACAATGATCATAGGGATTCTTATAGAAGAAAGAGCATTTGTCATTTGTGCTCAAAATTAAGATGGTAATGTACAAAAGTAATCAGATTGCTATAATGAGAACTTTGTCATCAATGCCATTTCATTATACTGTATGATTGAAAGGCCTCATAAGTCCTTGAGGAGGTAAGTTATTCAAGTCACAATTGAAAAATCCTATATTCAAATCATGTTACTATTCTTATAAAGCACCATTAGGTCAGACTTGACTTCTGAGGCCCCACGTATCACAGCGTGAGATGCCTCCTGACTCTGTGCCTTCCTCCTAATTACTGAACGATGTGAGCCCACTGTCACTGTGAAAAATGCATCTTAGAGGAAGTACAAATTGTTCTATAATTGCTTATCTCTATGGCTTTTGAACCAGTTCTAGTATGGTTTCATGAATCAGCGTAATTTCCAGCTTGATGTCACAAATTCTGGAAAGATTATATTGTAATGCCTTTGAAGTTTTATACTATTTATTTGAATTAGAAAGCAAAATAGACTGGACTTGTCGTTTTGACCAGGTGTGAACTTGGAATCTTTTATCTACATTGGGCACATAATAAAGCTGGTGAGATTGTGTTGTTAGTATCCATATTCTTTAGTTCAAAGGACAGACAATAACAAACTATGATATGATCCAATCTCCTACGGGGCCGATTGGCATCATTGTGACAGATGGTGAAGAGATTGAGATTGTTAACAGCTTTAGTTTGCTTGGCTCCACAATCAACACTCTTGACACCAGCAGCCAGGAAATGAAAAGACAAATTGCACTGGGAAAGTCTGCAGTCAGACAGATACTTTTCCAAAGTACTGAAGAACAACAATGTCAGTCTGGAGACTAAGGTGCACCTTATACAGGCCATCGTCTTTGTAATCACTTGTTATATGTCAGAGAGCTGGACAATGACTAGGGAGGATAGAAGGAGAATTGATGCCTTTGAGCTGTGGTGCTGGAGAAGAGTTCTGAATATACCACAGACTGCTAAGAAAACAAACAGGTTTGTCCTGGAAAGGGTGAGACCAGGCTGCTCCTTGGAGACAAGGATTCTGAAGCTTCGTCTGCCATACTTTGGACATGTTGCAAGGAGGAACCAGTCCTTGGAGAAGGATGTCATGTTTGGGAGCGTAGAAGGACAGTGAAGGAGAGGAAGACCCTCAATTCAGTCACTGGAGTAATGGGGGTAAGTGTGTCAGAGACAATGAGATCGCTGCAGGCTAAAGCAGGCTTTAGGGCTGTTGTACACAGGGTTGCTATGAATCACAGGTGACACGAAAACACATAACCCAACAACAACAAAAACAAAAAAGGAGGTCTTCCTAATGCTGAAAGCAACACTTCTTTGTTATCTAAACAATAGTAAGGAACTCTATTAGCTTATGTTCAATGATAGTCGTTGAAACCATAAAATGACACTAGTTATTTATATGCCAGGTACTGTGTAAGGCAAGACACATTGGTAGTGAAGATTTAAGCACTGAAGTTTGCAAATGGCCTGAAGCACCTCAGGTGAAATATAGAATAATCTGTTTCTGTGAGGCTGACAGTGTGGACACCCTCTGGGCCATTACACTCCAATGTGCAGCCACTAGGCATTAGAATCGACTCAGTAGTTAATTAGTTTTTAGAATCATTCAAGATATCTAGAATTCCAGGGGCCATGCTCTCATATGTTTTTAAACAAGAATAAAATTACAGCATAAAGATTTTAAGTAATCATGGTTTAAAACTAAAATACTTTATAAAAAGAGAAACTCAACTGTCAAGCTTTATGTCTTGAACTTTACACAGGTTGAATATGAAGCTTATAGTCATGTTTACTTATGTGAAAATATAAAGAATTTTCAACTCATTTGTATCATCTCAGTTTTCTAAGAACTCGAGGAATATCTAGGCTTAGGACTTGGAATGGTGATGACAGGTTTCATTTAGAAGTCCTCTCTGGCCTATGGCAAGTGAGGAAGTTCCCTGGCTGACACACTTCCTCTCCAGGAAAGAGGAGGGTCCTCACAGGACCTGGAGAAAGCAGCTCGCTCTTTGTTTTTTAATGAATAACATCGCTAGCTTTTCTTTTATGGAATTGCTTAGGTAATTTCTTCTTCCCACCGCCCATGTTGTTGGTACATGTAAGACAGAAGATGGGCATGAAGGAAGCAGACCCTTTTGCTATGACACACATAGTTGGCTCCGAAAACCTGTTCTATGGGTACCTTTTGGAGACCAAACTTCCCCTAAAAATAGTATGCGAATCTTATTCTTTCTTGGCATCAATACCTCCTTGCGAGATATCAAACCCTCTGAAAAATTGTTGTTGTTGGTGGTGGTAGGTGCCACTGAATAGAGTAAACTCACAGTAACACTATTAACAGCACATCTGAACTCTATCCTATCCTGTGTCACCATCACCATCTTTTACACACTTCATTTCATTTCTGTAGTCACTGTGTGAATCCATCTCATTGAGAGTCTTAACTCTCCACCTTTCCAAGCATAATATCCCTCTCCAAGGAATAACTTCTCCTAGCAACATGCCCAAACTCTGGGAAGAAATGTTTTCTCATCTTTGCCTCCAAGGAGCATTCTGGCTACATTTTCTTCAAGACATATTTGTTGATTCTGTTTCAATGCAATATGTTTCTTGATCTCCTGATACCAAGGGTGTTGATGGTGGATCAAGTAAGATGAATTCACTGTTGACGTCAATCTCTTCTCCATCTACCATGATGCTGATTACCAGTCTAGGACTGAGAATTTTAGTCTTATTGAGATGGAATTCATATTGAAGATTGATCTTCTGTAGGAAGGTTTAAAGTCCTCACATTCGCAGTAAGGTTGTGTCTTCTGCACATTGCAGGTTGAGTCCTCCTCTGACCACGATCTCACATTCTTTCTCATAGAATCCAGCTTCTCCAATGATGTGCTCAGCATGCAGAATAAATAGAAATGGGGAAAGAACACAACACGGACGCACATCTTTCTTGGTTTTATACTATTCAATTTTTCCTTGCTCTACTCAGAAAACAACTTCTTGATCTAAGTGCTGGGTCTAGGTTGGTTGGTTTATATTTTCCTTTTCTTTAAAATTTTTTTCATTTATTGTTGTATGTTTTTCTTCCCCTATTGCTCTCCCTCCCCAATCCCAGCCCACAATGCATCCCTTGCTCCACATTGTTATACATATAATGCCTAACCATATATATATTCCTTTCAGACAGTTCTTCCCCTCATCTGCTCTACTACAGTGTATATTACCTATCCATCCTTTTTTCATTCTTTTCCCAATCCTTTCCCTTACCTCCGCACCATCTGTCCTATGTTATAATAGTAGAGTTATGCAGTATTTGGGGGGTTTTGTGACAGAAAAAAATTCACTCAGCATAATGTCCTCCAGCCTCCCTCATTTTGCATAATGTTTGATGAGTTTATTGTTTTTCAACATTGAACACTATTCTTTTTCTTTAACACTATTCTATTTTGTGAATGTACCATAGTTTTTCTATCGATGTATTTGTGGATGGGCCCTTGGGTTTCTTCTGCATCTTTGTCATTGTCAACAATTCAGCAACAAACATGGCGTGTACGCATCTATTTGAGTAGTGGCTCTGGTTTCATAGGGTTTATCCCCAGTAGTACAATTTCTAGGTCAAATGATACTTCTATTTCCAACTTTTCGAGAAAGCTACACACTTTCCATAGTGGCTGTACCATTTTAGATTCCCACCAGCAGTGAGTAAGTGTTCCAGTCTCCCCACAACCTCACCAGCATGTGCTGAGCTGCCCTGCTGATTTTTTCCATTGTTACTGGGTGAGATGTTATCTCAGTTGTTTTGTAACACAGGTTTTGGATGAGCATAATTGTGTACTTTGATTCCTATTCTTTGCATGGTTAGTCATAATAGAATGTCATCCACATAATTAAAAAATAGTTTCACAATAGTGAAAAACTATGTTCACTATCAAGAAAAATGGTGCTTTTAGAAATAACATTATCATGTTTAATATATTTTTCTCTTTTGTGGCAGCTAGAATGTTTAACTTGTGGAATAAAATCCAAACTCTTTCTAATTTCTATGTTCATCTAAAGAAATTTTAAAAACCCTATACTTTCTTATTCTTCCTTGTTATGATTTATGTATTTATAAGTAAATACTTCTTCTGAATAATAATGATTGCTAAATAAGAGAGATACAAATAAAAACCACAGTGAGATACCATTCCACTCAAGTAGCAGTGGCAAAGTTTCACAGGACAGCAAGTAATAAATGTTTAAGAGGATGTGGTGAGATAGGAACTCTCATGCACTGTTGATGGGATTATAAAATGTTACAACTATTCTGGAAGGCAGTTTGGCATTTCCTCAGAAAGCTAAACATAGAAATCCATATTCCTATGCTTGGAATATATTCTGAGAAAATGAGAACTGAGGCACAAACAGAGACTTGTACACCAATGTTCACAGTATTGTTATTCACCATCACAAGAACATGGAAACAGACCAAATGCCCAACCACAGTCAAATGGATTGAGAAATTATGATACATTCACACAATGGAATACTACACAGCACACAGGAGCAATGATTCTGTAAATCACTACCTCACTTGAGAGGGACTAGAGAGCATCGTTTTAAGTGAATTAACTCAGTCACATAAGAATAAATACTATATAAGACCATTATTGTAGAGTAAACATGAGGATCCAAGGCAGGAAAAAGAAAGAACAGGGGTGAGGATGCGGGGGTTAATCATAGGGTCATACAATTCAGTGAGAGGATGGAGAAGATCCAGTGTGAAAAACAGTGTACATGTACTTTGCGGGTAATCTAGTCTAAAACAAAAATGTTATATAAAAAGTATGATTGCTAAATATTCTGGTGAGATATTATTTGTTCCTGAAGAATGTGTTCATATTTCACTTTTTATGTTTATCATGAAAAATTATCAAAGGTTCTAGTTTCTAACTCTTGTTGAATTACATTTACTTATTACTTTTTTTTCTCAGAAATTCCTTCTTTAATCTAATTTGATAGTTCAAAGAACTCATTGATGGGCTCATACAAAATAACATACCTTTAAAAACAACATCTCAAATGGCTCGGCACACCGTGTAATCAGTAAGTACTTGGAAAGGTTGACAGTGAGTAACAGTGTTATATAATTCTGCTTAATGAACTACCTGCTCTAAACAATCTCCAAAACCATAATAGAGATAAGCTACTTTAGGAGGAAAATGAGTAAAGGGAAAAACAATGCAGATAACCTTTCTGCATTTATCAGTGGAATATTTAATCTAAGTACATTATTATTATTTTTTTATTAAGAGCATATTTTCAGACTTAAATTTTCATACTTACACATAATTGTTTTTCTTCAATATTATTTTTAATCTCCGTAAAATAATTTTCCTGATTGTGTATAACTCCATAAAGGATAGTTAACTTTTGGTGGGGATTAAAAGTGTAGTTTATCCACTTACTTAATCTCGGATTCAAATAGTTTTGAAAGTTGACATAGTGTTTTAAGTACATATTTCATTCACAAAAGTCTGACAAGTAATTGTTCTTATCTATTTTTTTAAATTTCTTTTTCCAAAATGTCAAAATTAAAGACAATGTAGATGACTCGATATGGTCTCATAGACCCCACCCCCACCCGCATTGATCTTCCTAGGCTGTTAAACTTTACGGCCTAGGATGCACTCTTCTTCAACGCCACAGGTCAAAGGCACTGATGCATCTTCTGTCATCCTTGGTCATTATCCAGTGGTAAAAATGTTTGTCTTCTTGATCTTGAAATGTAATCCAAATTCAAGGTTGTTGTCTTTGATCTTAAATAGCAAATATCTCAGGTCCTCTTTGCTTTCAGCAAGAGAGGTTACTTACTATTCTTCTACTGATTCTGATGCAATACTTTTCTTCCTAAAGGCCTGTCTCTTGAATTATTTGCTCAGCGTACATGTTGAATCTTATTTTATTGTTGTGTTCTCTAGAGGAAGATCTGACCTGAAGCTGAGCCTGCAGTGGGTTTTCAGAAGCAGTAAGTCACATGGTAGGAGACTGCCCATCATTCTCTTATGGAGAAGCTGGTGGATTTGAACCACAAACTTTTGGATTGCCAGTGCATTTCTTTACCATTAGACCACTAGAACTCCCTACAGTTTGTAAAACAGATAAAGGAGATAGCCCTACCACACACTTTTCTTGATTTTAAACTATGATTTTCATATATATATATATATATGTATGTGTGTGTGTATGTGTTTCATTGGTATATATTGTGTTTCATTGGTGTATATTGTGTTTCACACATTCCTTCATTCACATAGTGTTTCATACAATCATTTTCATATGCTGTGCTTTAGAAAATTATTAAACCATGATTTTAAATATTGATTACCTGCTCTGTTCAAATGACTTCTTCTTGGTCTAAGTGCAGGTCTTGCAGGAGTCCAATTAAGTGTCCTGGGATTTTCTCAGTGTTAGCCATAATTTGTTATGAGCAGAATAGTTGAATACCTTTGCACAGTCATCAGCACAATTAAACAGCTTTCTGGTATTCTCTTCTTTCAGCAAAGATTCAGCTGACACCGACAATGATGTGCCATGACCTCTCTTAAATCCCACTTGAATTTCTGGCTGTTCTCTGTTGATGAAAAGTGTTGTTATTAGATATCACGGATGTTCATAGATGCCAACCTTATGAACAACAGATCTGAACCTTGGGCTAGCCTGTGTCATCCTCACAATCTGTGACCTCCTCGACCTCTCCAATTCCAAACATGATATCCTTCTCCAAGGAATAGCCTCTCCTAGAAAAATGACAAAAGTATGTGAGACAAAGCTTTATCGCCTTTGTCTTCAAGGAGCGCACCTTCTTCAAGACTTATCTAATTGTTCCTTTGGTATTCTACACAAGCATTCCGTACGCTTCTCTAACATCACAGCTCAAAGACAGCAATTCTTTTTATATCATCCTTATTCACTACGTAGCTCTCAGATGCATAGTAAGTGACTGAAAAGACAATGGCTTGAATCAGTTGCAACTTAGTCCTCAAACTAACACCATTGCTGCTCACTAATTTTAGGAGGTCCCTAACTGCAGACTTTCCCAAGGCAGTATTTCTTTCATGAGTCTGGGATCAAGGGTGTTGATTACTATTAAACTATATGAGTGCTTGTGTGTTTGTGTGTGTGTGTGTGTGTACGCGCGCGCGTGCACACGCACAAACAACACTTTCTAATTCAAACTTTCCACACTGAAAGTTTCAAAATGGCTCTTTGTTGTTATTTTTATTTTTAAAATTATTATCAATTTTAATGAAAGGTTACAGAGACTGAGGATTTCCATTCATTCATTGTTGCACTTTTCTCCCTGCCCACCTCTCCCTCCCCCCGTTGTTATTTTTCTTAATGACACCTTTTTTGTCCTAGTCCTATCAGCCTAATCTAAGACCACAAGAAAAGACCATGGTTTTCCAAAATGTGTGTTAATGTCCAATTTCATCAGAGGAAATGACACAGCAGGGAACTGAGCAGCACCTCACAAAACAAAGGAGAAAGAAAATTCTTATCGATTGTGGTGAAATTTAAACACAATAATCTCGCAGCAAACAGGAGCTCTGTTTAGGGAGTTCAACACTGGTTATAGACTGGAATATGGGTCTGAGTCCTGTTTCCGTGGTAACTCTAAAGTTCAATTAGATGCAGAACTGCATCCAACACTGATCTGAAGCTCTGCACCTGACTTGCAGATTGAGGTGCCTCTGTGGCAAGGTGGCTTAGATCCTCCAGGCTGGAATGCAAACACAGCTTTTTGATATCACTTCAAATAACAAAGTTTCTCACAGTATATTATTTTAGAGGGTAAATGCTGCCAACAAGGAAGAAGGCTGTTTGTGTGTTTACATCTCTAGCATAGCTTTGGAAGAAATATTACTTCTTCCTTTCAGCTGCCTTGATCTATGTCTAAAGTTGTGGCCTGCTCAATCATGCAACATATTTTAATTCCTTTCTTTGGTGCTAATCTTCACTTCCTCACTTCTGTACGATTAAGTATTACAATTTTAGTCATGATGCCTCCTAATATATTTTCAATTTTAAAATACCTTTTCTTAGGATAAAATAATGTTGTATCTCAAATATTTGCTACATTTCCCCCCAATGACTAAGACAATAACAACAAAAAAGTAGAAAAAATCAGATGAGTCATTGAAAAGTATAGGTAAATATTTTAGAACACGAATCTAGCATAATTAAATGATTGATTGTTTATTCATAGTAGCACATGGAAATTAAAATACAGTATACTTACCACTGATATTAAGAGATCAGATGTGTGTACTGTCAAATCAGATCTGATTGGTACAGGAGGAGATGGCCCCTTCTTCTCCAGCAGAGCATCTGGTGGACTCAAACCATGTACCTCTGGGATTGCAGTGTGGCTTCTTGCCACTAGGCCACCAGAGCTCGCTCCACTTATATGTTTTCACGTTCCTGGCTGAACATCCTGATGAGAAGGGATAGCGATAACGATGTGTGAGTGACTGATTTCAAAGCTTCTTCCTATGTACTTTTATGATAAGATGAGTTAGCAAGACCAGCGTGTCTGACTTCACTCACATGAAATAATATGGAGGTGTCGTTCTAGTTTCAATTTACATTATCACTTAAATTTATTCTGCGTAATAGAAAAAAATAGGGAGCTCTGGTGGCATAATAGTCAAGTTGTGCTGCCAACACAAAAGCCGTGGGTTCGAATCCACCAGCTGCTCTTTGGGAGAAGGATGGACAGTAATTACTGCCTCTGAGAACCTGCTGGAGGGTCAGCCATGGGTTAGTTACAACTCCATGGTACCTACCATGCTCATCACCATCCCTAGAAACAAAATCAAATACAAACATGAGAAACAGAAACAAAGTGTAAGATAAATGAGAACAGTTCCAAATTTGTGCACTACAGAAGTTGCAGTAATACTATTTATGCATGGATCTGAAACCTATGTTTTTGAGAAAAAAAACTAGAGTTTACAAGTAATTGTTTTATAAGTTATTGAAGTCCTCAAATGAGAAAACTAGTAATGTGTTTATATTAAGTAAAAACTGAATATTGAACTTACATTAATAATGTTGTTTTGTGCCGTAGAATTGGAACCGACCACTAGCTGACCTTCCGGCAGTTTTCAGGGACAGTTAATGGCATGGGAGATGATTGCTTGCCCGTTTCCCGTGGAGCAGCTGGTGGCCTTGAACTACAAGCCTTTGGCATTGCACTGCAGTTCTTGCCACTAAGCCACCAGAGCTCCCTGTATCAATAATGTCATCTCCTGAAGGTCACATAAAATACATTTGTGTATTTTTGTAATTAAAATTACGTCTTCACAGTGTTAACTTCTTTTTGTAACATTTAATTTGGAATTCTGTGAAATGAATCTTGGAGGCATGGCATGTAACATATGGTCTACTAGCACAAAGGTCAGCAGTTCAAATCCACCATTTGTTCTGCAAGAGAAAGATGACAAGTCTTTCAAAACCGGGTCCCTCTGAGTCAGACTGTTCCCGTCAGCAGCGGGTTGGTAGGGTAACGGTTCAACCACCATGCTGCTGGCTGTGCTAGTCAGTGGTTATGACCCAGTGGCCACGGGAGGGAGAAAGGTGACTGTGTGAATGCAAAGATTCCCAGCTCAGAGTCTATTGGTCATTTACTCAATAATACAGGTTAGCTATGAGTTGTGATCAGCTCCACGTGGTTGAAATTGAGGTTTAATGGTTGTAAAGGAAGTAACCATTTTCTAGAATTTAGTCATACAACTATAAATTTATTGAGATTACACTCATATTCCTGATAATTTTCTTTTGAAAATGGTTTCTTGGAATCTGTTTATAAAATAAAACCATATATTAATATTTTCACATTAAGTTCAGAAAGCATTTTGTTTGTTTAATGGTTAAATCATGGATTTCAGTATTCTTTTCCTGTAAGAATGTTGTATCAGTATCTCCTATTGTACCCTAAGCAGATGACAGCTCCGGTCCTTGATGACTGTAAGATGGTAGTTATCAAGAGAGCAGATTCTTATAATAATCCTGACACCAGAGATTCAGTTGTTAAAATGTAAAATGAAAGAAGAAACTTAATGAACACGTCCAGTAAAAAGACACATTGAAGAGTGAATTGGAAATGGACATAATAATTGGTAAAGCCATTTTAAACTTTTGTGAGCAGCTTTCCGATCTGTGCAGGAACCCAGGCCTGCAACAGGTGACCACAACTGTGGCTGAATTCTGATGAGATATGTGCGATCTTCCCCCAACCCGCGATCCCTAGATCCTCCCACCAGGTCCTCCTGGCAGTACCCTCCCTGGCACCTGCCATCCCAGCTCAGCCTGAAGCCAGTCTCCCTGACGTGTAACTGCCAGCTTGACCAGTGCTTAGACAGCTCCCCTGCAGAGACCACCTCTGTCCCGGCTCCTGGTCATGGCTGTGGGTGTTGTCATGCTTGAGGAAGCAGCCTCGTTGGGAGCTGATACCTGGACAGGACAGAGGCACCTGACTGATGGGTTCTCTGATCTGGACCACCTCTGGGGTTGGCACAAACCACCTCTGATCACACCTGTGTGTTCAGCACCTGATTCTTACGCTGTCAACATTCAGAGCTCTTGGTGTGCTCTAGACAATAATGGAATGGGTAATCAAGAAAAAAGGAGAGCAGAGTGAATGAAAAACTTGATTAATTGACTTGCTACCTGTAAGAGACAGTGCAGACGTGAGGACAAACAGACTGAAAATCAATTCATGGAAAATATATTTGAACAAATGGCAATCAAAAGAGAGCAGAGATACTATTTATTTCCTTTAAAATAGGTTTCAACATTAATAGCAATAAGAACACAAGGTTTCATAACCTCCAGCTCATTGCTGCTTATTGGAACTGGTTCATAGGTGGCCCTTCAACGGATTCCTCATTCCATATCACACAAAAACAGACTGCTTCTGTTTCCCCCTTGATGCCAGAGGGATTAGGATTTATTCAACTCCAGTGAGACATTTAACACCAACTCACTATAAAATATCTACTAGTTTACTAATCAATTGTATAAATATGCTGAAATATGTCATTGGGAGAAAAGCGGAAATATTCTCTTGTTTTATTGAGTCAGAAGTGACCCATAGCTGACCCCCCAGCAGATTCTCAGAGGCAGGTAATCACACAGGAGCTCACTCATCCTTCTCCCATGGAGAAGCTGGTGGATTTGAACCATGTTCCTTCGGATGGCAGCACAGCTTCTTACCAGTAGGCAGTAGAGCTCTCTAATATTATATTAGAGCTGTTTTTTATCATAAATTTAAGGTAGCATATTCAAGTTTATCTGATATAAGCTTCTTTCATGTATATGCACATATATAAACTTAAAGTTAACCTCAATATTTTTAAAAAATTATATTTGATTTAATAGCATTTTGGGTTTTTTATGCAAAATATGACTCTTCAAGTTAAAACTAAACAAGACTTACTTTATTCACCATCAATCTTACCACCACATTTCGTCTCACTGTGTAGATACTCAGACTCAGTATTTCAATAATTCTTATTCTTGTGTTTCTTTTACAAAAACAAAGAGATGTGTGTACATGATTTTTCATATATGCACAGATTTTTCGCTACACTTTTCCTCTTTATCACTTAGATGCATTGTAGATATAACTTCTTATTAGTTTATAGATAATCTTGTCACTGATTTATAACTACAGTGCATTTTATTGCCTGGATATAGAATAGTTTATTCAGTCAATTAATCATACTTGAAAGTACCAGTTATTTATAATATTTCCAGACTACAAGTGATACTTTAATGAAGAATAATCCTTCTATCAAGAATATGTAAAGAATCCATTGAACTCATTTTCTGTATCAAAATATAGCAATAATAAAATAATGTTTTTCCTTGGATATAATACTACAAGGTAAAGAAGCCATGGAGGATCTCTGTGTGTCTTGGGCAACAGGCTGGCAGTCGGTGCCCACCTAGAGGTGCCCTAGAAGACAGACAGTGGTGGCAGACTTCCTAGAAGGCCACACGTTGGAAACCCCAAGAACAGCTGCACCTAATGCACATGGGATCATGGTGCATTCAGATCTGTTTAGCCACAACTAATAAGAGCAATAAAACAATAAAACATTGTAATCAATTAATTTACAAATATTGAAACACCATTGAACTACTGGAATAAATCTCATTTGCTCAATGCCAACTATTTCTTGTAGAATTGAAAGGTTTTCAATATTTTATTTGTAAGTATTTAAATTTTTTTTCTGGGAAGGTGAACATTATTTGCTGCTTCTGCATTGAACTAGCTCAGACAGGCTAGGCAAGCCAAGCAGAAGTGGAACAAACAAGCCTGCCCACTAATTGACACTCTCTTTGTGTCCCCATGGATGTAAGTCACAGAGGAAGGAATCCAGAGGGATTGCCTTCTCCCATTCAGCAGAGCACCAGCATCACAAAGCAGAGCTGCTGAAATAGACAGGGACTCATAGAGACCCCGTGAGCAACAGATCTGAACTCTGCCCTACCCTGGGGCCTCTCGCCATCTCTTACACACTTGAGCCCGTTGCTACAGTTGCTGTATCAATCCATCTAGTTAAGGGTCTTCCTTTCTCATGCTGACCCTCCTGAGCTTTTCAAGCACGATGTCCTTCTGCATGGACATCCCCTTCCTAATATCCAAAGTATGTGAGATGAAGTTTCTCGATCCTTGCTGCCAAGGAACATTCTGGTTTGACTTTCTTCAAGATAGGTGTTTGGATTTTTGGCAGTCTGTGAGATATTCAGTACTTTTCTCCAGAACCACAACTCAAAGGCATTGATTCTTCTGCTATCATCTTTAGTCATTGTCCAATATTTATATGCAATTAAGAAGGCTATGGCTTGGAGCAGGCACAATGCAGTCTTTAAGCTGATAGAACTGCTCTTTAGTATTCTGGAGAGGTCTCCAACATAAAATCTTCCCAATGATACTGGTGGTGTGATTTCTTGACTTCTGGTAACACCAGTGTTGAGTGTGGATTTCAAACAAAATTAAAATCATTTCAAACAAAATGAAATCCTTGACAACTTCAATCTCTTAATCTATCATGATGTTATCTACAGGCGCAGTGGTGAGGATTTTTGTTTTCTTAAAGTTGAGATGTAATCCATACTAAAGGCTGTAGTCCAAGACTTTCTGCAGTAAGCATTTCAAGTCTTTCTCACTCTCAGCAAACAATGTTGTATCATCTGCATTAATGCAGGTTGTTGATAAGCCTTATTACATTCCTCTTGCTAATTCTTCTTCATAAAGTCTAGCTTCTTGAATGATTCAGCATGCAAATTGAATAGGTATGGATGAAGAAGGCAGCACTTATGTATGCCTATCCTTATTTTAAACCATGCAATATTTCTTGTTGCCCTTTGATAATAGCCTCTTGGTCTAAGGATAGGTTTCACATGAGCACAGTTATTAATGAGCACAGTTATTAATGAGCACACGTATTATTAATGATGGAAGCAGGAGTGACTCCACTTCTTAAACAACTTACCTCTGGAAACTCTATGAGCTTTGATAAATGTTGATAGTTATAGACAGGCTTCAGGCTTTTTGTTCATAGGGTCACAAAGAGTTGTGCTCAACTCCAAGGCAATAAACAACAACAATTATTGTTATTAATGGTACTGTTTGATAATTTCCACATTTTATTAATAAACTTTTTAGCAATGCAAATAAATATGAATCTCTTCTGTCCAGATAACAATCTTCCAAAATTTATTAACACTGGCTAGTGTGTCCATCCAGGGCTACATCTGGATGCTGGAATATGTCAGCTGGTATTCCATCAATTTCTGGAGCCTTCTTTTTGGCCAGTGTCTTCAATGCAGTTTGAACTTTCTTTATTACCATTGGTTTTTTAGCATATGCTATTTCCTGAAACATTTTTATGATCAGTCAGTTTTAGGGTGCAGTGACTCTGTGTATTCCTTCTAGCTTCTTTTGATGATTCCAGGATCATTCAAGATTTTGCTTATAGCACCTTTAAGCACTATAACTTGAGGCTGGAATTTGTTCTTCAGTTCTCTTTGCTTGAGAAATGCTGAGCGAGTTCTTCCATTGTGATTTTTACAGTCCTAGTGCAATTTCCAGAGTCCCATCTCACATCCATTTTCTTCTTTTCTTTCTCTGCTATCTTTGTAATGGTTTAGTCACTATTATTTGCCTAGATCACAATTTCTCACTTCTCATTTTGGCTTTCCTTATTAATTACTCTGCTTTCACATGCATGCAAAACAACCCAAAATATCATGACTTGGGACAGGTGCACCTTCGTCTTTAAATGACATCCTTGCTCTTTAATACTTTAAAGGTATTCTTAATAGTGGATTTTCTCAATGCAACATGTCTTTTGATTACTTGGATGCTGCTATCATAGGTATTGATCATGAGTCCAAATAAAATAATTGACACAGAACTTTTTAATGTCCAAAGGGTGGTTAAAGAAGGTTATTAAAAGAGGTTTAAAGAAGGTTATATTAAAAGAGTTATGGTTACGTTTAAGGAAACAAGAGGAGGTGAATTATTCAGGAATTAACTAAAGCAAGCCGTTACATACCCTTAGACCTCCAGGAGGAAGTGTCGACAATGAGGTTATTCAGACACCTTAGCTCTGCAGAAGACTCATCGAACCAAGTGAAGGTGTAGGCTATGACTAGAACCCTAGTGAAACAGACATTGAGAAGGAGAAATACAACTAGGAAGTGTTTCTACATTTGTGCTTTAATTTTCTGTTAAGACTTCTCACTGGCTTTATCCAAAGGAGAGTTGAAGATTAAGGGAGCCCACTCTGTGAGGAGCGTGTAACGGTCAGTCTTTGAAGAAACAATTGCAGGCTGAGAAAGGGATAGACACAGTTAGATTGCTGGGACAGGCAAATGAAGAAGATGTAACACAAGGATATTTTTCTGTTGAGAAGAGTAATTTAACAATTATATTTGTCATTTCCCTATGATGCAACTTCTTAAAGTAGGTTTCAAATATAAAGCCCTTACTGAATGTCCTTTTATTGATATCCTCCCAGTAAGCCAGAATTTACATGCTTTAAAAAAAGCAAAGGAGGTTTCATTAACATAGAGATAAAGAGATGAAAACCCAAATCATCAAATAAATACAATCTCTGCCCAGGGAATGAAGGAGAACACTGCTGTAAAACATTGTTATGAATTCAAAGGGAATTTTGTGAAGTTACTCAATGAAAAAGGAAGCTTCACTTCTTAGGGAGAAGAAGGTAAAAACATGTGTTTTATGCTTTTACTGCTTTCACGTGCCTGGAAATATATTCGTAAAATAGAGGAAAGTAGGGAGAGTGTGTAACACATGAACATCTCGATAGTTTTAATGATAGAATTATTCTCCTGAAAAAAGTACTATTTTTATTGTGCAAAAACATTCTCTCTTGCTTTTTTAATTTTCAAGTATGAAGGGGCATTAAAAACCTAATTAGATTCTTAGGCAAAGTTTAGGACTAGATCTATCCATTTATATGCTATACATCTGCCAGAGACCTATAAATCCCAGATTAGGACAGACAGTGTAGAGTTGTGCCAAAAACTATGTTAGACTATCGTGAACAAAGATTTTTTTTTTGCACCACGGGAAAGCACACACACGCACGCACGCACGCACAAAAAACCATACATACACACACACACACACACACACACACACACACACAGGTAGAGGTGGGACGAAGAAAACAGTTGTGTTCAGGGACTTGAGATTTGATGATTTTGTATGGATTTAGTCGTATGAGTCAGGACACAAACTCATAAACAGCCCATAAAGGTAAAAAAAGTTTTCCATAAAATTGACTATTTATGAAGCATCGTGCTTACTCCCATTTCTGTTCCAGGAAGCAAATACGAGTGATAAATGGAGTTAATCTCAAGGAGCAACTATTCTGTGTAAGGTAATTTATCTATATTTTTCTCTTTTAAAGCATAAAATACACCTATGAATCATCAATGACTTCAAAGCATTCAGAGGGAGCCAGTTTCAATCTCCATAACCATTATTTACCAGCTTTCTAACTATGGGGGATTTACATAACACTTCTATAAATGTATAAAAAACAAAAACTCTTTAAAGAGAACTTTTCTCAGAGTTACCTTAAGTATTAGTCAAGCTTATGGACATGATTTTTTTTTTGGACATAATTTTTTATACAATTCTGGTATATGCTAAAAACGTTACCTGAGTTCACTTTTACCCCAAAATGTTATTATCCTCATACAGAATTGATCTACAAACTCTAAAGTTAGAACACTATAAAGCTGGACGGCTAATGTCCTTTGCTAAATGTAAAACCACTTGAATGGTAGTTTTACAAGAGAAGACAATGAACCTGGTTTAGACCTTAAGTGCTCAAAGTGATTCATCCACTGTTATATTTTAAAGCCATTTGGAGCAGAAACTAGCTTATGGAAAACCTGTAGAATATCAATATCTATTAATTTGCTCTGTCAACAATGTTATGAAATGAAAATTATGTTTGATATATTGATTTCAAGAGAAATGGTCTCATTTCTCCTTTTCTCTTCATGTCCAAATGCCTTAAAATGTAAATTTGAATTTTTTTGTTACTTCTGTTTGCTTGTTTTTCTTTTTTAATTTTGTTTAATATTGGTTTATTTACAAAGGTCAAATGCATTGTTTTCACACCACATCTTTCCCATTTCCTTCAGTCTTCCCATGTACCAAATTCTGTAACCCTATGATTACACCCCCGACCCCTGCCCGTACTCATTCCTCTGCTCCCCCTTGCACCCCTTTGTATCCTCATTCTTCTTCTACAATAATGGTTTTATACAATATCTCTACACTCAGCATAAAGCTCTCCAGTCCCTCCCAAGCTAGGTAGTAATTTACAAAATCATTGCTTCTATGTGCTGCGTAGTATTCCATTGGGTGAATATACCATATTGGGCGGTTTCCATGTTCTTGTAATGATGAATAATGCTGCTATGAATATTGGTCTACAAGTCTCTATTTGTGCGTGAGTTCTCATTTTCTTGTTATGAAATTGTTGGACTATTTGACATTTCTATGTTCAGCTTTCTGCTGAAATGCCAGACTGCCTTACAGAGTGGTTGTACCATTATGAAACCCCACCAACAATGTATAGGAGTTCCTATCTCACCACATCCTCTCCAACACTAATTACTTTCTGTCCTGTTATACTTTGCACTGCTACTGGAGTGAGATGGTACCTCATTGTGGTTTTGATTTGCATCTGTTTTATTGCCAGTGATTTGGAGCATTTCTTCATGTGTCTGTTGGCCATTCAAATGTCTTCCTTTAGGTCTATACAAGAAAAAGACTGATAACCCAGTCACAAAATGGGCAATAGACATGGTTATATCTTAAAGACAAATTTATTCTTTGAATTTGGAGTGGCCTGAAGATTTACTTTTTCCAAGGTTTGGTGGATATTGTACTGTGCCGGGTTTGAGCTTTAGTCAAGAAAACTGAACAAATGCCTTTCATTGTTTGTATTGGTCATAAAACTGAGCAGTGTAATAAATTTGTATTAAGATTTTAGTGATAATATGTAAAGCAGAACTGATATAAATAATATGCACACAGATCTACATAAATCATTTCATAAAATGAAGTGCCCAGAGATATTAAAATAATAATATTTCTTAAGAAGATCGTTTTTGTTTGTTCTTTGGACTGTGAAGCCACACCCCTTTTATATCTACCAGCCTGCATATCATGTATCTAGAGCAATGGAATTGTTGCAAAAGCTATACATGGACCACAAAGCAGTTGTCTGACCAGAACAAGGAGACAACGCATGGCTCAAAAGCAGGAAAATTGTGTCCTCGGATTATTTCTCCATACTTCTTCATCAGTATGCTGAGTAAATGATTTGAGAAGTATGACTATTTGAAGAAGAAGGTAGCATCAGGGCTGGAGGTCAACTTATCAACAACCTGTGTTATGCAGATGATACAACCTTATTTTCTGAAAGTGAAAAAGACTTGGAACATTTACTCTAAAAGATCCAAAACTACAACCTTTAATATGGGTTACATCTCAACATCATGAAAACATAAATTTTCACCACTAACTCCATCATTGTTGTAATGTGCTTTTGAGGTGTTTGTGACTCAGTGCCCAGTATATATAACAGCACATAAGCCATTTCATTGTGTCCAACATACCTACTCCTATTTCCACAGTCACTGAACTGTTCCATCTCTTCCAGGATTTTCATCTCTTGCCCTATCCCTCCACTCTTCCAAGCATAATAGCCTTTTCCACAGACTGGTCTTTCCTGACAAAGTGCCCTAAATATGTAAGGCAGAGCTTCAAAATCCTAGCCTGCAAGGAACAAATTGGCTTCACCCTTTCCAAAATAGACCTATTTGTCTTCTTGGCAGTCCATGGTATGTTCAAGATTCTTCTCCAGCAACACAGCTCAAATCCATCAACTCTTCTGTCATCTTGAGTGATTGCCCAACTCTCTGATGCATAGAAAGTAATTGTGAAGACCATAGCCTGGATCAAGCACACCTTAGTTTCTAGACTGACATTGTTTCTTCTCAGTATCTGGAGAGGTTCCTAAAAGTGGACTTTTCCATTTCCTGGCTGCTTTTGATTTTGGAAGACATCTTTTGATTTCCTGGCTGCTGGTGCCAAAAGAGTTAAATGCAGAGCCCAGAAAGCTGAAGTTATTAATAATCTCAATCTCTTTTTCCATCTATCATGATGTTGTCAATGGACCCATTGGTGAGAACCTTTGTTTTCTTGAGGTTGAGCTTCAATTCACATTGCAAACCACAGCCCTTGACCTTCTGCAGCAAATGCCTCCTCGGTCCTTCTCAGATTCAGCAAGCAAAGTTATGTCATCTGCATTAGCACAGGTTGTTGAGTCTTCCTTCAATCTTGATTCTACCTACCTCCCCATGGAGCCAAGGTTCCCAGAAGATCTCCACATATAGATTGAAAAGGTATGGAGACATGACGCATCCTTGACATACACCTTTTCTGATTTTGAGCCATGCTGTTTCTTGGCTCTGTTCTGAGGACTGCTTCCTGCCCCAAGTATTGGTCTTGAATAAGCACAATCAAGTGTTCTGGGATTTCCATTTTCCACAGGTTAGCCACAATTTGTTGTGATCCACACAGTCAAAGATCTTTGCATAGTCAATGAAACGAAGATAGACATTCCTCTGGTATTCTCTTCTTCAACTAAGAACCTTACAAATCCTATGAAAACAGAGGATCATTAGATAACATGTCTGAAGACAAGTCCCTAAGATTGAAAGGCACTCATAAAAAGAAGGGGAAAGCTGCAAACATCCATTAATAATTGGAAAGTGGAATGTATGAAGTGCGAATGGGAAAATTGGAAGTTGTCAAAAATGAAATGAAATACCAAAAGATCAGTATCCTAGTCAATAATGAGCAGAGATGAGCTGGTATTAGCTCTTTTGAATTAGATACTCTATTGCTCCTGAAATGACAAATTGAAGAAGAATAGTGCTGCATTCATCATTAAAGCATTTCAAATTCTCTCCTGAAGTACAATACTGGGAGTGACAGGATACCATTTTAAAATATGCACCAACCAGAAAGCCCAGAGATGAGGAAATTGAGGATTTCCAACAACTTTGAAGTCTGAAATTGATCTAACATGCAATCAGGCTGAATTAATAATAGTTGGTGGCAGGAATGCAAAAATTGAAAGCAAAGAAGAAAGACTGGTGGTTGGAAAATACAGCCACAGTGACAGAAGTGAGGTGGGGGACCTAACAACACAATTTTATATTGTCAAAGAGTTATTCATTGCAAATGTTGGGGGTTTTTGTTTGTTTGTTTATTTGTTTTTAATCTAAACTGTGATTATACATATGGACTTTACCTGTTGCGGTTGGATTGATCACATCAGTGGTATGAGTCTATGGGGAGCTCAGTAGCAGCAGTGAAGCCAACGAGACAGACTGACTGTGAAGCGAAGCACACTACCGTTTACTTATTCATGTGGTTGCTCTTAAATGCTGTTGAGTTGAATATGACTCCTAGAGACCCTATGAACAACAGATTTGAATCCTGACCTATGCTATGCCGTCCTCATCAACTCGGATACAGTGGAACCCATTGCTGCTGTCACTGAGTCAGTCGATTCTGTTGAGGGTCTTCTTCTCTTTTGCTGACCCTCAACCTTTCCAAATTTGATGTCCCTCTCTAAGGAAAAATCTCTCCGATCAACATGCTCAAAGTATGAGAGATGAAGCTTCATCGTCTTACTTCCAACGAGCACTCTAGCTGCACATTTCCCAAGCCACACCAGTTTATTCTTCTGTAGTCCATAGGATATTCAGTATCCTTTTCAACACCACAACTGAAAGGCATCAACTTGGTTCTTTGTCCAGCTGTCAGCTGCATAGCAAGGGTTTGAAAAGATGATGGCCTGAATCAGATGCACCATACTCTGAAAAGTGACATCATTTTGTCAGTATTTTGGAGGTCTCTGACTTCAGATTTTCCCAATGCAATATGTCTTTCAAACTCTTGACTGCTGGTACCAAGGGTGTTAATTATTAATCCAAGCAGGACAAAATCATTGACCACTTCAATCCTTTCTCCATTTGTCATGATTTTGTTTATAGGCCCAGTGGTGAGGAGCTGTGTCTTCTTGATGTTAATATGTAATTTCTATTGAAGGCTATATTCCTTACTTGCCCTTCTGTAGCAAATACTTTAAATCCACCTCACTTTCAGCAAGCAAGGTTCTGTCATCTGCATAACGCAGATGTTAAGTTGTTCATGAGTCTTCCTCTGTTCCTGGTGCATATTCTTCTTCAAAGGGTCCAAACTCATGAATTATTTGCTCTGCAGGCAGTTTTAATAGACATT
>NW_006399754.1:33456683-33459303 GCF_000299155.1 Elephantulus edwardii
ACACACACAATATACACTTAATAAAGTTTATGTAAATGTTATATGGATTATACATACTTAAAACCTACATAAAAACCTATATAAAGCTACATGCAGATGACACAATCTTAATTGCAGAAAGTGAGGAAGACTTGAAGCACTTGCTGACCAAGATGAAAGATCACAGCCATCAACATGGATTGTTGTTGTTGTTGTTGTTATGAGACAATGGTCACTTTGACAACTAAGGTGCACCTGCTCCAAGACATGGTCTGTTCCATTGTGTCCTGTATATTGCAGCGTTGGACAATAAATAAGGATGACTGAAGAGTTGTCAGATTGGAGAAGTTGTTGTTGTTGTCGTGTGCTTTTGTGTCAACCATGATTCACAGTGACCCTGTGAACAGGCTCTGAGAACTAAATAGCTCATTGACTGCCAAAGGAACAAACAAAGCTTTCGTAGAAGACGTGCAACCGAGCTGCTTCGTTAGAGGAAAGAACAGTGAATCTTGCTCTCACATTATTTTGACCTGTTATCAGGAGTGATGATACTTTGGAAAGGGACAACTTGTTTGGAATGATGGATGGTCAAAGAAAGAGGGAAACCCTCCACAAAATGGCTTGACACAATGCCCGCAATAATCAATAATGCATGGAAAACGTGAGATTGGTGGAGGACAGGGCATGTTGTTCAAAAGGTTTCTATATGTTCCAGTCGACCTGTCACGTAACAACAGTCTGGCACGCCTCCACACTGCAGGAAGATTGACTGTTTTGGATTGTAGAGAATATTTTACTACTATTAATGGTTTTCTAAGCTGGATTGGTGTTGTCCTAATCAGATCGTCTGCCTCTAGTCCCAGAATTATAAATCCACATTCTATTGAAGGTCATCTCCGAAGGTTTCTGGGATATTTTCTGCATGATTATAGCGTTTCTTTAATGAAAAAAAAGACATTACACAGAACATCTTTGTTGTTGCTATGTGTCGTTGAGTTGCTTGTGGCTCATAGTGGCCCTGTGTACAACAGCTCTGAACCTTGCACTATCTTGAATCAATCTCATTGTCTATGACACACCTGCCCTCATTGTTCCAGTCAATCCATCTCATCAAGGGTCTTCCTCTCCTGCGCTGTCCCTCCACCCTTCCAAGCGTGACATCCCTCTCCGAGGACTGCTCCCTCCTTGCAACATGTCCAAAGTCAGACGGAGCTTCAGAATCTTTGCATCCAAGCAGCAGCCTAGTTTCTCTCTGTCCAGTATGAACTTTTCTGTTCTCCTAGAAGTCCATGGTATATTCAATATTCTTCTCCAGCACCACAGCTCAAAGGCACCAATTCTTCTATCATCTTTAATCATCGTCCAGCTCTCTGAGGCATAGCAAATGATCACAAAGATTACAGCCTGTGTCAGGTGCATTTTAGTCTCCAGTCTGATGTTGTTGCTCTTCAGTACTCTGGAGAGGTCCCTGAGAGCAGATTTTCCCAGTGCAATTTGTCTTTTGATTTCCTGACTGCTGGTACCAAGAGTCTTGATTGTGGAACCAAGCAAGTTCGAAGCTATTACCAATCTCAATCTTGTAATTGTCTATCGTGATGCTGCTGATTGGCAATGGTGAGAAACTTTGTTTTCTTGATGTTGAGATTAAACCAGTGAGATTGATATTAAAAGGAAGGGTATGCATTTCAAACTCTATTTGATGTGTAGGCCATCATTTGTGAATATTAAACTGGTCTTTTCAATATTCAACTCAAGAAGATTTCTGATTATATACCTCTTTATCACCTCCTTGTACAAGCATCTTAGTAAAGTATTAAGTTCAAGAAAGTAATATTTCCACAAAGAGGAACATCTCTATTTGACTAACTCGTGAGCAATTATTGAGATGAAAGTTATGAGAGACACGACAGCTTTAGTGTGGACGTGCACAACTTTTCCTTAGTGATCTCCAGGTGTGAAGTGCTACTTCCCTTTCCCTGACAGGTTACACAGTCCAGGCTGACTGGGCAATGCTATCATGACATTTTGGCTGAAAGAGGTAAATGGTGGCCCAGCTTAATTATGCTCTGACCGTCTGACTGATACGGAGTGAACTGGCATGTTCACAGATCCTAAGACTGATTAATTCACTAAATACGAGACTCACTATTCCCCCAAATGTTGAGCACAGTGAAGCTTTGTAATTGTTATAAATTGTCTCTGTTCCTCTTACCAGCAACCATATAAGGTGAAAGGTCTCCATATTGAGAGATTATGAATGGGGGTTGGGGGAAGAAAGTGAAGCTATAGTTGCTGAAATGCTAAACTTTAAGTTAGTGGAGAAAGAAGCAACTTTGATTTTAGGAGGTGCAGAAGAGGTAGGAACACAAGCTTGATCATAGGAAGTCTCCGCACCAAGAAAAACACGCGGTGCAGCCGTCCACACAGGTGAGCGGGACGGCTAAGACGCCCCACTATGACCACATAGATGGCAATTTGATCCTGCCTCCCTTACCAACTTGATCTGTTGTGTTATGGTTGTTGTTTTTTAAGTCAAGGGATGCCTACATCGATGATACCACCCATACATAACATCTAATAAAATCTCATGATATCTTCTTGTTTTCAATTTCTGAACCCTCTGTCACCGATTTATTTTTTT
>NW_006399754.1:33460507-33461034 GCF_000299155.1 Elephantulus edwardii
TTTCATTGCCAGGGAAGAAAAAAATAAGGGCAACTTTCCTATACTTGGAAATTCTCTAAAACCGTAACTCATTTCTCATATTAAAATCCATAAGACTTAATAACAGGCCAAGAAACAATGCTAAATGTGTGCTCAGTTTGCATTTTCTATTGATAATGGTTCCTATAAAGTAGTTACTCCAATAAAAAAAACCCTATATTTTTCAATCAGCATGTGAAATATTGTTGATTTGCTATACGCCATTCAGTTGTCCGTGACTCATATCCACCTTATGGACAATGACTCTGACCTTTGCTCTGTCCTGGGCCACCCTCAGACTTTGACCCTGCCTTTGGCACACCTGACCTCATTGCCATAGTCACTGTGTCAATCAACCTCACCCAGCATCTTCCATACCTGCGCTGGCTCCCTATTTTTCCAAGCATGATTTCTTTCCCCAAAGACTAGTCCCTCCTAACAACATGTCCACAGTGTGTGAGGCTGAGTTTCAAAATCCTTGTCACCAAGGAGCAACCTGGTTACACACT
>NW_006399754.1:33463064-33464268 GCF_000299155.1 Elephantulus edwardii
GGAATGAGTGTGTTTGAGACAGCAAGGTTGGCACAGGATAGAACAGCGTTTAGGGCTCTTGTACATAGGGTCACTACGAGTCGCAAGTGACTCGATGGCACATAACAACAACAACATACCATGGTATATTCTGTTGTTTTTGTGTATCATCAAATCTGAACCAAACCATGTCTGACCCTCTGGTGGATTTTCAGAGGGAGTTAATCACACAGGAGGAGATATCTAAATTTATGCTTTAGACCAGTTGGGAAAACAACAAAAACAATTGGAAAATAAAAATCTCAGAAACTTATAGGGAAATACATTTTCATTTCTAAGGTGAATCATGATGATTTATTCAGTTTGGTGACATAGGGGTGATACTTTACCTTGGTCTCAATGTTCTGCTTGGAGTACTATTAATATTAGATTTAATTGTTATATGAGACAAATTTAATGTGCTTGATCTCGAGTAATTAGAGAGGTCAGTTGACTTGCATATTTATGAGACAATTTCCCAGAGGTCAAATCAATATAAAATCAAGATGAAGACTTTTTGGAGACCTCTTTGAAATTTTTTAATATCTCTGTATCTTATATCCAGGTACTGTATATTTAAAGATAGCATGCAGTTTTGAAGCTACAATATCTCTCTTTGGTGTACACACCATGTATTTGTATTGCCTTAGAAGAAAGAATATTTCCTTCCTCAGTGAGGAAAGGTATGCTGGCTTCCCATTTCAGTGAATCCTTCATATCACGCTTCCTTTGTGGAAAATATGCCTACTTTGTAAGATATAATTTGATTTTTTTCACATATAACTTGACTCACATATTTAGGATATGTTTTTCAGAAGGGTCAGTCTTTGGAAAGAGTCTTCAGGTTTGAAAAGATGAAAGGTCAGAAATGGAGAGGAAGAGCCTTCTGGAGATGGGTTGATGGAGTGAATGTAGCAGTAGGTTGAAGGACAGCAGAGATTGGGGCATAACCCTGGATAGGGTGGAGTGTGGACCTGTTGGATAGGGTACCCTACCTGTTGGAGGGTCAGACTGTTATAATGGTCTTCATGGCACCCAGCAACTGGGAAAAAAAGCGCAAATAAAAGCAAACACAAAAAACCCCCAAACAAACAAACAAAACAAAACCCCAGTGAAATTGGGGCTTGGGAAACCAGCACAAAAGTAAAAGAAAAATAAGGAAAAGGCTAATAATCGAGCTTTTGCC
>NW_006399754.1:33465100-33466567 GCF_000299155.1 Elephantulus edwardii
ATGTTGGTGGTGTATGCTGTTGAATGGGAACTGATCAACTGCTGGCCCTCCAGTAGGATTTTAGAGGCAATAAATAGCACCAGAGATTTTCCATCCTTCTGTAAAACAACTGGTGGATTCTAACTGGTGCCCTGGAGACTGCAGCTCATGTTAAGCGCACTGTGGTGAAGTGGAGTCAATTCTAATTGGTGGCTCTGTTTCTGAGGCTGTAATTGAACAAGAGAACATCAATGCTCTTTGGTGTCAGAACGACTGGTTTGTTCCAGCCACTGGAAGCATGTTGGGTTTGTGCATTTGTATTAGCAGTGCAACTTGCTATTTGTTGTTGTCGTTCATTGTCTTCGAGTTGAATACATTCATAGCAACCCTATGAACAAAAAGCCTGAAGCCCCTCTACAACTACCGACAGTTATCAAAGTTCATAGAGTTTCCTGAGGCAAGTTGTTTAGCAAGTGGATGCCACTCCTGCTTTCAAACCTGTCTTAAACTGGGATATCCACCAAACCCCATCCACCATGGGTAACTGTTATGGCATTTGGTACCCCAATGACACAAAATTAGCATCACAGCAATCCCAGGTTACCTCAATACAGCATATTGACAGAAGATGCTGTATCACTAAGAAGAATGTTCTTCCAAAATATAACAACCACCTTTAAATGCAAAGGCCCTCTTCAAGGTCTTGTTGACTCTAAACAAGAGGATTAAATAAAAAAGAAACAAACAAACAAACAAAAAAAAAAACCACCCCAATATAATATGTTGTTGTTGTTATGTGCCATTGAATCACCTGTGATGTATAGCAACCCTGTGCACATCAGCTCGGAACCCTTCCTTGTCCCGAGCCAGTCTCACTAATTCCAATACATTAATGGCCATTGCCCCATATCTGTATCAATCCATCTCATCCAGGGTCTTCCTCTCCTGTGCTGTCCATCCACCCTTCTGAGAATGATGTCCTTCTCCAAGGACCAGTCTCTTCTGGCCACATGCCCAAAGTAAGTGAGGCAGAGCTTCGAAATCCTAGCCTTTAAGGAGAGAATATCACCCTCTCCAAGACAGACTGCTTTGTTTTCTTAGCAGTCCATGGTATGTTCAAGACTCTTCTCCAGCACCACATCTTGAAGGCATCTATTCTTCTTCTGTCATCCTTAGTAATTTTCAAACTCTCTGTAGCATAACAAATAATTGAGAAGAACATGGCCTGGATTAGGTGCACCTCTGTCTCTAGACTGACAATGTGGCTCTCCACCCCTCTGGAGAGGTTCATGACAACAGATTTTCCCAGTGTAATTCATCTTCTGATTTCCTGACTTCTGGTCTTAAGAGTGTTGATTGTGGATCTGAGTAAGCTGCTATAGCTACACTAACTTTTTTTCCAAAGCAAAGGTACAAGTTGATTAATGAAAGATATCAAATCTGGTTTATATTGTTGCAGCTTCCTTTTCTTTTGTGGGAATATTTTTT
>NW_006399754.1:33466667-33468468 GCF_000299155.1 Elephantulus edwardii
ATTTGATTATATAATAAATATTAAAACCAGACTCATGACTGAGCCAACTTTCACTCAGAGCAGCCCTATAGGACCAAGTGCTTCATAACTCAGAGCTACGTCGAAAGTTTTCAAAAGCGTACTTCCACAATTTTCTCCCACAGCTTGTCTGCAGGGTTTAAACCTCTAACTCTTTGTTTAACAGCTGAATGTTTAATTATTGTGTCAACAGAGCCTCTATATGAACTTGCACATACTACTTTTTCTGATGCTCTCACACTAGAGACTAAGGTACACCTGATCCAGGCCATGGTCTTCACAATTACTTGTTATGCCTCAGAGAGATGGACATTGACTAAGGATGACAGAAGAAGAATCGATGCGTTCAAATTACGGTGCTGGAGCAGAGTCTTGAACATATCATGGACTGTCAAGAGAACAATCAGGTCTGTCTTCAAGAGGGTGAAACAAAGTTTTTCCTTGGAGACAAGGATTTTGCAGCTCTGTCACACATATTTTGGGCAGGTGGCAAGGAGGGACCAGTCTTTGGAGAAGCACATCATGCTTGGAATGGTGGAAAAACAGTGCAGTAGAGGAAGACCTCAGATAAGATGGATTGCTATATTAACCAAGGTAACATAGGGTCACCATGAGTCGCAAGCAACTTGACAGCACATAACAGCAACAATAACAATGGGGTTAGATGTGTCAGACACAATGAGATTGGCTCAAGATAGAACAGAGTTCAGAGCTGTTGTACATAAGGTCACTATGAGGTGCAAGGGACTCAACTGCACATAACAACAACAATACCAAAACTAACGATCTGTTAACACTTTGTGAAGCCAAACCACTGACCATTACAAATAACATGGGCTATAATGTATCTTGTTATTACCATTAGTGTCCAACAATCCAACTCTAAATTATGGTGACTTTATATACAACAGAAGAAAATTTTACCTCACACTTCAAAAGTAGCATTTCAAATCATATTCCTTTCTACTCAGTTATCATTATAGTTCACTAAAATTTAGAAAATTTTGTTTCATTTTTATTTTCTTTGTTGAACATGACTGAGCTATCCTGAAGAGGGTAGATTTTGGTTTTTGTGTTTTTTTGTTTTTGGTTTTTTTTTTTAAATCCCTGGCTTCAAACTTAAATCCTGCAAATGAATATTTTACTCTGAAGCAATTTCATCTGAAGAAATGGAAATATAAAAAATTCCCTTTTATTCAAAGTAATAATTCTTATTCATACTAACCCAAATTTTGTCCATTCTAAGATTTGTAATTACTTTTAACAATACAACTATTCTTTCATTAATTGATATTTTAATGAAAGTTTATAGAGAACTTGGATTTCTATTCATTCATTCATTGTTGCACATTTCCCTTCCTACCTACTCCCCAGTTCACTTTCTCTTTGGGAAAAAAAAATTCTTTCATTGTTGTACAATTCCCCACCCCTACCCGAGTCCACTTTACTATGCAGCTCTTATTCTGGACTGTTTTTATGCAAATAATAGCTGATAATTTATACCTTTTAGGCAACTATTTAAGGTTTTCTTTCTACACAGCCATTGACAGTTAAATCTAAAATGGCAAAGACATTTAATTTTAATCAGTATCTCTAAACACTTCAGTTGAGAAAATGTGATGGAAAATGTAACATATTGGTATGCAATTTTATTAATAGTCTAGAATCTACTGCATCATTGGGTCACTTTAAAAATCATAGTTTCAGGGGACAAATGTGCAACATTGAATGAATGGAAATCCAAAGCCTTTGTAAATTTTTACTGAAAGTAATAACAAATTTA
>NW_006399754.1:33470028-33488100 GCF_000299155.1 Elephantulus edwardii
TGAAAACCCAAAATCTCTGTAAATGTTCATTAAAATTAATAAAATTTAATAATAAAAAAAATTTAAAAAGCATAGTTTCATGAAACACTCCTAACATACTATATAAATAATACTATTGATAGACAACATTTTTAGTAGGAAATTATCAAATTAAAAAACAATGAATTATTCTACAACCAAATTTAATTTTGAAAAAGATGATATTTGACTACCAACACAAAACAGGCATATAAATTATTAAAAAATGTATTCATCATGACCAAGGATGATTCATAACAGTTATGAAAAGAGTTCATCATAAGGAAAATAATCAACATAATTCACCACATTAACCAAGCAAATAACAAGAACCATATAATCCTAGCAATAGATGCAGAAAAGACATTCAACAAAATACACCATCCCTTCCTCATTAAGGCACTTAGCAAAATTGGAATAGTTGGGGAAAGTATAAAGGCAAAATCAAGAACCAATATCACTCTCAATGGAGAAAGACAAAAAGTAATTTCTTTGTGAACAGGGACCAGACAAGGAAGCCCACTGTCAGCACTTATGTCCAGTATTGTATTGGAAATGCTTGCTAGGGCAATATGACAAGAGAAGGGAATAAAGGGCATCCACAATGGCAAAGAGATGGTTAAACTATCACTCTAAGCAGATGATATGATAGTGTACACAGAAACTCCCCCCCAAAAAAAATTGTTAGATCTAGTAGGACACTTCAGTAGAGTGGTAGGATATAAAAAACTTAGAGGGATTCCTCACCAGTAACAAAGAGAATTCAGAGAAGGAAACAAACCAACAAAGCAATACTTTTTACAATAGCCAACCACAAACTGAGATTCTTGAAAGTGAATCTAACTAGAGACACAAAAGACCTGTACAAAGAACACTAAAGAACATTTCTGTAAGACACAATAGAAGACCTACATAAACGGAAAATATTCCCTGTTTCTGAATAGGAAGACTCAATATAGTGAAAATGAGAAGCCTACCAAAACCAATGTACATTTTCAAAGCCATGCCAATCCAGATACCAAATTCCTTTTAAAAAGAGATTGAAAAGGAAATTTTCAAGTTTATTTGGGGAAGAACAAGACCGCAAATAAGCAAAGCAGTCTTGAAAATAAAAAATGAAGTGGGAGGCATAACACTTCGTGATCTCCAAACCTACTACACAAAAGTAATAACGAAAACATCATGGTACTGGAATAATTAAAGGCACATAGACCATTGATACAGGATCGAGAACCCAGAAATGGACCCATCTGTCTGTGGTCAAATAATTTTTGACAGGGATATAACCTATATCAAATGGGGAAATGACAACGTCTTCAACAAATGATGCTGGCCCAACTGGACTGCTACCTGCAGAAACCTGAAACAGAATCCACATCCCAGCACATACACAGAACTCAATTCAGAGACCTGGGAATAAATCCCCAAACCATACAGTTCATAATAGACAAACTGGGATCAAGCTTAGAAGGCCTAATCTATGGTATAAAGAGACTGCCAAATACAGCCAGAAATGCACCATCTAAAGAAGATAAAAATGATGAATGTGACCTTCTAAAGATTAAATCTCTGTGCTCACAAAAAGTTTTTCAACAGGGTGAATAGAAAATCTACCAACTGGAAATGAACATTTTGCAATACTACCTCAGACAAGTCTCTCCTAACAAAAGTTTACAGAATAGTCTTGGGCCTCCAAAAGAGGAAAACTAGTATTCCAATTTTTAAAAGGCTAAAATATATATAGAAACTTTTTTTGGGAAAGACTTTTTACAGGGGAAATTCAGATGGCCAATACACGCGTATAAAAAAAAAAAAAAACAACGCTCAAAATAACTTGCAATAAGAGAGATGTAAATAAAAACTGCAATGAGACCCCAGTAGCAGTGGCAAAGTTTAGTAGGGCAGCAAGCAATAAATGTTGGAGAGGAAATGGAGAGGTGGGAACTGTCATCCACTGTTTATGAGATTGTAAAATGGTACAATCACTCTGGAAGACAGTTCGACGTTTTCTTAAAAAGTTGAATATAGAAATTCTGCATGACCCAGCTACCCATTACTAAGAATATACCCCAAGGAAACAGAACTGAGACACAAATAGAGATGTACACAATATTCATTGCAGCATTACTCTCCATCACAAGAACAAGGAAACAGCACAAACATCCAACGACAACTGAGTAGATTGAGAAATTGTGATACATTCACACAATGGATAGCTGTGCAGTACTCAGGAACAATGATTTTGAAAAATACTACATAACATGGGAGACAGAGGAGAGCATTATGCTGAGTGAACTAAGTCAGTCTCACAAGAACAAATTCTGCATAAGACTATTATTGTAAAAATAGAAGGAAAACTAGTTAGTAAAACATGTATGAGGACCCAAGGGAGGAAGGGGTGGGAGTGTAGGGGTAAGGATGGTAGGGGTGAAGCCACAGGGTTGCAGTTTTGTGGGTGGAAGGAAGGGGTGAAGGAAATGGGTAGGATACAGCAGGGACCTGAAAAGATTGGGGAATGATAGCCATGGTCCAACGGTGATTGATTTTAGAAAACATAATGTATGGGAATGATTGAAACACAATAAGAATAAAGAATGGTTAAGGGAGCTCTGGTGGCCTAGTGGCAAGAAGCTGCACTGCAATCCCAGAGGCACACAGTTCAAATCTACCAGATGCTTTGCTGGAGAAGGAGGGGCAATCTCCTCCTGTACCGGTCAGATCTGATCTGATAGTACACACACAAAATATAATAATTTTTTTAAAAAGAATAAAGGATAGTGTGATACAAAATGTATACGAACTTTGTGAGCAAACCAATATAAAATTTTAAAAAATAACAAAAATAAAAATGTACTCTGATGAGCAGCTCACTCACAGATGACTTTGGTCCCTAATTGTATAATCCAATGAAAATTATGAAAACGGAAAACAACTCACCATAGAAATAAAACTTTGTCAGCAACAGTAACTAAGTGACCTGCTCGGGCAGATGACTGTTTAGCTAATTTCACCTTACAGCATTCTGGAACAGCCAGTCCCGCTAGTGTTTTTCATTGCTTGCATAGAACCCGTTGGACTTGGCAGTCTTCTCTGTCTCCTTGTTCTGCTCTGTATGGACTCTGTCTAGATGACGACCCAGCCTCCGACGCTTCTCCAATTCCGCCACCTGGGTTCCAGACATACCTGAGATGCAAACATTGCACATGCTTTTGTTTTCAGTCTTCTCACATTTGAAACATTGTCAGCCTGGGTTTACCTCTGGCTTCTCTCACACGAGCACTAGAGGCATAAGAATGGATAATAATGTAGGACGGCCCAGTGTGTATTGGATTATTGACCAAAAGATCAGTAGTTTGAATCTATCAGGAGAAAGATGGATCATCTCCTTACGTAAAAATTTACAGCCTCAGAAATCTGTTAAATTTAAGTCAGAACTGACTTGATAGTGAGTACAATACAATAATTCTTTTGTTGTTAGATGTCAGTGAGTCAAGTGTGATCCATAGTAACTCAGTAAACAGCAGATTTGAACCCTACCATCCACTCACAGTGTCGCCATCCTCACAATCTCTGACACGCCTGAGCCCAGCACTGCTGCCACTGTGTCAATCCACCCGGTTAAGGCTCTTTCTTTGACCTTCCATCTCTCCCGGCATGCTCTTCTTCCCTGAAGAATAACCTCTCCTAGAAATATGGCCAAAGTACGTGAGAGGAAGCTTTGCCATCCTTGCTTCCAAGGAGCAATCTGACTTCACCTTCTCCAGGACGTACATTAAGTCTTACACTTAATATAAGTCTTAAACTCTGATAAACAAGTATATAGTAGTAAGCAGCTGGGCTGCAATCCTTAAGGCCTGCAGATGAAGCCTGCGGCTGCTCGACAGGGGCTGTCTTCTCCCAAGATATTAACTGCCTCTGAAAACCCACCTGAGGGTCAGCGTGAGTCAGTTCCAACTTTATGGAATAAAACAATAGCAACAATGCATAGAAAGAGTGTAGAATGCATAAACATTTTTGCAAAAATGACTTAGAGACCTTCCTGATTAAATTGCTTCCAGCTATGCACCTTCAGTATATTAGCAAAAACAGAACAGCTTTTATGTTCACAGGTTTCCTAATTTCCTCCATTTGAAGAATCACTTTACAACATGCTTGTAGATTTATCTAACATCTTTTGAAGGAAAATCTCACTTCATACTGATGTCGTTAATTTGTTCTCAGTGAAATAATGATATAAAACTTAAAATATGGTCTTGCCTTTACCTGTCGATTCTTACCGTTTTGATTTGTGAGATTAATATTCTGAAGCATAAGCACAGACAAGGTGTGATAGTATATTTAAATGCATATTTAATATTGTTGTTGTTGATTGCTATAAAGTTGAGCACGACTCATAGTGACCCTATGAAAAAAAGACTTGAAGCTTTTCTATAACTATTGTTTTTTCTCAAAGTTCATAGAGTTACAGAGTCATGGTGTTTAGGAAGTGGATGCCACTCCTGCTTCCAAATCTGTCTTAAACTGGGAGCTCCATCAAACAATGTCCACCATTGGCAACCGTTAGGACATTTGACACCCCAATGGCACAAGATTCAGCATCATAGCAAACCCAGATTACCTCAGTGCAGCAAATTGACAGAAGAGTGCTGTACCACTTAGAAGAATGTTCCTCCAAAACAGAATAATAACCAACTTTAAATACACAGGCCCTCACCAAGGTCTTGTTGACACCAAACAAGAGGCTTAAATTTAAAAAAAGACCCTAATATAATATTTTGTTGTTGATTGTTGTGCTGTCTGCGACTCATAGTGACCCTATGTACAGCAGCTCTGAACTCTTCCCTGTTCTGAGCAAGTCTCAGTAATTCTGACACACCAACCCACATTGCTCCAGTTACTGTACCAATCCATCTCATCTGAGGTCTTGCTCTCCTATGCTGTCTCTCCACCCTTTCAAGCATAATGCCCTTCTCCAAGGACAGTTTCTATTATTGTCTCAAGTCATCATATATTTTCAGTTAATTCAGAGAATATTTTGTAAACTATACCCAAAGGCTGTCTGCCATGGATGTATTCTGTCTCCATACCTTTTCAATCTGTATGCAGAACAGATCATCTGGGAAGTTGAGCTGCATGAGGAGGAATGTGGCATCAGAATTGCAGGAAGATTCATCAACAACCTGCATTATGCAGATGACACAACAACCCTGCTTGCTGAAACTGAGGAGTACCTGAAGCGCTTGCTGCCGAAGATCAAGGACTGCAGCCTCCTATATGGACTGAAGCTCAACATCAGGAAGACTAATATTCTCACCATTGGGTCAAATGGCAACATCATTATGGATGTTGAAGAGATTGAGATTGTTGACAGTTTTCGTTTGCTTGCCTCCACAATCAACATTCTTAATACCAGAAGCCAGAAAATCAAGAGACAAATTGCACTGGAAAGGTCAGCTGTCAGGGATCTCTCCAGAGTACTGAAGAGCAACAATGTCAGGCTGGAGACTAAGGTGTTTCTGATACAGGCTATAGTCTTTGCAATCGTGTGCTATGTGTCAGAGAGCTGTACAGTGATGAGGAATGAAAGAAGGAGAATTAATGCCTTTGAGCTGTGGTGCTGGAGAAGAGTGTTGAATATACCATAGATTGCTAAGTGAACAAACAAATTTGTCTTAGAGAGGGTGAAGCCAGGCTGTTCCTTGGAGGCAAGGATTCTAAAGCTTCAGCTGACATACTTTGGGCATGTTGTAAGGAGGGATCAGTCCTTGGAGAGGGATATCGTGTTCGGGAGGTTATAGGGACAGAACAAGAGAGAAAGACTCTCAATGAGATGGATCAACTCAGTGATTGGGGTAATGGGAGTAGGTATGTCCAAGAAGTGAGGTTGGCACAGGATAGAGCAGGGTTTAGGGCTCTTGTACATAGGGCTACTATGAGTTGCAAGTGACTCAATGGCACATAACAACAACAACAACATGCCTGACTTGTTCTTAAAATATCTCCAACGTGGCACTCTTGTCCAGCACCACAAGGCAAAGACATAAATTGTTCTTCTAGCATCCTTAGTCATTGTCTAGCTCTCTGATACACAGCATGTAATTGAGAAGAACATGGCCTGAATCAGGTGCACCTTAATCTTTAGAGTGACATTGCTTTTTAGCACTTTGATGCCCACCCTATTACTTTAGCACCTGCCTCCATTATTCCAGTGGTGGTGAAGAGTGCTAACTGTGCCATAAATGACCAACAGATCACACAAGTTGGTCTTTGAAGCAGTGATGCCATGATGCTCCTTAGAGGCAAGGATGGGGGAACTCAGTCCCAAAATTGTGGGCATGTTGTCAGGAGGGGGAAATTCTGGTAAAAGTTGTCATTCTGAGAAAGGTGGAGGGTCAGAGACAAAGACCCTCATCAAGATTGATTATCACAGTATCTGTAACAATGGGGTTGAATATGTCAGAGATTGAGAAAACAGTGCACGATAGGACCGGACTCAATGTAAATTGTAGTTAACTTGATGGCCCTGGTACCTAACAACAGTGTAAGAACAGTGTAATTGTATTACAATTAATTAATTATAAGTTTTTAATATCTTTGTAATTAAAAGATATGCAAATATATACAACTCTATGTACAGAAGCTCTGAACTCTTCCCAATCCTGAGCCCATTTCACTCTCTCAGACATACCTTCCTCCATTATCCAGTTATTTTAGCCATCTCATCTGGGTCCTGTGCTGTCCCTCCACCCTTCCAAGCAGGATGTCTTCCTACAAGGACTGGTCCCTTCTGGCAACTTGCCTAAAAGATTTGAGGTGAGGTTCAGAAATCTTTGACTCCAACGAGCAGCTGAGCTTCACCCTTTCCAGACTTGATTGCTCTCCTGGAGGTCCTATGTTATGCTCAATACTCTTCATCAGTACCTTTAATCAAAGGCATCATTTCTTCTCTGTTGTTATGTGCTGCCCAGGCACTTGTGATTCACAGTGACACTATGTACCACAGCTCTGAGGCCTGCCCTATCCTGAGCCTGTCTCACTGACTCAGACACATCTATGCCCATTGTCCCAGTTACTGTATCAAGCCATCTAATCTGGAGTCTTCTTTTGTGTGCTGTCTCTCCACCATTCTGAGCATGATGTCCTTCTCCAAGGACCAGTCCCTCCTGGCCACATGCCAAGATATATGAGATGGAGTTTCAAAATCCTAGTCTCCAAGGAGAAGCTTGGTTTGACCCCCTCCAAAACAAAGTTACTTGTTTACTAGCTGGTCCATGGTATGCTCATTACTCTTCTCCAGTAGCACAACTCAGAGGCATCAATTTTTCTTCTGCCAGGATTGGTGGAAGATCTATTAACAATCTGCGTTATGCAGATGACACAACCCTGCTTGCTGAAACTGAGGAGGACCTCATGCACTTGCTGCGGAGGGTCAAGGACTGCAGCCTTCAGTATGGACTGAGGCTCAATGTCAAGAAGACAAAGATTCTCACCACTGGACCAATTGGCAGTGTCAGGATGGATGACGAAGAGATCGAGATTGTTCACAGCTTCAGTTTGCTCGGCTCCACAGTCAACACTCTTGGCACCAGCAGTCAGGAAATCAAAAAGTGTATCGCGATGGGAAAGTCTGCTGTTAGGGACCTCTCTAAAGTACTCAAGAGCAACTGTGTCTCTCTGGAGACTAAGGTGCGCCTGATACAGGCCATGGTCTTTGCAATCGCTTGTTATGCATCAGAGAGTTGGACAATGACTAGGGAGGACAGAAAGAGAGTTGATGTCTTTGAGCTGTGGTGCTGGAGAAGAGTATTGAATGTACCATGGACTGCCAGGAAAACAAACAGATTTATCTTGGAGATAATTAAACCAAGCTACTCCTTGGAGGCAAGGATTCTGGGGCTTCGTCTGACATACTTTGGACATGTGGCCAGAAGTGACGGATCCTTGGAGAGGGACATCATGCTTGGGAGGGTGAAGGGACGGCGCAGGAGGGGAAGACCCTCTATGAGATGGATTGATTCGGTGACTGGGGTAATCGGGATGGGTGTGTCAGAGGCAGTGAGGTTGGTGCAAGATAGAGCAGGGCTTAGGGATGTTGTGCATATGGTCCCTATGAGTCGCAAACGACTCGACGGCACATAAAAACAACAACAACCCTTAATCATTATTCACCTCTCTGATGCATAGCAAGTAATTTAGAAGACCATGGCCTGGATGCATACCTTAATCTCTAGACTGACACCATTGCTCTACACTATTCGGAAGAGGTCTCTGACATCAGATTTTTCCAGTGCAATTAGTTTTGGGGGCTTTTTGTTGTTGTTTGTTTGTTTTGCTTTTTTCCTGACTGCTGGGGCCAAGATTGTTGATTGTGGAGCTAAGAAAGCTGTAATTGCTAACAACCTCTGTCTCCTCTCCATCTATCATGGTCCTGCCAATTGGCCCAGTGGTGAGAATCTTTGTAGTCTTGATGTTAATCTTCAATCTATATTGAGGAGTACAGTCCTTGATCTTCTGCAGCAAGTGTTTCAAGTCCTCAGTTTCAACAAACAGGTTTATGTCATCTGCATAATGTAGGTTGTTGATGAATTTTACTCCAATCCTGATGTTCATTCCTCCTCATAAACCCAGCAACTCGACTGATCTGTTCTGTGTATAGATTGAAAAATGATGGGCACAGGGTGCATCCGTCACACACTCCTTTCCTGATTTTGAACCATGCAGTGTTGCTCTGCTCTGTTCTATGGATCACATATAGGTTTAACATAGGCAGAATCAAGTGTTCTGGGATGCCCATTCTCCTCAAGGCTGTTATCCGCACAGTCAAATCTCTTTACATAATCAATAAAACAGATATAGGCCTTCCTCTGGTACTATTTGCTTTCTGTGAAGATCCATCTGACATTGGCAATAATGTCTCTAGTGTCATGACCTCTTCTAAACCCAGCTTGTATTTCTGGTAGTTTTCTGTCGATGTACTGTTAACATTGTTTTTTGGATAATCTTCAGCAGAATTTGGTTTACGTGTGATATTAATGATCCTGTTTGATAATTTCCACACTCTGTTGGGTCACCTTTTTTTCTGGAATGGGAATCAATATGTATGTCTTCCAGTCAGTTGTTCAGGTAGTTGTCCTCTAGATTTCTTGGCAAAACATGATGAGCATGTCCAAGGAAGAATCTGTTTGTTGAAATATGCCAACTGGTATTCCATCAATTCTTGGGGACTTGTTTTCTGCCAGTTCCTTCACAATAGCTTGGACTTCTTCCCTCATCACCATTGTCTTTTGATCATAAGTTGTTTCTTGAAATTCTTCTTTTATCAGCCAATTCTTTCTTGTGCAATGACTCTGTGTGCTTCTTCCATCACTTTAAATGCTTCCTAGCTCATTGAATATTCTCCCTATAACATCCTTAAATATTGCATCTCAAGACTTGAATTTGTTCCTCAGTCCCTTCAGCTTAAGAAATGTCAAATGAGTTTGGCCCTTTTGGTTTTCAAACCCTAGCACTTTGTACATTTCATTATAATACTTTGCTTTGTCTTCCTAAACTGCCCTTTGATATATTCTAGTCTGCTCCTTAACTTCCTGATTTCTTCCCTTTGCTTTGGTTTCTTGGTGACTGCGTGATATATTTAGAGTCTCTTATGACATCCATCTCGACTTTTCCTTCCTCCTTCATCTTTGTAATAACCTTTTGCAGTCTTGATGGGTGATATTCTTGAAAGCCTTCCTGTGACCTTAGATCATTTGTATTCAAGGCCTCAAACCTATTCCTGACACTATTTAAAAAATTCATATAGGTTACATTCAAGGTCAAATTTTTGTTCTTATGGCTTTGATTTAATCTTCTTTAGCTTTAGTTTGAACTTGCCCATATTTAGTTGATGGTCTGTTCCACAATCAGCATCTGGCTGTTTTCACAGCTAATATTGAGCTTCTCCAATGATTCTTTTACAGATAAAAAGAAAAATTTATCTTTCATCTTCCATTAATTTATCAACCTGATTCCATTGTAAAGTAAATTCTTCCCTGTCACTAAGTAGGGCTATATCTCTCTTAATAATCATTATTTTTTAGAAAATGATATTAATCTAATATTAAGTCTTTTATCTTATCTAAGAAAACAATAACATACAAAATAAAAACCCATACAGATCTCTCTTTAAGGAAGTGCAACCAGAGTGTTCCTTAGAGTCAAAGATGATAAATACTCATCTTACTTACTTTGGACATATTTTCAAGAGGAGCCATTCCTTAGAGATAGACATCATGCTGGAAAAGGTAGCGGCTGGTCAAAGACAGGAATATTCTCAATGATTGACTCCAATGAATACCACAATGGGCTCGGAAACATGACAGACATCATGAGCATGGCACAGAAAAGAGAGGTTCATATCTGTTGTTAATAGGCTCACCAGGAGTTCTAGATGAATTGTCAGCAGTTTCAAAGTCTTGCCTCCATGGAGAACCTTGATTTCACCCTCTTCACGACAGACTTATTTGTTCTCCTTATGGTCCACAGTATGTTCAGTACTCTTCTCCAGCATCACAACTCAAAGGCACCAATTCTTCTATCATCCTTAGTTATTGTCCACCTCTCTGATGCATAGCAAGTGATTGAGAAGACCATGGCCTGGATCAGGCACACCTTAGTCTCTAGAATGACATCATTGGTTCTCAGTATCTGGAGAGGTACCTGACAGCAGACTCCTGAATGAAATTTGTCTTTTGATTTCCTGACTGCTGGTGCCAAGAGTGTTGCTTATGGAGCCGAACAAGCCAAAATGAACAACTTAAATCTCTTCTCCATCTCTCGTGATTATGTCAACTGGCCCAATGGTGAGAATAATTGTTTTCTTGATGTCAATCTTCAATCCATATTGAAGACTACTTTCTTGACTCTACAGCAAATGCTTCAGATCCTCAGTTTTAGCAAGCTCGGTTGGGTCATTTACATAATGTCAGTTGTTGATGATTCAGTCTTCTTACTATACCACATTCTTTCTCACAAAGTCCAGCCTTCAGAATGATCTGTTCCACATATAGGCTGAAGAGTTATAGAGACAGGACACATCCCTGACACACTCCTTTCTTAATTTTCAGACATGCAGTGTTTCCTTGCTCTGTTCAGATGACTACCTCCTGGTCCAGGTATAGGTTTCACATGAGCACAATCAAATGTTCTGGGATTCTCATTATTCTCAAGGTTGGCCACAATTTGAATGAAGACCAGATGAGCTGAGGCAGGATATCAAGAATATCACCCAGTAAGAATGCAAAAGGTCACTACAAAGACAGAGGAGAGAGAAAAGACCAAGACAGATGTCAGAAGAGACTCTAATATCGCATTTGAGCACCAAGAAGCCAAAGCAAAGGGAAGAAATCAAGAAGTTAAGGAGCTGAACAGAAAACTTAAAGGGCAGTGTGAGAAGACAAAGCAAAGTATTGTAATGAAATGTGCAAAGAGCTAGATTCAGAACATCAAAAGGACCAAAGGAATTTATAAACACATATAATCCTTTAGTTTCAATACTTAAGGATGTTGTGAGCAGAATGTTGAATGATCCAGGAAGCATTAAAAAGATGGAAGGAGTATACAGAGTCACTCTACCAAAACAATATTCCATGAAACATTCCTGTGATGCAATTGAAAATGCTATGACTGGGGTCAGGTGCAGAGTAGTCCTGACAATGACTTCATTGCTTTTTAACACGTTAAAGGATCCTTAGCAGCTCAGTGTGATGGACTGATTTCTTGAGGTTCATGGGTTTTTCTTGATTGTGGCCATTCAGAAACAGATCCTGAGGTCTTTTAGTCAAGACCCCTCTGATTGGCTCATGATCGGCCTTTCTGTTAGTAGGCAAAGCCTTGGCCATTTGTGCCAATTAGATATTTTAATAAGCTCAATCTAAATATGGTCAAATGTCATAACATAGCAGACAATGATTCCAAAATCTACTGGGAAACACTGGAGCAGTTCATTTTAAAAAAGCAACAAGAATTTATGCAAAGTTTAATGAATCCATTTTGGCTGGAGCAAAATGATTGTTATCCTCATATGTGAATGATACATGTAAAAAAAACAAAACACCAGCAACAACACACAAACCATGGAAACACAAACCAAGGCGAAGTGATTCCATGTAAACTCTGGTATAGAGGTAGAGATGACCAAATTTATTCACAGAGTAAGAAGAACCTAGAGAAAAGCAGACAAAGATAGAACATATCTAAAGAGATAAATTTATCTTTCATTAATTTATCATTCATAACCTCAACAACAACCACCACCTCAACCTCGTTTACTAGATGTTTTTGTAAATTCTTAGTATTTCTTAATATGGTAAAGAAAACCAAAATCAGTATTTGAGGTTCTAATTGGAATGCCTAACTTTTTGCTAATTATGGAACCCAGATTGAAAAAGGATTTTCAAAGATCATTTTAAGCTAGTCTTGGGAATCACAGCATATTTAGCTCTAATCTAATTGCTAACATTGACCTCCTTTTAATGCCTTTGGATAATTACTTAATCTTTCTATTTATATTTGCTGTTTGTAGAATGTAGTTAACAAGACATTTTCACTCTCAAAAGATATTAAGTATAAGTACCTTATATAAATTAGAAAATACTTGAAATTAAGAAATATATGTATGTCTATCATATGTATGTATGTATATGCACAAAACTGTATTTGACTATGTGAATCATAAAAAAATTATGGCTAACATTGAAAAGAATGGGAATCCTAAAACACTTAACTATGCTCATTAGAAATTTATACCTGGACCAGAGGATGTCATATGAACAAATCAAGGGAATACTATATGGTTTAAAATTAAGAAGGGACTGTGTCAGGGTTATATTCTCTCTCCATATCTGGTAAATCTATATACTGAGCAAGTTATTTGAGAGCTGGACTCTATAAAGAAGAATGTGGCATCAAGATCGGAGGGAGACTTATCAATAATCTGTGTTATGCAGATGATACTATTTTCCTTGCTGAAATAAGGATGACTTGAAGTACTTGCTGACGAAGATCACAGAATACACCCTTCAACACAGACTGTATTTTAACATCAAGAAAACAAAGATTCCTACCACTGGACAGGTAACATCAAGATAGACGGAGAAAAGACTGAAACTATCAACAACTTCATCTTACTTGGATCCACAATTAACACCCTTAATACCAGCAGTCAGGGAATCAGGAGACATATTGTATTGAGAAAGCCTGCAGTTAGGGACCTTTACCAATTATTGTGGAGTAATGAATTCAGTTTAGGACTAAGGAGCATCTGATTCAGTCCATGATTTTTCAGGTCACTTGCTATACATCTAAGGGCTGGACAATAAATAAGGATGACAGAAGAAGAATTGATACCTTTGAGCTGTGGTATTGACATCTAACAACAACCTCCACACATCTGTGTTTAACACATGTTGCTTTGTACTTTCTAGTCAGAAGCAATTTAAAGTTGATCCTCCAGCTGATCTTCAAAGGCAGTAAAGAATATGGGAGGAGATTCTCCTCACTCCCGTGAACCAGCTTATAGATTCAAATCATGTCAATCGGCTCGGCAGTGCAGTAACTTACCATTGAGCCACCCAAATTCCTCAAAAAAATATATACATATTAATGAAATTAATACCACATATTTATAATGTGCTTAATAAGCATTTCTAAAAATTAACTAAATGAAATTGCCTTTTGAGGTAGCAGTGCAACTCCTTACAGACTAGACTACAGGAACAGGTACTTATAAAGGTCGGTTCTACAGGACAGAGTGTAAAAAAAGGCATACATGGGCACCTTAACCTCCCTCCAAAGCCCCTACTGCATGTGGCACTGCCAAGAGGACCACACCTCTCTGGGGCTGGAATCTTCCTTCAGCTCCAGCAGAGACAGATGGACAGTCTTCTCCCTGGAGAGCACAGGCTCAGGAAGTTAACCGAAGGATGCTATGAGCCAGCACTCGCTGACAGCAGTGAGGAGACATTTGAAAAGAATTTAAATATATTTTAAAAGATAATAATGCATTTGAAAATGAGAACAAATATATTTTTATCATATAAATAGAGGTAGAAAATAGGCTTATTTTAAATAAAACTCTTTAGAATAGGTCTTAGCAACCCAGTGACTAATGTTAACCATCTGGAGTTGTCATTATCCATCCATCCATCCATCCATCCATCCAGTATCATTATCATTATCATCTATCTATAATTATTATTATCTATAATCTATCATTATTATTATCTAATATTGTTATGTACTCTTTATTGTTCAATTACGAAAACTCAGATGAAACCAATGAAGTAATACTGAAAGGAAATATAAACCACTTAATTTTCTGAGTTTTGGAACTATGACTACTTTAAATAAATAAGCTTTATTTGAAATGAATAAAAATCTGATCATCAGGAACAGTTAAGTAATTTTTAAAAAGGCAATTTGCATACGTCATCTGTTAACATATTACCAGCATGTTGGAGTGCTAACCAAAAGATTTTTTTTTTCATTAACTTCAACAGTACACAGACAGGGAACTCCCTGCATTCTAGTAGATTCAGAAGTGGCCTTGGAACAAAGGTTGTCTTTTGCTGATCTTAGCTTGCTGGAGAGAATCCCCAAAAGATTCTGACTTGTGTTTCACTGATATGCAAATGTATCTTATTGTATGGATCATAATAGATTATGAGAGGATAATCAGAATTCCAGAACACTAATTGAGCTTATGTACATAGACCAGCAAGCAGTCTTTCAAACAGAGCAAGAGGATACACACTATCTAAATTCAGGAAAAGTGCACTGTAGCATTCCCATAACTTTCTCCGTAAGTAGTTGTCAATTCATTATGAATGCTGAGCAAATTATTAGAGAAATAAGACTAAACGAAGATACATGCTCAGTGTGTATGTTGATCAAATCATTCTACTAAAGAACTCTATGGGGAAGAATGTGCTGTTAGACTTGGAGGGAGACTCATCAACGCCTTGCATTGTACAGATGACTCAACCTTGCTTGCTGAGAGTGAAGAACACTTGAAGCTCTTGAGGCTACAGCCTTTAATCGAATTGTACTTCAACATCAAGGAAACAAACATTTTCTCAATTGGACCACCTGGCAAAATTAGTATATGAAGAAAAGACCAAAATTATCAACGATTCCTTTCATTTGGATCCACAGTCAACATCCATATAAGAAACAACCAAAATGTCAAAGGATGTATTTATTGCAGTGCATTGGAGACATCTCCTGTCTAGGCCTCTTTAAAGGTCTAATTAGCAAGGGTCTCAGTTTACAGATGGAGGTATACCTGTTACACCCTGTGGTATTTTCAGTTACTTCATGTGCATGTGGGAATAGAATAATGAACAAGGAAGGATCGGGGCGGGGGAACCTATTCCTTTGCGTTTTGGTATTAGCAAAGAAAACTGAATATGTCACGAACCACCAAAGAATAAACCAATCTTTGTTGGAAGAAGTACAGCCCATGTCGTCCTTGGGTGTGAGGACAACGCGACTGTCGCACAGACTTTGGACGTGTTGTTAGCAGAGATCAGTTCGTGGAAGAGCATACCTGGGAAGGTAGAGAAGCCTCCTCAGTGGACAGACATGGTGACAGTCACAGTGCTGTAAGCACAGTGGACACTGCATGGATGGCACAGATGAGGCAAGGTCTTCACTACTCTCCACGGGGTCACTATGCGCAGAAGTGGACCTGGCAGCACTTACCATCAACAACAAATATTATCCTTTACCTTGGAGGTACCAAGCAAAACAATGATTTTATTTGCCCTGATGGCCTCATTATTTATTATTATTATTATTATTATTATTATTTGTCTTTTTATAAGTAGGACATTCAGGCAAAGACTTTTTTTTTTATAAGAAGCACAAAGATAGCCAGGGTAAGTAATGGTAAAAGAAGTGAAAATATAAAACCATACCTATATACATTGTTTTAAAACATATTCTGAATACTTTGTACATGGAAGATATAAATGCCAAATATTATGAAAAAAATTTCAACTTCTTTAATCTTCACCAAGTCTACTAAGTGCTGAAAATCAAACGGCTCCAGAAATAACTCAGCTCTTTTCAGATTTTCTTTTCTAGAAACAATTTAACCTAAGGAAAATTAAACTCATTTGTCTTAAGTTTCAAAATGTCTAGACGAAAAGAACATTGAGTATCTCTCTGTAAACTTGTCTTTGTTCAAGGAGAAGTCTATTAAAGTTTCTTACAAGTTAGCTCACATATGAACTTGGCTATCTGTTGTTAGTATTCCTAATGCAGCAAAGCCATTTAGGTTATATGCTGAGGGAAAGAAACTAATTAGGCCATTATTTGTAATTAGCATTTTTCCACTTTTGTCACAGGTGAATATATTCAGTAACTATTAATATAAACTCAAGTTAGGAAGCTGTTTCTTAGAACATATAATCTATCAGTAAGTATTAATTTATTCCTAGGTAAATGACAGAAAACAAAACCCAAAAATCACTAAGATATGCCCTATTCCTTCAGGAGATTTAGACAAAAAGGAAGCTTTTAATCTCTAACAATTTGTATGAAATCTTAGCTATCAAGTACTGCTATAACTGAGATATTTCAAGTGGTTGGCTTTCCCAAACAAAAATGTATTCTTTCACACTAATATCTTATTAAATCCGGAAGTTCAAATCGGAGCAATTGCTAGAGGGGAATGATTTCTTTTTGAATATCTTATTGCTAGGGGTTTCCTTGCCAGGATCCCAGGGCCCAGGAAATGCTTCACACCTGGGCTTCCTTTTTTGATAATGCTGACATTCCCACTGAACTACTCATTTTCCTTTTTCTTTTCCAAGACTGGAGGAAATGCAGGCCACACCTCAGGAAAACATCCCTTATATCTTGTTTGAGTTTGCCTCCTGACTGAGGGTGTTTCATCCAAACTCCCTACATCTATTGAGTAATCATGTAACGTGAGATGTTTGCACTGATACAGAACTGCCTTTTAGCCTCTTCATTAATATCTTGGGAGTTACAACACAGAATAATAGCATAATACTTAGAATCAGAGTCTTGTAAATTTGAGAAATATTTTGTGGAGGTCCAATTTAATCCATGACACAGGTCTTCCTGTGCAGAGTTTTTAGTTCTGTCAAGATAATTTGCTAGGCTACAGTCATGCAATGTGGCTAGATAATATGCAAGTAGGGTGCCTGTGGGCTACCAAGGGTGTTCACTTTGTCACCTTGTTGACAGGAGTAGGCTTTAATGATTTATTCCATAGTAGTGGAGGGAAGCCTCATCACCAGAAAGAAGAAAAGTCAAGAGTGAAATTCATCATTTGGACCTTGTGTCTCTCTGCTGAGAACCTTCTAGACTCAAGAGAGGAAACAACATCAGTATGTAGCAGGAAAAGACAGAACAAGGAGCAAGAACCAGGAGATTGGTGTCAAGTGGCTGTAACAGACATCACAGCCTGTTAAGGCTACATTGACCCCTGGGGAGAAGGACTGAGTGCCTTCAACCAGGAAGATGCTGGTTGAATAGGAGATATCTTAGCACTGGATGGTGGAGTCAGAAGGGCGATAACCCTTTCTTACCTGATCCAAGGAGGGACCACAGGTAAGAGTACAAGGCAGGCCTATATGAGAAGCACAACAAAGAAGTGACAGTTACCTTGGTTGGAAGCTATTTTAAATCATGCTGTTTCCATGTGAATATTAATTAATTAATAATTTTATATGATATTTATTATATGATAAGATGATATGATATGATATGATATGATATGATATGATATGATTATTGCTATTTCTCTAATAAACTGTACATTTATAAGTATGATCTGTAAGTTCTGTGTGGTCATTGCAATGTATTGACAAGTCTAGCAGAGAAATAGAAGGTACCATTGGGAAGACAACTGTTTTTAGAGTGAGTTAAAAATGTTAGAGTTTTCTATTTTGGTGGTGTCTTTCCTGGCTTTGGTATCAAAGATATGTTTGCTTCATAGAATGAATCTGGGAGGGTTCCATCTTCTTCTATTTTCTGAAATAA
>NW_006399754.1:33489890-33497375 GCF_000299155.1 Elephantulus edwardii
AATGGCAAAGGACACACCGACAAAGGAGATTAATCAGAACTGACTTTGACAAGCACTGTGGCAATTGGACAATTAAAACAGACATTCGGATGGCGGGGGAAGAAGAACAAACTGGGGAGTAGGGTAGAGAGAATGGTGCGGCAATGAAGGAGTGAAAGCCCAGAATCCCCGTGAATGTTCATTGAAACTAATAAAATTTAATAATAATAAAAAATTTAGAGTTAAATCTGGTCTGTGCCTCATAGGAATCAACTTTGTATTGATTGTTGTTATTACCATCAAGTCGCACTGATTCACCATCGACCCTCCCGTGGGTTCTCAGACAGTAATTAATAAGAGAGAAGATGGAGAAGACCGTCCTGCTTTCTCCCACAGAGCAGTTTGCATTTGGGTGGGCAGCACTGCTCCTTCCTGCTAGATCCACAGCTTTGCGTTGATAGTGACCTGCGTTCCCTCCTCTTGTAGGGAGTCAAAAAACATCTCAGCAGACAGCTTACAGGTCATCATTTAAAACAGTTTCCAACCAAGATAGTAGTCGTGGTAGTGATTCCAGGTGGGCCTGCCTCGTTCTCCCACCTGTGGCCCCTCCTCAGGTCCCGTACACTGCAGGGATCTACTCAGGTAAGAACGGGTTCCAGAGATTTTGACTCCAACTAAATTACACATGTCGGTTCAAATACGTGGATGAAAACTGGATTATTTGTATCTTAGATGCAGAGAAGCTGTATATTAGATATAAAATGAAGTATAGGGTGCATGAAAGAAGTTAAAATTTGCCACGTAGAGGTAAAAGTTGATCAAACCGCATAAAAGTGTGAGTCAGCATAATGTGATATAGACCCACACATGACTGGCCATGTTCATTGTGGTATCTGGAGAAAGCAGTATAGTTCAGAAAATAGTAAGGACCACATTCAAAGGAAGGTAAACATTTTGCCTCATGATTTATTGGATACATTTATGGTAATTAAATTAAAAACATGAAGTTATTGCAAATGAATGTTCATATTGATTATAGATCCTTTATGGAGCTGGGGAGGCCTAGTGGTAAAAATTTGAGCTGTAATTCTAAAGATGGGTGGCTGGAAGTCACCAGCTCTTCCGTGGGAGAAAGAGGAGTCATTTCCTCCTATACTATTTACTGCTTCTGAAAACCCGCTGTGGGCGCACATCTGAGTTGGTCCAGACTAGATGATACACAATAACAACAAAAACAACAACATTGATCCTTTGAATCAGTTTCTCTAACTGATGTCAATGATGCTGATTAGAACTACATTCCTGAGGGATTCTGAGGCACGCTTCCTTTTGGAACAATATGACCAGGTTTTCATTTTGAGATGCTTCTGGACGGGTTCAGCCACAATCACCAATCTATGGGATAGTAGTTTACACCTTTGCCGAGTAAGTTCTGACCTGTTGTGACTCTTTGAGGCAGAGGGCAGCTACCCCAGCGTCTGTAAGGTGTCAATCTTTATGAGAACAGACTCTAGAGTGGTTAAGGGGATTGAACCACGTGGCGCCTTTTGACTAGCAGCCCAAAGCTTATTTTTTCATTATTTATTTTTTCCTACTAATTTGTTTACAAAATTCTAATACAAATTCAAACAAATTTACAGCATGAGAGAGCTCTGCTGATAAATTGTTGAAACTTTTTAGCTTTATTACATTTTTTTAAAAGATTATATTATTTAACTCGAAACTAAATTCTGAAATAACAAAAGATTGTTTAAAGTTGATTTACAAATATTTGCTTTGGTTGTATTTTTTTAAGTTGGTTTGCATACAATTATTCATACACATTTCGTTTCATTCACACATGGTATTAAATAGTCCCATTATTTAGTTCTACAATTAAATGCTAGTAACAAATGAAATTTCTTCAGTCAAAGATCAATTCCCTAGCCTATAAAATTATCTTATAAATAATTGATATCTTATATTCTTATTTCATGTTTGACTATTCATCTGAGATATTAATATTTTCCATTTAGAAGTTTATTAAAATTTATTAGCTCTCAAGAATGAACACAATCAAGATTTTTTTCACAAGAATAAATCTGTATCACAAGAGCATATAAGTCTTTTATCTCAAATTGTGTGATTAGATATAATTACTGTATAGATACCTTAGCATTTTAATTCATCATTTTTGTAGATCTATTTTTACTGTGATTTGGGTAAGGGCTTGCAAATAAAGCTACTTTTTTATTTAAAAAATTCTAAACATTTTGTTCTTTGATTACATTTGTTCTTTGATGACATTGATTACAACCCTTACAAGAATGAAATTTTGAAATACTAGGGATATATCTGTATCAGTGACTATATTCGTGTTTTGTTTAGAAATGAGTGGTTTGATATAATTGCTTTACACAGTATCTTAGTATTTTATCAAGAGAAAACCCATTTAAAATGTACTAGCATATTTGAACAAGTTACTTCAGCAATTACGCCCTTCTTTCTCAATGCTGTCTCAGTCTTTGTCCATTCACTTAGAGGAAGTTAAAATTAAAGAGATTTTCTTATTTTTTTGTCTTAAGTTTTTATTGTCTTTACATTTGAGTGTATGCTTGTGTTTCCAATTTTGTTTCAAGTAATTCAGTTTAAAGAATGAGAGTTGTCAATCTGACAGAACTAATTTCTCTAATCAAGAAACCTCAGATAGATATGATGTTGGGGGTTTTTTGTCCTTCAAATAACTAAAATTAACTGTGATTTTTGAGAGGAAAATGACTATAAACATTTATTTCATGATATACTTTCAAGGTATCATTCTAATAATTTTATTAATCCATCCTCCTTACATTTTTCACAAAATACCTATAAGCTCGGAATTGTATTATGTATTACAGATAATGGGATTTTGTGTGACAAATAACTTAGTCAAGATAGAAATGTAGGCTGATATTCTGACAGAAGAATTTCTATTTCCACTCTGAATAAGGTCTCCCTGATTTTCCACTAACCTAGTCAGTAGAAAAAGACATTTTTAAAGTAGATAACAAGAAAAAGGTATTCTTTTTAGTTTTGAGAAATAAACTAGAGGAAATGGGTATTTAATCTTAGTTAATAGATGAGAAATCTTTTCCTGTGTGATTTACTGCCTCTGAACATCTACCGGAGAGTCCACTATGAGTAGGTTCTGACTCAAGGGTACATAACAACAACATCAATTATGTAATTCAATATGAAATGATAATTTATCTATTCTGTTTGCCTCGATATTGTAATTCAAGAGACCTGTGTGTATGTTATTCAAAGTCGTCACTTTGTTTGCTATCTAATACATCCATCACACATATTTACATTATTAGGTATTTGGATTATTTTCAGATTTCAATAATTGTGGATAAAATTGCTATTTACAGTCTTTACTTGTTCTTTGTCATGCATAGTTCTAGGCTGCATTACGGTTAACTAAAATACTAAGTCACAGAGAATGCGTGTATTAAGATGTATTCAGGAATTCCTCATAGTGTTCTAAATTTACGTACAGTTTAGCTAGGCGCTAGAAGACATGAGACTCGTCCTTGTTCAACATGTTAACCAACAGTTTGTAGCTCAAGTATAGACGCAAACAAACACAAAAATAAACCCCAGCTTATTGCTGTCAAGGCAGAATCAACTTAGAGCTGGCCCTCCCGTGTATTCTTAAGAGGCTATAGATCTCAGGGGAGGAGATTGTCCAAGAGACACCTGGTGGCTTCGAACTGCATTCTCTTGGTTTGTTGGTGAAACCCCTTGTCTTGGTCCCATACAGCCCTTGATTCAGATCACCTCAGAGGCTCTACCTTTGTGCTAGCAATGCAGTTCCTCACATTAGAACTATTCCTCTAATCTTGTTTTATAGTTAATTTTAAAATTTTTAATTGCATGTGATGGTTATAAAAATAATATTAAAAAACAATCTGTAGTCAAGTTTCCAAATTCTTATCATTATATTATAATTGGTTTTCATTCTAACTATATTTCTTTTTAGTAAATAGTTAAAATTATGGTGAAAACCCTTGCCCTGTTGTTCCATAACACTTCCTTATTCATTTGTTAAAATAAAAACCTTCCCCTACAACCATATAAGAGTCCACATACAATATGAACATGATTATAATATCTCCACATACTCAGTCCATAAATGATGACAAACTTTGCTAATTGTTCCAATAAGATCTCATTTCCATCTTTTGCTTTTTTGGTCAAGGATATTTCTTGTGTTCTTCAATTTTTTTCCATAACCTCGATTTCTTTTTTCTTTCTTATTTTTTTTTTTCACTCTAGGCCTCGTATAATGTTGCCTGATGCTTCCTCAGAGAGCTCTGGAGACTCTGCAATGAAGAGTGGCCCTGTCACTGAAAAGGTGCATGGTTACAATCCACCAGCTGCTCCACAGGAGAGAGATGGACAGTCTCCTTCTGTGTGACTTACAACTTCTGAAAGCTCACTGGAGCCTCAGCTGTAGGTGAGTTGTAACTCAACAGTACACAACAACAATGCTTATCCACGCTTGATTTCGCCATTTCTCTCACCCCCGTATACAGATATAAAAATATGTGTCTGCCAGGTATGTGTCCATCTCCATACCTTTCCAATCTATATGCAAAAGACATCATCCAGGAGGCTGGGCTGTATCACGAAGAATGTGGCATCAGGATTGGAGGTGGACTTATCAACAATCTGCGTGGGCAGATGACACAACCCTGCTCGCTGAAACTGAGGAGGACCTGAAGCGCTTGCTGCAGAAGGTCAAGGACTGCAGCCTTCAATGTGGATTGAAGCTCAACATCAAGAAAACAAAGATTCTCACCACTGGGCCAATTGGCCGCATCATAATAGATAGTGAAGAGATTGAGATTGTTAACAGCTTTAGTTGCTTGGCTCCACAATCATCACTCTTGGTACCAGCAGCCAGGAAATTAAAAGACAGATAGCACTGGGAAAGTCTGCTGCTAGAGACCTCTCCAAAGTACTGAACAGCAACAGCGCCAGTCTGGAGATGGAGGTGCATATGATCCAGACCATAGTCTTTGCAATTACTTGCTATGCCTGAGAGAGCTGGACCATGACTAGGGATGATAGAAGGAGAATTGATGCCTTTGAGCTGTGGTGCTGGAGAGGAGTATTGAATATCCCATGGATTGCCAGGAGAACAAACAAGTTCATTCTGGAGAGGGTGAAGCCAGGCTGCTCCTTGGAGGTAAGGATTCTGAAGCTGTGTCTGACGTACTTTGGACATGTTGCAAGGCAGGATCAATTCTTGGAGAGGGATGCCATGCTTGGGAGGGTAGAAGGACATTACTGGAGAGGAAGACCCTCAGTGAGATGGATTGATTCAGGGACTGGGATAATGGGGATAGGTGTGTTGGAGACAGTAAAATTGTCACAGGGTAGAGCAGGGTGTAGGGATTTTGTACATAGGGTCACTAAGAGTTGCAGGACACTCAATGGCACATAACAACAACAACAAAAATAACAACAACCTATTGTGCTTATTGATTTCCTTCTGATGGTTATTTTGTTGTTGTTGTTTTAGTTATTGGCTATTTAAAACAGAACATCTAAAGAATATCTGTCTACTTCATTTATTTAAGATTCACTTACAGTTGTTGATGTTTTGTGCCCTCAAGTCAGAAATGACTCATGCGTGACCCTGTGGGGAGTTCTCAGAGACAGTAGATTCAAAGAAGGAGAAGAGCCATCATTCTCCTGTGAAGCGGGTGGTGAATTCAAACCACATGTCTCTGGGTTTACAGCATAGCTCCTTTTCTGTAGACAAAAAGAATAGGTACATTATTCATTTCTTAACTAACGGAAAATTTGATATGAAAATTGCCTGTGTTATTTTACCTTTTCGTCAACAGCATATGAGAGATTAAATTGTTCCACATTCTTGTAAACTCTTGGTATGTCAATATTTTTTTCAATTTTAGCTGTATCAATAGATATTTTCTTAATCTAAGTGTGTGTGTTGTCATATATCCTTGAATGGAAACCAACCCATAAATGACCGTCCGGTGGGTTTTCAGACGCTATGACTCACATAGGAGGGGACTTCCCACCTTTCTTCAGTGGAGCAGCTGGTGAATTCAAACTATGCTGATTTTGGGTTGGGTTGGCAATTCTGTATCACTAAGTGTCAACACTTCTCTATATGAATGAATAAATATGATTGATTGATTTATAAGTAAATATCTGCATATCATTTACATATTTCTATTTCTATCTATATCCATATCCATATCTATATAGCATCTATATCTGTATCTATTTATGGAGTTCAAATGGCTTAGTGGTAAGGAGTTATACTTCTAATGAACAAGTATTTTGTTTGAATACACCAGCGTCTCAATGGCAGAAAGATGGGCAGTGTCTTCCTTTGCAGTTTATTACCTCTGAAAATATGCTGGAAGGTGAGTTACAGGTCACTTTTGACTTCAGAGTGTATAAAAACAACAAAGCAGTACATACATATTCTGATATGCCATCAAGTTGCCTGCAACTCATAGTGACCCTATGTACAACAGCTCTGAAGCCTACCCTATGCTGAACCAGTCACATTGACTCCTATAAACCTACCCCCATCGCCCCTTTTATTGTATAAATCCATATCATCTGGAGTCTTCCTCTCCTTCACTGTCCCTCCACCTTTGTCCAAAGACTGGTCCCTCTTGGCCAAGTGCCCAATGTATGTGAGACAGAACTTCAAAATCCTAGCCTCCAAGAAAAAAACTTGGTTTCTACTCTCCATGACAGACTTAATTCTTTTCTTGGTGTTCCATGCATATTCAAGATCATTCTCAAGCAAAACAACACAAAAGCATCAATTCTTCGTCTTTTATACTTAGTCATTGTCCAGTTCTCTGATGCATAGAAAGTAACTGTGAAGACCATGACCTGGATCAAGCACAACTTAATCTCTAGTCTGACATTATTGCTTCTCAGTTATTTGTAGAGATCCCTGACAGCAGATTTTCCCAGTACAATTCATCTTTTGATTTCCTGGATATTGGTACCAAGAGTATTGATTGTAGAGACAAGCAAGCTGTATTGTTAACAACCTCAATCTCTTCTTCATCTATCAAGGTGCTGGCAGTTGGCCCAGTGGCAAGAATCTTTGATTTCTTGATGTTGAGCTTCAATCTGTATTCAAGACTACACTCCTTGACCTTCTATGGCAAGTGCTTCAGGTCCTCCTCAGTTTCCGCAAGCAAAGTTGTGTCATCTGCTAGAGTGTAGATTATTGATGAGTCTACCTCCAATCCTGATAGCATTCCTCCTCATAAAGCCCAGCCTCCCAAGGGATATGTTCTGCATGTAGATTGAAAAGGTATGGAGACAGGACACTTCCCTGCTGCACTCCGTTCCTGATTTTGAACCACACAGTGAGCATTTCCTTGCTATTTTCTGAGGACTGCTTCCTGGTTTGAGTATAGGTTTCACATCAGCACAATTAAGTGTTCTGGGACTTCCATTCTCCTCAAGGTTAGC
>NW_006399754.1:33497525-33512806 GCF_000299155.1 Elephantulus edwardii
TTTTTTTTTTTCCTTAGAGCTATAAAACCAAAATAACTTGTATCAGTCTAAGGAGCAGATATTTTCTTCTAATTATTTAAGCTACGATTCTGATTTCAGAGTCAGTCTGGATATATTCTTTGTGTTCTAGGAAAGACTATCCGTGTTTACTTCTTACAAAAATGCTCATAAAACAAAAATAAAACATTGGCGTCAAATTTATTTTGACTTATGGTGACTCCCCATAAATTTTTGAGGCTGTAAAACTTAGTGAAAAATACTTGCCTCCTTTCTTTCCTAGAGAACCTAGTACACATGAATCATCAACTTCCGGGTCAGCTGTCCACCCCATCATCCAGTGCTTCACCAGGACTTCAAGGATGACTCCTCGTGAGTTTTGTCATAGTTGGTTTGTAGATGTATCTTCACAAAGTATCTCTGTATTTCCTTGCTTGACTCTGTCTTCACGTCTGTTATCAGTGGAGTACTGAGAAGGAATTAAGGCCCATTATATTCTCCTGTGATCTTCATAATTTAAAAGGCATTATCTTCAAAGAAAATGTACATTTCCAAACAAAGTCATGTTCAGAGCTATAGAAGTTAGAACTTCAGCACATCCTTTTTGAGAAGGATAAAATCCAATTCCAAATAGACATGAATTTTTATTTTAAGATGATAAAGTAGGAAATTGAAGAGGTATAAATATACTTATTTCAATTAAATTAGTATAGTTTAATTTTCATGTCCATTCCTTATTATCATATTTATTTGCTTAATTGAACTGAGTGTATTTTTTTCAGATAAGAAGTCCTAGTAGCACAGTGAATTACATATTGCTGCCAGATTAAAGGCCAGCAGTTCAATTCCACTTTCCTGTAATCCATGGAACAAAAATGAACAATTTCCTGCTATTCAGAGTTATAGTCTCAGAAACTCATTGGAGAATTGCCACAAGTCAGGTTCTAACCAATAGCGGTGGGTTGGATATTTTGGTTATCTTTAGATAAATCTCTTTACACTAATCTTAGTAATTAAAAAAAATAACTATGGTGTGATTTTTATTATTAACATTAATTTAAATTTATTTGAGTAGAGAGAAAGCACATTCAGAAAAATATCTAAAGATATTAAAGTCTAGTGTTTCAGGAAATGAAATCAAATGGACAGAGTGGTATAAAGCATGTATCTACCAGAGTATCGCAGGGTAGAATGATTCAGTGCTATCACAACTTCAGAGTGATCATTGCAAAGACATACACTAAAAACAAATGTACTTTAACATCACCTGAATAACTTAAAAATATAATTTTGAGCCATAATAAAAATCTACAAGGAATATGAAAAGCAAGCAACATTAGTATCTTTATGTAAATACAAAAAATAGACAAAATTGAACAAGATAACGTTTCCAGTTTAATGCCAATGTGATATTATGAACTAGAGTATAGAAAAAAAAATGAAATTAAAAAGAAGGAAATTAAAAGATTTCCTTTTCTATTGAGAAGCAGTTAATTCTTCAACTACTTCCCCAAAGAGATGGATTGACATACTCGCTTTGCCAATGGACTTTAGTGTATCAGAGATAATAAGGATGGCACAGGACAGGCAGGGGTCAGATCTGTTGTTCATAGTGTCACTAAGGGTCATACACAATGGCATCTAACAAGGAGAAGAAGTCAGTATTTCCACATTCAGTTATTTCTTTAGAAAGGGCTTGAGTATGGATCACGTCAGGTCAGTTGGTGAAGTAGCTGTCTTGCAACTATTACATAAGCTTATTGTGGACCATTGAGTCAGAATTGACTCAAATTACCCTCCAGCAAGTTTTAAGAAGGAGTAAATTGATGGGCTCATATTTCTCCCTCATAGAACACCTGGTGGATTTGAACTGCGTGTATCCCTTTGAGTTGATGGCAGAACTCCTTAACAATAAAGTAGCTGCTAAAGTTGAACCAGTGACCTTTTAATGCACCACAAGGTATTAATTACTGCATCACTGGTGCTTCTATCTAATTCTAAAAATGAAAGAAGACCAAAGTCCCTGGATGAGAATGACTAATGGGAGAATAACCTGATGGGTTAGCAAGCATGACCCAAATAATTACAATAAAAGGACAAATGTGTCAGCTTTTGTCCAAGAGAAATAGAATCCAGTGGTACCATTGATAAAAGAAAGGTGAAAGACTTAATGTAGTCTTCAAAAAGGTCATTTTAATTATTAATAGAATGGATTTTTTTCCTTTAGAAAATAACAGAATCTCTTGGTGGTGGTGGTTGTTAAGTGCTGTCGAGTCGTAGGCGACTCATAGCTACCCTATGAATGAAAGTCCTTGACACTTGCATGTGTGACTTTCATCCATTCTCCAGGTTTGTAAGGTCTCTGGAGGCAAGCTATTTATGGAAGTGGATGCCACTCCTGGAATCACTTGTTGTTGTTGTTGTTGTTGTTGTTTGGTACCATCGAGTTGTAGACGACTCATAGCGACTCTATGAACAAACAGCCTTAGCACTGTTCGTACATAGAGTTTCCAGAGGCAAGCCATTTCGGAAGTGGATGCCGCTCCTGCTTCCAGGCTTGATTTAGTCGGGAAGCTCCAGCCAACACTGTCCACCGTGGGTGCCCATTACCACGATTGGCAATTCACTGTCACAGTTTTCAGCATCACAGCAACCACGAGTTACCTCTGGACAGCAATGCACAGACCAGTGCTGTACTGCCTAGAAGAATGTTTGACAGGAAAACAATTTGAACCTGGCCAAGGGCCGCAGAGGAAAATCACCCACCTTCGGCTTGGTACATAACTTCCTTTCCACTAGGCCAATGTAGCTCTCTCTTTGTCGTTGTCGTTGTTATTGTTGTTTGGTGCCGTCGAGCCGTAGATGACTCATAGCGACCCTATGAACGAACAGCTTGATCACTGTTCATACATAGAGTTTCCAGAGGCAAGCCATTTCGGAAGTGGATGCCGCTCCTGCTTCCAGGCTTGTTTTAGTCAGGAAGCTCCAGCCAACACTGTCCACCGTGGGTACCCATTACCACGATTGGCACACCACTGTCACAGTCTTCAGCATCACAGCAACCATGAATCACTTGGTAGGCAAGTTAAATAGTCTTGTGGATTGAAGTTCAACATCAAGAAGACAAAAATTCTCACCACTGGGCCAACTGGCAGCATCATGACAGATGGAGAAGAGATTGAAGTTGTTAGCAATTACAACTTGCTAAGCTCCACAATCAATGCTCTTAGTACCAGCAGTCAGGAAATAAGAAGACAAATTTCATTGGAAAAATTTGCTGTCAGGGACCTCTCCAGAGTACTGAAAAGCAATGATGTCAGTCTAGTGGGTAAGGTATACCTGATCCGGTCCATGATTTTTGCAGTTACTTGGTATGCATCAGAGAACTGGACAGTAATGATGACAATAGGAAGACTCAATGCCATCAATTTGTGGTGCTGGAGAAAAGTCTTGAGCATACTATGACCCACCAAGAAAACAAATAAGTCTATCTTGGAGAGGGTGAAACCAAATTTCTCCTTGAAGGCTAGGATTTTGAAGCTCCATCTCACATACTTTGGCACATGGCCAGGATAGGCTGGTCCTTGGGGAAGGAAGGACAGCATGCTCAGAAGGGTGGAGGGACAGAACAGGAGAGGAAGACCCTGGATGAGATGGATTGATACAGTAACTGGGGCAATGGGAGTTGGTGTATCGGAATTGGTGAGACTGGTTGAGGACAGGGGAGAGTTCAGAGCTACTGTATATAGGGTCACTATGGGTCACAGGCAACTTGATAACACATAACAACCACAACAACAGGAAGGCAGTAAGAAAAAAGATAGAATAGTACCTATTATACTGAGAAGGCTTTAGCTGGACTAGGTATGCAGAGTGAATGGAACATTTTTGAACTTAAGAACAACAAATCTTCACTTTTTCCTATACATAACCATCAACATAGTCTTTGGTATGTCACACCCATGGTAGTAACTATCTCATTGAGGATCATCCTTCCTTTTTTGAACCCTTCTACCTTTCCCAGGTGATCTATTTTTCCAAAGACTGGTCCCTCCTGACAGCTTGCAAAGGTATGCGAGATGAAGTTCACTACCTTTGCTTCTGAGGATCACTCAGGTTACACCTCCTCCAGAAATGTTCTTTTGGCGCTGCGTGAGTTAGTCTCCTCCAATACCACAATTCAAAGATAGTGACTCTTTTCCAGTCTTCTTTATTCATTGTACAACTTTCCGGTACACAGGAAGCAAAGGAAAACACCGTGGCTTGCCTTAGTCATGACTTAGTCTTTACATTTATACCATTAGCACTTTAAAGTAGTCATGACATCAGATATCTACATTAAAAGTCTTGATTTCTTGGCTGGTACTTCCACAAGTATTGATTGTGGAGCAAAGTTAAAATGAAATATATGATGTTTCAATCTTCTTCCCATACATTATGGTGCTGCCTATTGGTGCAGTGGGAGTTCTGGTGGCCAGGTGGGAAGGACTGTCCTCTCAACACAACTGCATGTGGCTCACATGCATGTCTGCTCCATGGAAGAAAGACAAACAATCCCCTCCTGTGCATTTCACAGCTTCTGAAAACAGGCGTCTGTCTGACTGAGAGGTTCATACAACCAACCACAATTGATCTGGTGGTCAGGATTTTTCTTTTCTGATGTTTATAAAATTGATCATAAAAGCTTCAGTCTTTGAATGTCCGCAATAAGTACTTGACAACTTATTGACTTTCTGTAAGCAAGGTTATGTCATCTGAATGACTCAGGTTGTTGATATCTAATCCTGATGCTGCATTCTTCTGCCTAAAGCCCAACTTCTTGAATTAATACAATTACATAGTGAATTAAAACTAAGCATTCTATAATTATTTAGTGAACTGAAACATCTTCAAACTTAAGTAAGAGATATTTCAATCATCTCTATAAATGGCCTAGGAAGTACAAGAACCCCATTGGTTTGCCTGGACTTTGGTTTTTACAGGAGTGAGATCATTAGCTCTACACACCACCTTCAGGCTGACTCATGGTTTCATATCATTCACCTTCTGATCAGTAACCAAGACTCAGTGACTTAGCCACAAAATTTCCTTCATTTAGAAAGTAAACCTGTTCAAGTGCACAAAACATAATTATTACTAAACCTGCAAGACATGTGATACTGAGTTCTGTTGGTTTCCATTCTCTCATTTCTCATTTCTAAAACAAACAAAAAAACAACAACAAAAAAACACACAACAACCTACTACTTTACCATTGAGACACAAGAATCATAATATTATTTAGCATGTATTGCCAAACTCACTTCAAGATGATTTTATTATTTTCCTCTTCCCAAATTTCCATGGCTCTGACCACACAATAGCCTCCTTGTCTATATATATTTTTTGCATAAAAATATTTAACTGATCTAGAATTTCCATTCCTCTCATTGTTAGCCATAATTTGTCATGATCCACACAGTCAAATGCCTTTTCATAGTCAATGAAGCACAAATAGACATTCTTCTGGTGTTGTTTACTTTCAGTCAGGATCCATCTGACATCAGCAGTGATATCCCTGGTGCCACGGCCTCTTCTAAATCCTGCTTGAACTTCTGACAATTCCTTATCCACATTCTGTTCTAGCCATTTTTGAATGATCTTCAGCAGTATTTTGCTTGCATGTGATATTAATATTGTTTCATAGATTTCACATTTTCTTGTATTACTTTTCTTGGGAATGAGAACAAATATGGACCTTGTCCAGTCTACTGACCTGAGTATCCTCCACATCTCCTGGTAAAGACTGGTGAGCACATGCACAGCTGCATCTTTAAATGAAAACAAGTCAGCATCCCACTGATACCCCAGGCCTTATCTTGTGCTGATGCCGTCAATGCAGCTTCCACTTCATCCTTCATTATCATTGCCTTCTACTTATGTGGTACTTCTTAACATTTTTTGGGGGGTTCAGTCACTTCTTTTTGCTACTGTGATTTTGTATATTCCTTCCATTTTCTTTTGATGCTTTCTGGGTCATTCCATATATTGCCCAATTTTTTTCCCATCTCTCAATTTTGTGTCTGGAGGATTAAATGTGTTCAGTTCTCTCAGCTTGAGAAATTCAGAGCTAGCTCTTCCCATTTTATTCTCCAATTCTAGCTGTCTTTACACTCCATTTTAATAGTTTGTCTTCTCAAACTGTCCTTTGAAATTGTCAGTTCTTTTGCTTTGGCATGTTTCCCCTTTGTTTTCATTCTCAGAGCTCTAGTGCCATGTTTAGTCTTTACTCGCATCCATTTCAGTTTTGTCTTTCTCCTCTGTCTTTGTAATGAGCTTCTCCTCTCTTGATCATCCCACAACTCATCTAGTCTTCATTATCTGGTACTCAATGCTGCAAATCTATTCTTAATATGATTTTAAAATTCAGATTATGTTTTGGTTCTTGTGGACTTATTTTAATTTTCTTTGGCCTCAATTTGAACTTCCCACATAAGTGATAGTCTGACTCACAGTCTACCTTTGGCCTACGTTTGACTGCTGGTATTGAGCTTCTCCAAGAATTTCTTCCACAGATGTCGTCACAGATGCAGCCCACCGTTTGAGATCCATATATAAAGTCATCATTTGTGTCTTCTTAGAAAGGAATTTGCAATGAATAAATTCTTGAAAATACAAAATTCAACCATTTTATTTCAAGCTTCCTTAGTATTACCAAAACCATATTTTCTAACAATCATCCTTCTTTACTGTTTCCAATTTTTGTATTCAACTCACCAATTATCATTAAGATATTGTGATTGCCTGCTTGGTCAATTCTGGACTGCAAGATTTGATAAAAATATTCAATTTCTTCCCTTTGGCTCTAGATGTAGGACAGTATATTTGAATAATGGACTCTGTGAAGAGAAATGTGGCACCAGGATCAGAGGGAGATTCATCAATAATCTGTGTTATGCAGACGACACAACCTTGTTTGCTGAAATTGAGGAGGACTTGAAGTATTTGTTGTTGACAATTAAAAAAAAAAAACATAGCCTTCAATATGAATTGTATCACAATTTTTTTTAAAAAGAACAACACTAAGATTCTTACCACCAGACCAATAGGCACCATCATGATGGATGGAGAAAATATTGAAACTGTCAACAACTTCAGCTTACTTGGATCCACAATTAATGCCCTTGGTATCAGCAGTCAGGAAATTAGGAGACATATTGTACTGGTGAAGTCTCAAGTTAGGAAACTCTCCAAATTATTGAGTAATAATGATGTAAGTTTGAGGACTAAGATGAATCTGATTCAGGCCATGGTCTTTACTATCATTTGCTATGCTTCTGACAATGAATAAGGATGATAGAAGAATTGATGTCTTTTTTATTTGTATTTTAATTTATTTATTTTTCATTTCAATGAACATCTACAGAGATTTTGGAATTCCATTCATTCATTGTTGCACCCTTCTCCCAGCCCACCCCATCTCACCCCTTCCTCGCCCCCCCCGTTTGCTCCTCTCTTTGAAAAGCAAAAGAAAAACTCCCTCATTGGTACACAGTCCCCCCCGCATCTCCCGCAATCCCACCCCCAACCCCAGATATAATCCACTCTGCAACCCTCATTGAGTACTCTTATGATAAACATAATGCCCTAAAATATAATACTTTTAAACTATTCTCTCCCTTGATGTCTTTGAGCTATGGTATTGGAGAAAAGTACTGAATATCCCATGGACAGCCAAAAGAACAAATATGTCTTGGAAAGGGGTGCAGCCAGAGTGCCCTTTGGGGGCAGAGATGATGAGGCTTCACTTCACATACTTCAGACATGTTGCTGGGAGAGACTATTCTTTGGGGAGAGACATGATGCTCACAAAAAGTAGAGGGTCAGTGAAGAGAGGAAGATCCTTGACCAGGTAGATTGACACAGTGACTGTCACAATGGGCTTGACTGTGTCAGGGAGGGTGAAGATGGCATAGGATAAGACAGGGTTCAGATCTGTTGTTCATAAGGTCACAATGGGCAGTACTCAACTTTATGTCACCTAGTGACAACAGCAATCCAATTAGCAAATAAGAACTTCTTATCTCAGCTCTGACATATAAATATGGTAAAAATCACCACTTTTAACCTCATAAAATCAATGAAATACATTATCAAAACACATGGGTTTTATTCAGCAATTCCAATAGCTTATCTACATTCTCCAGATTCAATAACTTATTAGGACATAAAGCAAGCCTCAACAAATTCAAAGACATTGACATAATACACAGTATCGTCTTAGACCACAATGCCACAAACTAGAAATTCACCACACTCTGGTAAAGCATACAAAACCACCCATGTAGAAACTGAATTACTCTCTGCTAGAACATGATTGGGTTAGAAAAAAAATAAAGAATGAAATAAAAAAAAAATTCCTTGAAACAAATGCAAATGAAAATATAGCATACCAAAACCTTTGGGATAGAGCTAAGGCAGTCTTCAGGGGGTAGTTCATAGCAATGGGCACACACATAAAAAAGGAAGAAAGAAGAAAAATCAATGATCTAACCCAACACCTTCATAATATAGAAAAAGAGCAACAATCGAATCCTACAACCTGTAGGAGAAAATAAATTATAAGGACAAGAGCTGAAATCAATGAGATAGAAAACAGAAAAACAGTTGAAACCATCAATAACAAGAAACTGTTTTTCTAAAAGTTAATAAAATTGACAAACCACTGGCAAACTTAACAAAAGAAAAAAGGGGGGGAAGAGAGAATAAACAGATAACTTGATTAAGAAATGGCTCTGGTGACATCACAACAGAACCAGATGAAATTGACAATATTGGAATAGAATGAAAAGCCATATTCAGATAAATTAGAAAATCTAGAGGAAATGGAAAAATTAAAAAAAAAAATTCCTTGAAACTCATGCCCTACCTAGACTGACAAGTACACTTATAGAACACTTGAACAGACTCATCACAAAAGAAGAAACTGAACAGGTCATAAAAAGGCTTCCCCTTAAGAAAAGACCTGGACAAGATGCCTTCACAGCTGTATTCCACCAAACATTAAGAAAAGATCTATCACCAACTGTATTTAAATTATTTCAAAAAACTGAAAAAGAAGGAACACACCCAGGGTCATTCTTTGAAGCAAGCATAACCTTAATCCCAAAAGCAGGCAAAGATATTATGAATAAAGAAAACGACAATAAGTTATCTTTTAAAGAACCATTGGCAATAGCTCCTGACACTAACAAAGGTAAACAAAGCAAATAATTTTAAAATGTATGGAACATGATTTTTATGACAATGATGACTTTCCAATAAAGAATAGTAATCTTAGCATTATCTCACATAAACAAAGTCAAGTTAGTAACATCTAGGCTCACCTGGCCTTCCTGAAACTCCTGCTTGATGTTGTAAGGTGCCAACCTGTTAGGTCCCACTCATAGTGACTATTTCTAAGGAGCTGAAACACTGAGCAGTTATGTGCCATTCTTACAATTGTTGCTGTATTTGGAACAATTGTGGCAGTGACTGTGGGTCTTTGTCTTTTTTTCATTGACCCCCTATTTACCATGGATCCAAAATTAGTTTACTTTTGATATCATGGGAAGAAAATAAATATTTTCCTATTTGCTGTCTTACAAACCTATAATTCCAGTCTAAATTCTCCTTCAAAATATTTGTCCAGCCTTTTCAAAATTGTCAAGATTTCAAAAACAAGTGAAGGCTGAAGAAAATTTCACAGGGCAAAGAAACTTAAAGAGACACCAGCAATAATGTAATGTGCTATGTTTCAACCTCTGTGGATCCACATTAATGCTGTTGGTAGTAGAACTTGGGAAATCCTGAGACGTATTGCACTGGGAATGTCTCCAGTCAGGGACCTTTCCAAATTACTGAGGAGCAATGACATTAGTTTGAGAACTATGGTGCACCTGATTCAACTATGGTCTTTTCAATCATGCATCTGAGAGTTGGACAATTAATAAAGATGACAGAAGATGAATTGATACACTTGAACTGTGGTGTTGAAGGACAGTATAAATGCCCCATAGACTGCCAAAAGACAAAATAGAGAAAAACTGGAGAAAATGCAGCCAGAGTGTTCCATATCTGCAAAAATGGTAAAACTTGTTGCCAGGAGAGGCGACTCATTGCAGAGGGACATCATGATTGCAAATGTGGATGGGCAGCGAAAGAGGAATGACCTCAACCAGGAGGGCTGACAGAGTGACCACAGAAATTGATTCAAATGTGTTAGAGATTGTGAAAACGGCATAGAATAGGACAGTGTTCAGATCTGTTGTTCATAGGGTCACTATGAGTTGTACTCAACTTGCTGGTGGTACCTAACAACAACAAGAAGATGCTAAATGAATCTTGAAATAGAAAAACGTGCTAATTTAAAACCCAAGGAAATATGAACGAACTGCTTACAGTTATGTATTAACTTATAGATCATAACAAAATATCACACTATAGTTTTATATTATTGAAGAGATTACTGGTTGAGGTGCTATATTGTATGCTTTGTATAGTGTTGTTATCTCAGTAAATCTAGTTATTCTTAAAGTAAAGGTAAATTTAAAAAGGAATAAGAAAGGACCAACTTTCTCCTCTGTTCTTGTAGCTAGTGGTGTAGATGTGACTGTCTTCTTACCAAAGAGATGGGAGCCAAGCATTTCTAAGAAAATACTACTCCCTTTCTGTAGATGTTACCCTTTCCAGCCTCTCTGTTTCCTATCACTCCTTCATTGAAAGAACTGGCAGTGTGTGGAGGCAGAGAGGAGGTGTGCTAAGGTGAGAAGGATGAAGATGCAGCAAGATGCGGAGCACGAGGAAACGGATGAATAAAAGGGATCTGAAGATATCGTGGAATCACTTTCCTACACATCTACCACTACCTTCATATTTACTTCTGCACAGATGAACATGTTCTGAGATTAATAAGAAGGATTGAAGAATGGAGAAAAAACATCCCCTTCAAAAAAATGTCTTTAACTACACAATGGAGCTCAACACATATGCAGTGGTATGTGTTTTGCTCCTATTTATACATTCATCTTACATGCAATATTATGAAGCACTGAAATTTTGTATTATAGCACCATCTGGGTAGACTTTTCATTAAAACACTTCAATACAGCTCCTATCAATTAGTGCTCCAAAATAGCTTGGTCACTGGATCACAGTGTTTGTAAAACACACATTTTTGTATACTAATGACTCAATTATTAAAGCAGAGAGTCATCAGCAAATAAACAAGATTGGTCATGTAACTACAAACTCAAATACCCTAATATGCAACTGGATTATGAAAACAAGCAGCTGTATCAACAAGATAGGCAATCAAATTGACAAAGTGAGGCTCAGAATTAATGGAGTATTTGGCACTTGACACATTTAAATAAGCTGCTGAAATGGTGAAACAAGTTGATTTGGATTATCACATTCATTCAGTGAAGACACAATTTAAATGAGATAATTATGCATCTACATGAAGCAAAGACAGTTTTGTAGGTAACACGGCATAAAAAATGGTTCTAGAACATGTATAAATAGCAAACCCTATTATGTGTTAGGTGGATTTAACAAAAAATAAAGTTAGTATTTTTAAATTAGATAAAAGTTAGACATCATCTCAGCATGTCTCTCAAATTTTTCAATACAAGATGCTAAAAATAACTGATTCCAGTAAAAAAATATGTTAAATTGTATTTAAATTAAAAATAAAATACAGATATATGCCAATATAAGTAACTAAGAGTCACTGAAAATAATTTGTGACTGTATCTCTTATTCTGCGTTGCCTTATATAAAGTATCCATGTTAGGCATTTTACCACCATGATACATACTAGAGGTCTGTCGTTTCCAATTACTATATAACAATAATGTTGAAACAAATTATATAACTATACATAAAAGTAGTAGTTGTTGTTGTTGTTGTTGCTATGTGCCAGTTGTCACCTGAGACTCATAGTGACGCTATGTACAACAGGTCTGGACCCTGCTCTATCTTGAGACAACCTCATTGCACATGGATTAGCTGCTAGATTCTAATAACTTACCTGAGGGTTATCAGAGCTATGCACTATCTACAATGTCATAGGAGCTCTTGTCAATATGCTCACCAAAGTATATCAGATAGATCTTCAAAATCACATTGGAACAGATGAAAGAAAGAACTATCTAAAATGAATAGATGATTAAGCAGTATATGTACAACAACACCCCAAAATAAGAGATAGATCATTGCAAAGAGGACTGGGGCGGGAGGGTAGGTAATTGTGCAACAATGAAGGAATACTAAAAAAAAAAAAAAAATAAGTGAACTGGGTAGGGGGAAGGGAGGGCGAGGGGTAAACTGTGCCACAATAAGTGAATGAAAATCTAACTCCTCCATAAATGTTTATTAAAATTACAGTTAAAATAAAATTTTATTAAAAAAATTACTTGTCTCCAAGGAGCAACCTAGCTCCACGCTCTCCAGGACCAACCTGTTTGCTCTCCTAGCAGTCCATGGTATATTTAATACTCTTCTCCAGCACCACAGCTCAAAGGCATCAACTCTTCTCCAATCATCTTCAGTAATTCTCTAGCTTTCTGTTGCATAGCAAGTAATTGCAAAGTAATTGGATCAGGTACATCTTAGTCTCTAGACTGACATTGTTGCTCTTAAGTACTCTGACGGCAGAGTATCCCAATACAATTTGTCTTTTCATTTCCTGGCTCCTGATACCAAGAATATTGATTGTGGAACTAAGCACACTGAAGGTGTTAACATTCTCAATCTCTTCTCCATATATGCTGCCAGTTGGCCCAATGATGAGAATCTTTGTTTTCTTGATGTTGAGCTTCAATCCATATTGAAGGCTGCAGTCCTTGACCTTCTGCAGCAAATGCCTCAGGTGCTCCTCAGTTTCTGCAAGCAGGGTTGTGTCATCTGCATAATGCCGGTTGTTGATGAGTCTTCCTGCAATCCTGATGCCACATTCCTACTCATAGAGCTCAGCCTTCTGGATGTTCTGTTCCACACTTAGATCGAAAAGCTATGGTGACAGGATGCATCCCTGACGCACACTTTTCTTGATTTTGAACCAATACAGTGTTTCCTTGTTCTGTTCTAATACCAGCCTCCTGGTCCAAGTATAAATTTCACATAAGCACACCTAAGTGTTCTGGAGTTCCCATTCTTCTCAGAGTCAGCCACAGTTTGTTATGATCCACACAGTCAAATGCCTTTGCATATTCAATGAAACACAGATAGACATTCCTCTGGTACTCTCTGCTTTCAGCCAAGATCCATCTGACATTGGCGATAATACCCCTATTACCACAGCCTCTTCTAAACCCAGACTGCACATCTGTCAGTTCTCTAAAAAGAAAAACTCTGTAAATACAAATGACTGTGTTTGTTATCATTGCATTGAAGCCAGAAAACAAAAAACAAACAAAAAAAAAAAAACCCAAAAAACCCACCACACCCACTACCATCAAGTTTGTCTGATGCACAACAAACCTACAGGAAATTTCTGAGGTTGTTAATCTTTATAGAAGCAATCAGTTCAGGTTTTTATGTGGTGTGTTTTTTGTTTGGTTTGGTTGATTTTGTTTGTTTGTTTGTTTTCCCTACATGGATGAGCTGCTAGATTCTAATAAATAACCTGAGGGTTCGCAGAGCTATATGCATTATCCACAATGTCCTCAGAGCTCTCGTCAATATAATATGCTCATCAAAGGAATTGTCATTGAAATGGAACCATTCGGTAACTGCAGTGATCTGAGGCTGTAAATTACACAAGAGGAAACTGACTATCTCTCTCCCTTGGAGTTCCTTGTGGATGCAAAGTGCCACAGGCATGGCCATTGGATGAGTAGTGCAGCTCCCTATGGACTATGCCACCAGCACTTGAACTTTTCAGTTCAAAGACAAGGGTATTAATTTTTTGCATCAATAGTAAATTTTTGCTTTAATTGTTGGGTGTCAAGTGGAGTTTTACTCATAGTGACCCTGTGGACAACAGATCCACACATTTCCCACCTCCGTCCTGTGCCATCGTCACTATCTCCACCACGCTTAAGCCCATTGTTACAATCGTTTTGTCAATTCATCTTTTCTAGAGTCTTCTTCCCTTTAACCATCCAAGCAGGAGGTCTTTCCCCAAAATTGAGCTCTTCTGATCCATGTCCAGACCGTGTGAAACAAAGTCTCATAATCCTGTTGTAAGGAACTCTGGCTGCATGTGATCTAAGATTGATTGGGGTTTTAATTGTTGTTGTTAGCTACGATCAAATTGAGTCGTAGCAGCCTCGTGAACCTCACCTTATTCCAAGTCATCCTCACATTGTTCTGTCACTGTTTCAACCCGTCTCATTGCAAGTTCTTTTGTGCATCATGGGATAGTCAATATTCTTGAGCAATACCTCGATTAGATGGCATTAGTTCTTCTCTGATCTTTCTCATTCTGTGTCCAAGTTACACATGCACATGTAGCCATTGAAGACACCATGGCTGGAATTGGACAGCCACACGTTAGCCTTTACCCTGGCTCCCTTGCTTTTTAACTCTTTAACAACGTACCTTTACATCCATTGCCTCTGATCCTTCTGGGGTCTTAGCTTCTGCTGCCTCAATTTTGTGACACAAACATCACAATTTTGCAATGAATATTAGTTGCAGTGATTAATATAAGTCCATGCAGCAGAATGGGGGACCATGCCTGACCATGGAGCTTTCATTTTTGTGCTAGGATGTTATAGACGGAGATGGTTCACCTTCATGAAGCTGGTAGAAGTCAGACCCAGCGTCCGCACACTGTCCCTGCTCCTTTTCCAACAGCAGGTAAGTCTGATGTAATATTTCATTTGATTTCTTTACTGCTGCGTCTGTGGGTGCTGAATTCAAGAACATTGATCAAGATTTGGCAGATAGGTCCACTTGTGAGGATGTTCGTTTGCTTGATGTTGAGGTGCAATGCATATGAAGGTTGTACTCTTTGATATGATCCAGTAAGAACTTCAAATCTTGTTCACTTTCAGTCATTGTTATTATATGATGTCAAGTCATCTATGACTCACTGTGACCCTACGAACAGTAGACCACAGCCTTGCCCTATTCTGCACTGACTTCATGATGTCTGTCAGAAGGAGATGGATTTCAATAACCTGGTTAATTAATGACCTAAAAATGCTTTCCATTAATTCTTATAGGATAATTACCTACAATAGTCTTTTAAAAATTTTTATTACATCATTCATTTTATGCACTAATTCACTTACTTTGTTTCATTCATATACATT
>NW_006399754.1:33513646-33516026 GCF_000299155.1 Elephantulus edwardii
GTTCAGAATTTGTAGCTCTGTGTTTGCCTAAACACACTCCTTCCCTGGTTCATCAGTAATCTTGCAAGCAGCATTCTAGGTTCTTAATGTGGGAAAGCGGACTGGCTTCAGCAGTAACATCTCTCTCTCTCTGCCTCCCAGTTGATTGTGACTCCGAGTGAATCTATAGAACAGGGTAAAACTGCCTCGGGGTAGGTCTTATTTTGAAGTTATTGAGTTTCACTATTTTCGGGGGGCTAACTGAAAGACTGATTCAAAGAACATAATTCTTTCCCAGTGTCACTCTCTTTAGCAGAAAAGCAGTAAGCTCAAACAAAGAATTGATCGACTCTAGAACAAACATAAAATATGGCTGGCATATCTGATTTAGGTGTAAGATGGAAATAGTTTATTTGACAAATAAAGACATTCAAAGTGTGTTGTTAGGATTTTTCTTTTTCATTCACATACATTGTATTTCACACAATCCTTCATTTACATTGTGTTTCATACGATCATTCCCATTTATTTTGTCTTATTGAATTAATCACCATTTATTCGGTCTTTTCAGATCCCACTACAACTTTCCTAATTCCCTCCCTCAGGCCACCAAACTCTGTGGTCTTAGGACTTCCCTCCCACCATGAGCCCCAGACCCCCTGCCCCCACCCCTTCCCTCTTTGGACATACATACACAACTTACTAGTTATTCTTCCATTTTTACAATAATGATTTTATGTAGTATTTGTTTTTATGAAACTGAATTATGGAACAACACTCAAGAACAACAGTTTAGAAAAATATTATATAACATGGAAGAGACAGGGAAGTATTTTAGTGGATGTTAGCATTTTTAAGAATGACTTTTCTATCCAGTGGCTTAACCCTGACCACAGGGCCAGGTGAGACCTGTAAGTAAAATGAATCTTCGAGACTCCACCAGCCACCATAGCTCCCCTGGGGCATGGTCTCAATCTGCCCTGTTGGCAGGTTCCCCGTCTTACACCATCAACAGTTGTGTGAGCCATTTCTTTCTCATAGGATGTGTTCTTATACCCTCAAGGAGGTTGGCTAGTCTTGCCAGTACAATGAGCAGATTCAGAGGCAGAACTTGGGGGAAACAAGAACTAGAAAAAGCAGTGAACTGTCTCTGAAAATCCACCAGAGCTTAGCTATAAGTTGGCTCTAACTCAACAGTATACAACAACAACAACAACAACAACTTATTTAAATCATGTAGTACTTCTGTAAAAAAAAAAAAATTAAGATATCACAAGCGAATGCCTTTAAAAAACAAATTTGTTCTGTCAAAGTTCAAGAGTCTCCAAGTCCAAATTCATGGTGCAGACTTGGGAAAATTTGTCTCTGCAAATTGAGGAAGAAAAATCTCTCTGCTTCAGCATCTGTGGGTCTGTCCTTCCTTGAAGATCACAACATGTCCCATTCTTCCCCAGTGCCAACAACCTTCTTAGATTTGTGGCCCAGATCCGAACAGTGTACTCTACTCCGGACAATTCTGTCTTTTTGGTACAATCCCCTCACCTGAGGTTAGCTTTCCTCCTCTTTTATTGCTGGTGAGGTATAAGGCCTTTTTGACCAAACCCAACGGAGATTTCACTTACATCTGATTAAAGTTATAATGATAATTAAAAGTGTAGCAAATATCTGGTATATCAGGCCATGAAGCTGAGTAAGAAACTTCAACATTCTATCACTAAATACATTTTTTAAGAACACCATTCTATTTGTGATAACACCCTCTCTTGTAAATATCCTCAGGTTCTTTTTAATTAGCTCCACATCTCAAGAGGTGTTCTTCTCACTCTTTTTATTTTTTTTGGTAGGGTTTGTTTGTGTAATTACTTGCTTTTCTAAAAAAAATTAGGGTAATTTATTTGTAAAACTCACTAAACTTTTCTTCCAACATGTCTCATTTTTAATTAAACCATATGGCATTTTTGTGTCTATGTCATATTGTGCTGTTCATTTTGCCAAGTTTTATTTGTGTTTTTGTCTTCCATGCTTCTATTTAATAAGCATATGAAATATAATAAAAGTTTACTATCTTAGTGTGCTAATTCTAATAATGGTTAGTTCTGGATAACTCTTTTTTTATTTTAAATTCCAATTTGCATTTTCCTACTTCTTTGCAGTCCCTGTACTTTTTGAATATATACAACATATTGTGAATTTTACGTTTTCAAATATTAGCATTTTTGTATTCTCCTGTGTGATTAACTGCCTCTGAAAACCTGTCAGAGGGTCAGCTGTGGGTCTGTTCCAACTCTACGGTACAAAACAACAACAAGATACAGAGTATTAGGACTTATTCTAGGACTTAAAAAAGTTAATTGGATATTATTACACTGTGTATATATTTTGTTTTATGCAAAAACTAGTT
>NW_006399754.1:33517886-33526334 GCF_000299155.1 Elephantulus edwardii
TGACATGCAGAAATGCAGATTTTTCAAAGGTAGACTCCCAGATCTCTCCTCACAGACATTTCAGTGTGAATTCAAATCATCATCTCTTCCATTCAAAGTTGTGCACTTTAATAATTTACAAAACAGAGATGTGAAAAAATATATTGTTAAAAGGCTGAATCTAATCCAAATTGCGTACAACAGCAAAAAAAATATATTTATAACATATATAACATGAATAGTGTATAACAGCCTCTTGTGGTGCAGTGATGAAGCTCTCAGGCACTAACCAAATGGTCCATTGTTCAAACCATCATGAGAGACTCTCTAAGAGAGACAATAACCCCGGTGGTGTGCCAGGAAAATCTATGGAAAAGGACTGTTCTGTCACATAAGGGCATCATGAGTCCAGATTGACCAAAGGGTACACAACAACAATATGTTTTATGTGTGGTTGTTAGGGTCTGTGGAAACGCAGAGTGACTTCTTATATAAACCTAAACCAGACCAGTCTGATTGCTGATAAGTATATGCTGACTCACGGATCACACAAGAAAGCCTCTTACGTCATTTCTTTTTTGAAGGACTTGTCTCTCTTGAAACGTTCTCTAAGTGTGTCAGATGAAATTTCAGCATCTTCGTCTCTAAGAAACATGCTGATTGCACTCCCTCCAAGACTCTTTGCTCCTCTGGCAGGGACAGTTGGTGCTCTTCTCCAACACCACTCACAATACAAACACATCGAAGGAAGACCTTCCACAAGATGGATGGACACGGTGACATTCACTATGGGGTAGAGCATATTAAACATTGCGAGTATGGCACACCACAGGACAAGGGTCAGATCTGTTGTTCAGAGTGTCTGTTGTTCACTGTGAGTCCAAGTCTACTCAGAGACATCTAACCGCAACAAAGAAAATATGATTGCAGTGAACAAATGCTTTTCTGTATGCTAGAAATTCATTATTCATGGATCCGTTATGAGTAGCAGCCAACTTGACAGTACTTCAGAACTACATACACCTGTCGTGTATAATTGGCTTTCTGTTATTGGTCAGGTTGGAGGTGGTTTATTTTTAACTTTGTGACCTTGGGTAGTTTTTCCTACATGTATGTCTTAAAGCTGAGTACTTGTTAGTGATGCTGTTGAAAATGTCAAGACTCGTCTCAATCTATTTCCCTCTAGCTTTGGGCTTTTCTTGAGAATACTAGGACCTTTGCTTTTCTGAACTTAACGTTCTACCTCCTCTACTCTGGAATCTACCAGTCTTTCCTTGAGTTGCTGTCTAAAAATCTATTAGCAGTATGGTCCTTAAGCTCATTTTTTTCCTTCTGTCTGCATAAGATCATCATTAACATCCCTTCAAGAACTGTGAGGAAAAGGATTGTTGAATTTTGTTGTTGTTGTCATGTTCCGTGGAGTCACGAGTGACCCATAGCATACCTATGTGTACAGAACCTTTGAATACTGCCTTGTCCTGAGCCAGTGTCACTTACTCCAACACACCATCCCCATTGCCCATTTACTGTATCAATCCATCTCATCTGGAGTCTTCTTCTCCTGCGCTGTCTGTCCACTCTTCTGAACTTAATGTCCTTCTCCAAGGACTGGTCTCTCCTGGCCACATGCCCAAAGTATGTGAGATGAAGCTTCAAAGGCAAGAGCCTCCAAGGAGAGACTTGGTTTCACCCTCTCCAAGACAGACCTATTTCTTTTCTTGGTGATCCATGGTATTTTCAAGACTTTTCCCCAAAACCACCACTCAAAGACACAAATTCTTCTTCTGTCATCCTTGTTATTGTCCAAATCTTTGATGTACAGAAAAATTTCAAAGTCCATGGCCTGGATTAGGCACACCTTAGTCTCTAGACTGACATTGTTGCTTTTCAGTCCTCTGGAGAAGTCCCTGACAGCAGATATTCCCAATGCAATACGTCGTTTGATTTCCTGAGTTCTGCTGCTAAGAGGGCTGGTTGTGGAGCTGAACAAACCATTTGGTTGCTCCAAGTAGAATAAGAACGATTTTCCCTTGTCCGCCTAGACCAGAAACGGAAGTGCACATTGAAAACTTAAATTCATATCAGTATACCAGTATCTTGTTCGTGTTGTTGTTGCTGTTGTTGTTAGGTGCTGTAAAGTCATGTCTGACTCACAGCGGCCCTGTAAACACCAGGTCTGAACCCTGTCCTAGCCTGTGCCGTCCTCACAATCTCTAACACACTCAATCCCATTGTTGCACTCACTGTGTCGATCCACCTGATTGAAAGTTTTCTTCTCTTTTGTCTTTCTTTTACTTTTCCAAGCATAATGTCCTTCTCCAAGGAAAGTTCACACTTCACAACATGCCCAAAGTGTATGAGACCAAGTTTTATCAGCTTTGCCTCCAAGGAGCACTTGGGGTGCACCTTCTTCAGTACACAGCTGTTCTTTTGCCAGTTTTTGGGATATTCAGTTCGCTAACAGCACGGTTCAAAGGCATCAACTCTTCTGTCATCCTTTGTTGTCTAACTCTCAGCAGTATGACAAGTGATTGAAAAGACCATGGCTTGAACTGGGAACATCTTAGTCCTAAAACTAACATCACTGCTCCTCCAAATTTGGGGAGGTCCTTGGCTACAGACTCCCCCCCCCAATGTAATATGCCTCCTAATCTCCTGACTGATGGTATCAAGGGTATTGTGAATTCAAATAAGACGAAGTTGTTGACAGTTTCCATCTTTTCTCCATCTATCATGATGAAGTCTCCTGATGGAGCACGAGTGCCCCACAGCTCCCTATTTATTTGATAGTAACTGAAATAAGAAAGATGCCAGTAGTGTGCTGAGTGGATAATAAAATGTCTTGTATTTCAACAAATTTGAATCTATCAGACATGCTGCAAGAGAAATGTGGGATCAAAAATCCAATGGGATAGATCACCGACCACACAGAACCCTACTAGAGAAGTCAAAAGGCTACAATTCAGTTTGGCAGCAAGAAATAATCATGGAGGACAGCTTCCAAAATATACTTGCAGTCACAGTAGCATTCAATATCATAGCTTTATGCCAGTGTTACAAATTATTAGCCCTTCCAGTTATGGTTCTCCCCTCCAGTCTTCCAAAAAAACTTGGGCACATGCTCCTAACTCTGCTTCTCTGGGGTAGCTGTCCCAAGGTCAGCTCTGTCTCCCAGCGGGTCTTAGGTTCTCTGCCACAGTCATTGCTGTTCTTCTGTGGGTCTGGCTGGTGCAAGAGTCTCTAGCCCTGAAGGGTACACTGCTGCTTCTTAGGTGGTGGTGAAAATAAAAAGTTCTTCCACTGAGTTTGCTCAGTTTAGTGGTGAGACAAGTCAATCCCTATTGTGGATTGGCTAGCTCACCCTGTTTGCAGAGTCCTACCCCTCCTCATGGCAAACTCAGAGCAGTGGCTGGGAAAGCCATTTCTAACAATGAACCCTTAACATTACACTGCTCTAATAATTTTACTTTTCAATCCTAGGAAAATTATTTAACCTATTTGTTATTGTAGTTGCTGTGTACCATCAAGTTGGAACTTGACCCTCCAGTGGGTTTTCAGATGCGGTAAATCACAGGAAAGGAAATTGCCAATCTTTCTCAGACGTATCAGCTGGTGGGGTCAAACCATGGGCTTTGGGTTGACTGGGCAATTCCCTACTACAAAACCTTCAGAGCTCCCTAAGTTTCGGAGAAGGATGAAAATAGTGTTCACTTCATGGAGTTGTGGAGAATAATGTGTCATAAGGGCAAAGTATCTGACATATTGCATTCACTCAGTACATTTAAGCACTCATTCATATGCCATAAAGATTATTGCAGCATACAGGAAGAAAAGTCATTTAAGCAATATTTTTTGCTTAAGGGAGAATTTAAATTAAACATATGCTCACCCTCAAGTGTAAATTCTCAATGGAAGATTTTAAAAGTGGAATTTAGTGGGAGTGAACATTGAATATGGAAAAGAAAATTGCAAAAGCTTGTAACCTTGGCTTTAGGTATGTGAAGTTCTGAAGAATGCTTCAAGCCGTTGGCACTCTAGAATAGCATCTCAAACATTTCATTTGTGTCCTATTTCAGTTGGGTCATTTTAAACTGAAGTCATCACTTCCTTGACTCACGTTCTCCACCAAGAGTAGAAGCAGACAGCCACCATCACATCGCATGTCTCATTCCACCATATGACTTGCAACTCTTCCTTTCAATAGCTAGCTCCACGTGATCGAGGGAGTACTATTCTTACCATTCTATCCACAGACACCTCTGTTATCACTATATTTCAACCCATGGAGATTCCCCATGCAGCTTCGGAGGCTAGAAACTGCCATGCGAGGACACAACTCCTCTTTCTCCTTTGGAGATTGATGGTGAATTTGAACTGCTTACTTTTATGTGACAAGCTCAGGTGATCTCTGTTAGTCTGGAAAAAGAGGGCCAAAGAGAAGAATGAAGAATTCAGAACTTAAATGCTGATGGCCTTGCTGTTGAAGATAAGAAAACAGTCTTGCCTGTTTAGCTAAGCTAGCAGGCAGCTCGTAAATCAGAGTGGAATGTCCCTCCCTAAAGACTCTGTTTATAAAAATCCTCCCCAGTAAGTTCACAGTGTGACTTCCCATTCTGCCTCTCCTCACCCTGGAGCTCCCCTTCCCCACCCCCCTTAATAAAGCTGCATTAAGCTTTCTCTTGTTCTCTCTGATTTCTTCTTTAAGTCCACTAACCTAGCCTAACCTAACAATCTCTAATTCAAAGAAATAACTTTGAGAAGTCTTTGGAACTCAGCAAAGGAATTTACTATTAATGTTCCTTGTTGATTTTGAATTCTTAAATGAACTGAGTTAAGAAAAGCCAGAGTTCATCTGAAATCAAAGTTTTCTCTCTGTTTCATATACTGCTCCACTCCTAGGGAATTGTTTAACCTTATTTTTCTTATTAAGAGTTGTCGAGTCGTAGGGAACTCATAGTGACCCTATGAGTGAAAGTCCTCAACACCTGGGTGTCTTTCATCCTCTCTCCAGGTTCATAGGGTTTCCAGAGGCAAGCTATTATGGAAGTGGATGCCACTCCTGCTTCCAAGCTTGTTTTAATCTGGGAACACCACCAAATTTGACACATCAGTGTCACAGTGTTCAGCTTCACAGCAACCACAAGTTACCTCTGTACAGCAAGTGGACAGACCAGGGCTATATGACCGGGAAGAATGTTTGAATGAAAACATGATTAATATAAGTTTGTCTTAAGAATGGTAACTAACTGAATTTAAATGATATTTTCAAGTGATGGCACAAGAGACATGATTGACTGAGAGCCAATGTGAGAAAAACAGCATTACTCTACTGAAGAAGGTAAAGAGGCCTTGACGCATTGACATAACTGCCTAGGACAGCATTGTGAAGTCCAGGTCAAACAGAGACCACAGCTGATTCCAGAAAGGAGAACATCTCAAGATTATCTAGAAGTGATTTCATAAGAAAGATATTTTGAATTAGGTAACTGTGCTGTGGATGACACGTTTACCTTCTTTATAGTAAGTTTTTATTTAAGTCATTGAGTTGTGCAGTGAGAAGGGTAATGCAAGACTCTGTGTGTAATATAAATGAAGTGATATAGATTCAATTCTGCTCTCTTGAGATGTGTGTATGTAATGACATATGGGAAGGTATTTAATGATCCTTCAGGGTGCTGAAAGCAAAAAAAAAGGACTTTCCTGCACAATAGACAGAGAATGTATGTGGGCCTTCCCCTGCTATTAGATTTGGTGTTTAATTTCATTTCCTAAACGACAAAAGAACTAATTTCTGCTTGTTAAAGTATTTTTTAAATATGTGTGTTTTCTCTGTCATTTCTTCGCTAGAAAGCAACAATGTCATTTGAAAAGCTAAGCTGTGCCTGATACAGCTACGGCATTTTCAGTTACTTTATTTGCCTCCGAGAGCTGGACAATGACTAAATGACAGGAGAAGAATCTGTGCTTTGGAGTCACAATGTTGGAAAAAATGCTGAGTATCGCAGGGGCTGCCAAAAGAACAACAGATCTGTCCAGGAGGAAGTGAAACCATGATGCTCCTTAGAGCCACGGATGGTGAGACTTGATCTCCCATGCTTCTGACAGGGAGTCAGGAGGGGCTAGTCCTCGGAGAAGGGCATCATGTTGGAGAAAATGCAGGGTCAGGGAAAAGAGGAAGATCCAATTGAAATGGATTGGCACGATGTCTGTAACCAGGTGTTCAAGTGTATTGGGGACAGTGGGGCCCGTGCAGAGTAGTGAGGAGAGAAGTGCAGATTTGCTGTTCATAGAGTTGCTATGTGTTGTAGTCACTTCAAGGCTCGCTAGTAACAGCAGACAGCTGAGACTTCAGGAAGACCTTTATTAGGACTGCAGAGCCCTTTCCTTCCGCTCCCAGAATGGCTACTGAAATGATCCAGTCACAGGAAGCAGCCGCTGTGCTGTTGCTGTCAAGGATGTGACGCTGTTCTGCCTTCTTTCCCAGCAACCCCCACCTGCTTGCCTATGTTGTAAAAAGAATCTGTGAGGATCCCCTTCCTCAAGTCCCTTGTAAGAGAATATAAAACCCCTCTCTAACTCTTGGTGGGAGCTGATTTTCTGCTTAAGAGCCAGCCGGCAGTTTCTCCTCAATAAACTGTCTTTCTTGGCCTGAACTGGGTTCTGTCCATCCTCGGCAACTTTACCACGTTTCCTCTGTCACTGCTTTCTGTTCCTCGCCCTGGGAGTTACTCCCTTTCTTCTGGGGCTGGTCCTGTTACGTGGAATCGAGTTGAAGATGACTCATAGTGAGCCTGTGGACAACACACCTGAGCCCTGTCATATTCTTGCCACCCTCATAATATCTGACACACTAGCTCATTGCTGCTGTCAATGAGTCAGTTCACCTGTTTGAGACTCTTCATCTCCTTTGCTGTCCTTCCATCTTACCAAGCACGACGTTCCTCTCCAAGGAATAGCCTGTCCTAGAAACATGCCCGATGTAGGTGAGATGAAGCTTAACCATATATACTTCTAAGAAGCACCCTAGTTGTACCTTCTCCGTGGTACGTCTGATTATTCTTTATGCAGCCCATGGAATATTCAGTACTCCTCTCCAAAACCATAATTCAAAGGCTCCAACTCTTCTTTTATCATTCAGTGTCCAGCTCTCAGATGCATAACAAGTGAATGAAAAGACCATGGCTTGAATTAGGCACACCTTAGTCTTCAAACTGGCATCATTACTCCTCAATAATTTAGAAAAGTCCCTGACTACAGACATTGACTCTTGACCAAATGAATTATGACCACATAGGATTTGTTTTTGGTTTACTTCCTGCTAATGGTGATCCAGACTGTACCATCTTCTTAGCATAATGAGCTCTAATGGAAGACAAGAGCCACTCTTCAACAAAGAACATCCATGGGAAAGAATAACGGTGGTTCATAGAAAAGAGTATCTACTGAAAGAGAGAATCAGCGTCGTTCTCCATTTTCAAATCATATATTCCATGACATGATTACACCTGGGGCACATCTGAAGTTAGAGTCCTTTTCCCCACAGGATAATTTAATTGATGGTACACTGAAGGCAAAAGCACATCTCTCACGCCATTCCGTGAGATTCTTAGGGAGTCTAAAATAAGTACCTAAAGCTGAGAGATAGAATTTTAAGATTCTGACATCTTAAATGGAACTGTCTCCATGGATTCCACACCACACTAAGAGCTTGTCATGATAAAGGAGCAACAGAATATGGAAATTCTGAGCAATGTCATTAATAATACACGAAAGCAAAATACTGTTGAAGATCTTCCAAAAAAGGCTAGAAGAAAACATTGAGAGAAAACTTCCAGAAGTTAAGCTGGCTTCAGAAGAGACATGACACCATGGTTATCACAGCTAAAGACAGATGGGACAAGGGTGAAAGCAGGGGATGCAAGAAGAACGTCTCTCTGTGTTTTATTTACTAGGTAAAAGCAATGAACTGTGTGTATCATAACAAACTATGGCTAACATTGAGAAGAGTAGCATTCCAGAACACTTAATTATGCTTTTGTAAAAATCTATATGTAGATGAAGAAGTTGTTCTATGAACTCTGCAAGGTTTAAAATTTGTAAGGATGTGCTTCCAGGTTGTGTTCTTTCTCCATAGCTGGTCCTTCTGTCTGTTCCCTAAATCATCCATGAAACTGGACTTTATGAAGAAGAATGTGGTATCAAATTTGGAGGAAGAACTTTCAACTGCATGTTTTATGTAGATGATACCACCTGTTTGCTGAAAGTAAGGAAAACCTTAAACACTTACTGTAGAAGATCAATGATTCTACTCTTCTATATGGACTATAATTCAATATCAAGAAGACAAAATCTACACCAGTAGGCCAACAGGCAACATTATGATACATAGGGAAAAGATTGATATTGTTAACAATTTCATACTACTTTGATCCATTATCTACAACGCTGGTACCCCAGTCAGGAGATCAG
>NW_006399754.1:33527529-33548398 GCF_000299155.1 Elephantulus edwardii
AACAACATACTTAGAAAGTTATATGCTATGAACTTTGGAAAACGTGTTTAAACAAAGTTCAAAAACTCTGTGTGTGTGTGTGTGTGTGTGTGTGTGTGAGCGCAAGCGCATATGCATGTGTGCGTGTGTATGTATGTGTGGTGCTGTCATATATGTCATAAATTCTTTTAGCAGCTTGTTTCTTTATGGTACTTATATTTCACTAGAGGATTCAAATGTGGATCCAGTGAGCTAATGCAGAAAACATCTACACAACTAACGGGTTCACTCGAGGGTTCAAGTGGGGATCCTGTAAAAATGTCCAGCAGTTGTTCCATTGTGCTTTGCTTGGTTAGCTGTATATAAGGTCATGTCACCTCTTAATGGGTGAAAGCTGTATATGGACATCCATTCCTGTAATAGTTCAGTCCTTGAATCATCTAAGACCTCACTAATGATTTGGACCATTAATATTGGAACTTATGTTAGTAGACAAGTCTATCAGGAGATATGTGTGGGAAATGTCCTAGTACAAAGATCACTTACTCAAGCTTAATCTATTACATCAAATATGCATATTAAATGCTATTAAAATTTTTCCATAGATATGGTAAATGGCTGTATGGTAAGTAGCAGTAAGACTCCACTGGATGTTTTTACCTCATAATTTTTTTTGTCTCAAATTACTTACTTTGGGGTCCTAATGTACTAAAATTGAATGATGGGAAAGTCATTTCAGAAAAATACAACTTTCCTTTTTGTGATGTAATAAAGTTTCATTAAATTTGAGTAAAAGAAAATGGTTGCCATTCAATAATCAGAAAAAAGTGTTTGCATTTCAAATCCTGTGTACAGAATTATGAATTCTTTTAATCAACTAGGAGATCTATACCTTTAAAGACATTATTAAGACCGTAACTGAAAAAGTGAATTTTCCTGAAACTGGAGATTGATTGCCAGCACATGAACTCCAGTCTTACAGACAATAACAGGATCTCCAATGTACTTTGTTAGTTACCTGATAATCATTTCTTCTATTACTTATACTTATTATATTCCAACATATGCAGTAGTCTGCCTTTGTATCACTTCTACTCTACAAGGGTGGTGTGAGGCCTTTCATAGAAATCAAGAATAGTAAGTCATTGTTGTCTGGTTAGAACTAACTCACAGCTGGTCTTCCAGTGGGTTTTCAGAGGCTGTAAGTGACACAGGAGGTAACTGCCCATATTTCTGTCTCAGAACAGCAAGTGGATTTGAACTGCCTGCCCAGGGTCTTAACTGAAACGCTAATACCCTCTGAGTTTCTATTTCAACACCTGTGGCATTCTGTCAAGGTTCTAAAGGTATAACCTTTATGAGAGAAAACATTACTCTTACCTCTTTGGAGACACGAATGATTTTGAACCATAGACCTTTCCTTTTAAGTTTAACATGTAACATACTGTGTCATACAATGCTAATTGGGACCAAGTTTTAGCCTTTGTGTATCTTGGTCATAGAGACAGACATAGAGAGTATCTAAGCATAATATCAGCAAGGATATTTTAATTGCAATCTCAGCCATTCATATTTCTAGCCTTTGCAGTATCATGTGTGATTCTGTCAGTATCCCCCAATTCAGAGGTCTATTTCCTAAGCTTACTTAGGGGAAAGTCTGGATTTGATGACTGTTGTTGTTATGTGCCGTCGAGTCGTTTGCGACTCATAGCGACCCTATGTACAACAGCCCTAAACCATGCTCTATCCTGTGCCAATCTCATTGCCTCTGACACACCCATCCCGATTACCCCAGTCACTGAATCAATCCACCTCATAGAGGGTCTTCCCCTCCTGCGCTGTGCCTCTACTCTACCCAGCATGAGGTCCCTCTCTAAAGACCTGTCTCTCCTTACAACATGTCCAAAATATGTCAGATGAAGCCCCAGAATCCTTGCCTCCAAGGAGCAGCCTGGTTTAATCCTCTCCAGGATGAATCTGTTTGTTTTCTTGGCAGTCCATGGTACATTCAATACTCTTCTCCAGCACCACAGCTCAAAGGCATCAATTCTCCTTCTATCCTCCCTAGTCATTGTCCAGCTTTCTGATGCATAACAAGTAATTGCAAAGATGGCCTGTATCAGGTACACCTTAGTCTCCAGACTGATATAATTGCTCTTGAGTACTTTGGAGACTTGAATACTTTGATGACTAGATAAATATAATAATTATATTGTCATTAATTTTCTTTAGAAACCATTCTCAAAATCATCCCAAGGAATTTTAGCTCAATTTAAGTTACTGTGGAAAAGCTATGATTTCTGGTTTTAGATTACCAAATGTGTAACCAAGAAGAACCTGCCCTATTTGCTGGAGAAGGAACGTGAAACCAATCTTTAAGAAACTGACCCATGTTGTTCTATGTATTGTTGTTGTTGTTATGTGCCACCAAGTCGTAGATGACTCATAGCGACCCTATGAACGAAAGACCTGAACGCTTGAATAACTTTGTTTCTCCACATTCATAGAGTTTCTGGAGGCAAGCTGTTTCAGAAGTGAATGCCACTCCTGCTTCCAAGCTTGTTTTAACTGGGGAGCTCCACTAAACACTGTCCACCATGGGTGACCATTAACACATATGACACATCAATGTCACGATATTCAGCATCACAGCAACCATGAGTTACCTCTGTACAGAAAATTCTATACCAGTGCTATACCATTTAGAAGGATGTTTGACCAAAAACAACCAGGCCTGAGGGCTACAGATTAAATCACCCAACTTTGGCTTGGTAGCATCACTCTCTATCTGCTAGGCCAACAGAAGTCCTTTGTTGTTGTTGTTGCTGTTGTTGTTGTTGTTACGTGGCATTGAGTCATAGATGGCTCGTAGCAACCCTGTGAATGAAAGACCTGAACGCTTGAATAGCTTTCATCATTTCTCCACGTTCATAGGGTTTCTGGAAGCAAACTATTTTGAAATGGATTACACATAAAATTATAATTCCTTCAGAATATATTGAAAAACATCATTCAGGCCTTGTATCATTATACAAATATGAAAGTTTATTATTTCAAAGGATACGGAGAGTTGAGTCTCAGGAGGGCTTGTGAGGCCACAGCATGAGGAAATATGCTTTCACACACAATCTGTAAAGGTCATCAAGCAAAGCCTGTACTGTTAAGGGGTTATGCTTCCAACCTGAAATCTTGCAGTTTCAAACTACCAGCTGTTCCCTGTAAGGAAAATGGGCAAAGTCCCCCCAAGTGATTTATTGCCTCTGAAAAGCAGTTGGGGGATCAGTGATGAGCCTACGCGACTTGGCCGCACACAACAGCAAGAGCAAGCTGGTGAGGAAGGGGTGTCAAGGGCCACCATATGGGAACCGCTGAGACATCCAGTCGCCAAAGTCTTCACATTCTCCAAGTGCCACATGCTCCCTCGGGGGGGGGGGGGATTAACCTACATTTAGGAGAGTTGGCATATTTAAGAATTCACTATGCATAATTAAAGTTTCATCATTGATTCTTGGATCAGTCAACTCTTTGGAAACTATGATAGAATATCTATGCTCTGTTAGCAAATATTGGTAGTTATTATACCATATTGTTGATATTGTTGTTATGATTTTGAGTCAAAACAAACTCATAGGTGACCCTGCATTGGGTTTTCAAAAGCTTTAAATCTCACGGAAGGAGACTGCCCATCTATGTCTCAGGGAGCTGTTGGTGGATTAGAACCACACACCTTTGTGGTAGCAAGTGCCACTCCTTACCACGAAGACACCAGAGCTGCCTACTAGACCATATTTTGATCGAATGTTTGAGACTTTAAATTGAGGTTCTTTTTTGGTTTTACTCTAGTTAGTCAATTGGCCACAACTGTGGTGGTAAATGTATCGCTGCTATGCTAGAAGGTAAGCTGCAATTATTTCAAGTACAGACAGGTCCCTCAGAGTGGAGAACTGAGTTCAGACTGAGTCAGAACCAAAATTGGCCATTCACTTTTGAAGGAATGGACCCTTGCAAACAGCATGGACTGCAGTGGTGTATTATCTGAAATAGTACCGGGAGGTCAGAGGTCATCAGGTTGGAAGGCTTCAGTCTTGGTAGATAGCAGCAATAACAGGTTTAGGAACAACAGACACTATGACAACTGCGTACAATTATGCAGAATTTCATTCTGCTGTAGGTAGAGTCGCAGTGAAATGGAGCCAGCTGAATGATACCGAGTTAGTTACAAGTGGGCAGCATACGTCAAAGTGCTGCTTCCATAGTTTTCTCAGACTTGACTTTGGCAGAAACTCTTCAGTCTCTTACAGGCTTATGTTCAATGGACAAGGATCAAGTGCCAACGTTTAACAGGACAGCAAGTAATGAATGTTAGGGGAGCATGAGGAGAGATAAGAACTCTTTCACACTGTTGGGGGGACCGTAAAACAATACAACCACTATGGAAGGCAGATTGACACTTCCTCAAAAAGCTGAACACAGAAATTCCATATGACCCAGCTATACCACTGCTTGGAATAAACCTCGACAAAGTAAAAACTGAGGCTCTAATGGAGACTTGTACACCAAAGTTCGTAGCAGCGTTATTTACCAATGCGAGAACGTGGAAACAGCCCAAAGTCCAACCACAAACGAATGGATTGAGAAATGATAGTACATTCACACAATGGAATACTGTGCAGCCTGCAGGAACAGTAATTTTGAAAACCACTTACCTAACTTGGGAGGGACTGGTGAGCATTATGCTGAACGAACTAAGTCAGTCTCATAAGGACAAATACTGTGCAAGACCACTATTGTAGAAATAGAAAGATAACTAGTAAAACACAAATGAGGATCCAAGGCAAAGAAATGAGGATGGGGGGCAGCAGAGAGTCATCATAGGATCCCACAATTTGATGGGTGTAGGGAGGGGTGGGTAAAGGAAAGGGGGAAGATCCGGTGTGAAAAACAATGTATACAAACTTTCTAAGTAAACCAGCATAAGATAAATTTTTTGTTTTTTAAAAGAAGCATTAATTTAAAAGAATTTTTGCCTCTACTGTTCCAAGTCAACAAAATTCACACAATTTAATGATGTTGTGAACCAGATCCTGATATGTTTCTAACTTAAAAATAAAGAATTGGGGAAAAGAAGAAGAAAGAACTAGATAAGCAACCTCCTAGTCTACTTTTGTGAAGGACTGATGCGTGTTGTCACTTATGATGTAATTTTCTACATTGTTCAGCGTTCTTTATTGCATCACCCACTAGAGTTTGTTTAATCTACATCAAAGTTTGTTGCAATGTTCTATTTAACTACAGGACTGCAAGATGAAAATATTCTTATATTCAGGCAGTGACAACATTAACATTACAGAGTGCTGTCAGCTGGGACCCAAATAAATGTTCTCTCAGGGCACAGATTAAAGAAATGTGACTAACTGACTCAGATAATATTTTTCCAACTTCTGCTACTACCATTCTTAGAGTGTAAGAATTGTCTCTAAACAGAATTTTGATATACTTGCTTTTCTGGTTACATAAAACCCAAGTCCAATTATGTGACTATACCTTCATTACCAAAGTTATGGGAGAAGTGTACATCAGTACATCATGTTTTAGATTAAGTATTAAAATATGGAAGACAGTTCCTTATTTGAAGATGAATAAAAATATATGAACTGTCCATAAATTATTTTCAATGCCCACTACTTATGGTACTGAGATTCAGGTTTTAAAGAAAGAAAATAGCCAGGAACCTTGAACACAAAGAGAAGGAAAAGAAAATTATATATAACTCAAAATACTTCTTTCATAAAAAATAACGTTAAGTTTGTCAGAATAAGGGAAAACTAAGCTAAGAATTTTTCTTTTTTCCCCCCCTTTATTTTTGCATGTTTAAAACTTGCTGTTGTCACTAAGTTCCATTGAGTCAGCTGTAACTGAGAACAAGCGTATGGGCAGTGATCTGAATCCTGCCCTATCCTGTGCCATCCTCACCGTCTCGGACACACTCAAGTCCACTATTCCAGTCACTGAATCAGTCGAGCTCATTGAGGGTCTTCACCTGCTGTGCTGACCCTCCACTTTTGCAAGCATGATGTCCTTTTCCAAGGATTAAACAACATACCCAAAGTGTGTGAGATAAAGTCCCATTCCTCTTGTCTCTAAGGAAACACCCTGGCTGCCCTTTCCCCAACTTGTTCTTCCTTTTGGCGGTCCAAAGGGTATCCCATACTCATTTCTAAGGTGTTAATTCTTCTTCTGTAATCTTTATTCATTGCCCAACTTTTACCTGCATAGTAAGTAATTGAAAAGTCTATGGTTAGGATCACTTTAGTCTTCAAAGTGACGTCACTGTCCTTCAGCACCATGGAGGGGTCCCTGACAGAAGATAGAGTTAAAGCTTATCTCCTTCCATCTAGAACTAAAGAATAGCAAGCCTTCCTAGGAATACTAGGTCCTTTGTGGTCTCTTATTCCGCACTTAGCTCAGATACTTTCCCCTGTACATTGGTTAGTGAATAAAGGAGCAGTTTGGGATTGGACTAGCAAAGGTGACCTAGCATTTCAAGAGGCCAGAGCAACTAGCTATCAGGTTCAGGTGTTGTTGTTGTTAGGTACCTTTGAGTTGAACGTGATTCATTGTGACTTTCTGAACAACAGATCTGAACACTGTCCTGTCCTGTGCCATCCTCATCAGCTCTGCCATCTGTGAGCCCATTACTGCAGCCACTAGGTTAGTCTGTGTTGAGGGTCTTCCTGTCTTTGGCCATCCCTCGACCCATCTAAGCATGACGTCCTTCTTTAAAGACAGTCTTTTATAGCAACATGTCCAAAGTATGTGAGACGAAGCCTTGGCATCTTTCAGGCTTTACGAATTATAAACCCAGGGCAAGAATGTAAATTAAATGTGACCTGTTACCCTGAAGGTTATATAGTGAGATCTTCAGCAACACTACTCACGATTTCCACTTGGACTCTGGCCTCAGTTATGGAAAGGAGCAGAGACAAGATAGAGGGCCCTAAATAAACAGCTGGGTTCAGTATACACAGCCAGAAGAAGAAATATCAAGGGGCCACACCTACTGTTAAGGGGCACACCAACATCCCCATTCAGAGAGGGAGTCAAAGACTTTAATAAACCCCAGTATGGAATGCCACAGACAAGTGCATTTGCCAAATAATATGCTTACGTCCACAGCACAGCACTCTGCCAGCCAGTCCACTGAGGAATGAACTCCACCAGATCTTAGGCCCAGTCACATACACACTGACAGAGGACATAGCCACCCTCATTGTCCACGATGCCCTGTGTCAGAGGCATATCACTGAGAGCACGAGGCCCCTCTCTGTGAATGTGTGGGGTACTAGCAGGAGAGGATCCTCAAATGAATCTTGTGTGAAGGACAGCTGTGACTCTCTAATCCTCCATCAGCCGAATACGGATGGGTCATTGTGATTGGCACCGCAGGCAGTGGGCTGATGTTGGATCTGCATGGCTTTGGACGTGAACCTAAGCCTATTGCTCTCTGCAAAGACAGTTGGCCTGTTTTCAAGGGACTTGCTCTATGGGTCACTCAAAGGAAACATTAAGAGTAGATGATGAGTCTTAGACCCTTGTGGGGTAAAAAGTTGTGGGAAGTTGCATGGACGAGGTCACATCTGGTCTCATTGAACACATGAACAGGGTGTTGAAGCACGAGAGGTTAAGATGTGATGCTACTCCTTGCAGAAATGGACTAAAGAATCATTCGTGGCCCTTGGATGCATCAGAAAGCGTCACTGAGAAACTCCCTAAATACTTATCAACTATGGACACAAGGACCCTAGATGATGATGAAGATACTGTGACTGAGGACAAAACATGGATAATTGGATAATAATATTCTGTTGACCTTGTCACAGGACCTCTCATGGGAGAAAGAGTGATAGTCCTTCATAATTACCTCATTGGATTTAAGTCAATGGAATATAATAGCTCACCCTTTGACTACACTGGAATTAGGAGCTTAAAAAAGCACTTGGGATAAAAGATACGGTATTGCAAGCCTGAGAAAAGACCTGTCCAGGAACTGTCCTTAGTTTCTCTAATACTACTGCTTGAATTCTGATTGACTGGCAGACCTGTGCTGGGAATGAAAAGCTGCGAAAGAATGATATTGCATTTACAATGAAAAAGACAAGTTCAAGATTTATCCTGAAGTACAATGCTGTTAGTGATGCTGTCATTGTTATGTGCCACCGAGTCCTTTGCGACTCATAGCGACACTATGTACAAGAACCCTAAATGCCGTTCTATCCTGTGCCAACCTCGCCGTCTCAAACACATTCATTCCCACCACTCCACTCACAGAATCGATCCATCTCATCGAGGATCTTCCTCTCCTGTGCTGTTTCTCCACTCTCCCAAACATGATGTCCCTCTCCAAGGACCAGTCCCTCCTTGCAACATGCCCAAAGTATGTCAGACGAAGCTTCAGAATCCTTGACTCCAGGGAACATTCTGGCTTCACCCTCTCCAGGACAAACCTGTTTGTTCTCCTAGCAGTCCATGGTATATTCAACACTCTTCTCCAGCACCACAAACAAGCAAAAGTAGGAAGGGTTGGTGGTGGAGTAGGGAAAGGGTAGATTGAAAACAAAACAAAACAAAACAAAAAAACCCAAACCAACCAAACATGTAGCTGGGTGGGCAGCAACATTGAATAATGGTCTTTCTAACTGGTAAATGTCTTTCATCTACTCTTTTCTGTAGAATGCTTGTCTGTCAGATACTATTATATATATTTAAAAATTGAGATAGACTAGGAAGAAGGATTGGCCATCCACTTCTGTAATTACAGGCCTTCGAAAACCCTATGTATATGTTAGTGATAGGATGCTACTAACATGTATATAAGGGCGGTCTATTAATATGACTATTATACAAATATATGCACCAATAATTAAATCCAAAGAGGAGATTGAGGATTTTCTCCAAATTCTGCTGTCTGAAATGGAACAAACATGCAATCAGGATGCAGTCGTAATTATGGGTGACTGGAACACAAAATTTGCAAGCAAAGAGGAAGGAGTGGCAGTGGGAAGGTATGATTTTGATGAAAAATGAAGCTGGACCTAGAATAATTTAAATCTGCATATTATTTATGTGGCCTTCTGGCAAGAAACTACACTGCAATTCCAAAGGCCTGCAGTTCAAGGCCACTAGATGCTCAGTCTCCTGTGTGAATAACTGCCTCTGAAAACCCACCAGAGGGTCAGCTACGGGTCAGTTCATACTTGACGGTACACAACAACAACATTCACTTATTTATTCATAATAAACAAAACCCTTTTCTTAAAAAAATAAAGCACAAAGAAGACTTTACAAATGGGCCTCACCTGATGAACCAGAATATGACCTTGTGCCCGTGCCACCTGAATTCAACAATCATCTCCAGAACAGGCTCGAGGCATTGAAGGCTAGTGATCAAAGACGTTATGGAATAACATCAAAGATATAATACACGGAGAAAGCAAAATATTCTAAAAGAGCTACAGAAGGAATAAAATACCCAAATGAGTGACAGAAGAGACTCTGAAAATGGCACTGAAGTGTTGAGAATGCAAAACAAAGGGGAGAAACACAGAAATAAGTGAACAGAACAGAAAATGTAAAAGGGCAGTTGGAGAGACAAAGCAAAATAGTATGATGAAACGTGCAATGAACTGGAGCTGGGGAAAAATGTGAAGCACTCGCTTGGCATTTCTTAAATTGAAAGAACTATAAACAAATTCAAGCCTCAAGTGAAAATACTAAGAGATGCTATGGGTAAATCTTGAATGATTCAGGAAGCTTTGAAAAAAGATCAAAGGAATACATAGAGTCATTGCATAAAAAATAATTTGACAATAAAAATTTTTAGGAGAACCATATGAATAAAAATCAATTATAAGGAAAAAAAAGAAGTTTAAGCTGCACTGAAGGCATTGACAAAACATAAGGCCCCAAGGAATCCATGGAAAACCAGCTGATATGTTTCAAAGGACAGACACAGCCCTGGACATGCTTACCAATGTCTGCAAGGGAATTTGGAAGACCATTATTTAGCCAGCTGAAAGCGAACCATATTTGTTCCAATTTCCAAGAAAGGTGATACAACACAATGTAGAAGTTATCAAGTAGCATAATTAGCTTACATGAAATACTGCTGAAGATCATCCAAAATGGCTAGTACAATACACAGACTGAGAATTTGTAGAATTTCAAGTTGGATTTAGAAGAGGTCAGGGATATCATTGTGGGTGTCAGATAGAGTGTGGCTAAGAGGAGAGAACCCCAGATTAATGTCTATTTGTGTTTCATTGACTGTGCAAAGTATTTGACTCTGTGGATCATGGCCTTGAGTCTATTCCTCCTGATTTTAATGACAATTTCAGGTTTGAGGCCTTAAATACTAATGAGCAAAGACCATATGAGCTGTGGGAGGATATAAATAATATCAGCCATGAAGAATGCAAAAGGTCTTTTACAAAGATGGAAGAAGAAGAAAAGACCAAGATGGATGTGAGAGGAGACTGAATATTGCACTATGACACCAAGAAGACAAAGCAAAGGAAAGAAATCAAGAAGTTAAGGAGCTGGACAGCTTTCAAAGGGCAGCTCTGGAAGACAACACAAAGTGTGATAATGAAATGTACAAAAAGCTGATAATTAAATGTACAAAAAAAGAAAATCAAAAGGGTTGAAGTTGCTCAGCATTTCTTAAGCTGAAAGAACTGAAGAACAGATTCAAACCTTGAGTTGCAATATCTAAGAATGCTGTGGACATAATACTGAATGACTTCAAAAGCATCAGTAAAAGATGAAAGAAGTGTGCAGATGCACTATACCAAAAAGAGCTGTCTCACACAGAAGGATTTCATGAGAAAAACATCTGACCAAGAGACAGTGGCAACAAAGAGGAAGTTAAAGCTGCTCTGAAGGAATTGTGGGAAAGAAAAAAACAAAACAAAACAACAAAATGTTTGGACGGAATACCAGTGATATATTTCAACACACAGATGCTTCCCTGGAAGTGCTCTCCACATCATGCCAATAAATCTGGAGGACAATTACCGAACCAACTGATTGGAAGAGATCCCTATTTGTTCCCATTCCAAAAAAAAATGATCCAACAGAGTGTGGAAACTATCAAACAATATCATTCATATAACAAGCAAACAAGATCCTTCTAAATTATTGAAAAACAACTGGAACACCACATCAATATAGAACTGCCAGATGTGCACACTGGTTTTAGAAGAGACCGTGGCACTAAGGATATTATAGCCAATGTTAGATGAATCTTAGCTGAAAATCGAGAGTACCAGAGAAATGTCTATCTGTGTTTCATTGACTATGCAAAGGCATTTGACTGTGAATCACAACAAACTGCGGATGACTGGGAATCCCAGAACACTTGGTTGTGCTTGTGTGAAACCTATACTTGGTTTAGGAGGCAGTTATCAGGGCAGAACAAAGAACCACTGCCTATTTCAAGTTCAGGAAATGTGTATGCCAAGAATGCATCCTATCTCCATACCTTTTCAATATGTTTGTGGAACAGATCATCCAGGAAGCGGGCTTTATGAGGAAGAAGGTGTCATCAGGATTGGCAGAAGAATCAACAACCTGCATTATGTAGATATCACAACCTTGCTTTGCTGAAACTGAGGAGGACCTGAAGTGCTTGAGAGATGGATATAGGTAAATATTCATGTTAACAGGTCTTCCTTGTGTGCATATGGATGGAAGTATCCTATCACTCAAAACAATACATTTTAGGTCACAGTTTGAAATACTTTTTAAAATTATGAATTTAACACCATTTTTCCTCTGTTTATCATTCCTGGCACAACAGATCATACGGTTGTCTGATTCACAGGGCTCGATGCCAGTCCATTTCATTTCCTGAGTGCCTAGAATGTCAATCTCCATCAGTTCCATTTCATTTTTTAAAAGCTTCCAGTTTTTTTACATTCATATGTTGAGTACCCCACATTGAATAGTCAGCCTTTGTTGAGTGGTGGGAGCCAAGCAGTTTGCACTACTCAGGGAGCACACAAGAACAGTCTAAGGTGAATTTATTTTGCACAAGGGATTCACAGTGCGTGTGTCTGTGACACTCTGTGTTCATAGGAAACTCCAGAAGAAGATGATGGTTTAACAAATTCCAGAATCCATTTCTCTACAGCAATAGCAAAACAAAACTACAGGCAGAAATTAGGGGAATCAAATTTATCATAAATTCTAAACCTGCCCCAAGGTTAGTGCCACTAAATGAATGTTAAATCAGGAAAATCATGCTATCAATACGCTAGGAAAACGTTCATTTCCTCCCTGTCTAACCCAGTGGCCACGTTCCAGTTTTAGCATTGTGGACACTCTCAAGGCAGGTATTGATTCCCTGCTCCTGAGAAAGCAGACCACACTTAATTTACAAATTACTGCCTGTCTATGCTAACCTGTCTGGGGATTATTCAGAAGATTCAAGCAGACAGCTTCCTTATCCGAAGGACTGAAACAGAGTCATGGTGGGCCTATTTTAGAGTCCATGCATGTTAGGAAAGCTGAAAGCAGTGTCTCAAAATTGTCACCATCTGGGGGAAAATCTGCTGTCAGTGACCTCGCCAGAGAACTGAAGAGCAATGATGTCAGTCTGGAGACTGAGGTGCACTTGATACATGCCATGGTCTTTGCAATTACTTGCTATGCATCAGAAAGTTAAACAATGACTAAGGATGATAAAAGGAGAATTGAGGCCTTTGAGTTATGATGTTGAAGAAGAGTTTGAATACGCCACTGACTGCTAGGAGAACAAAGAGGGTCATCCTGGAGAGGGTGAAACTAGGCTCCTTTTTAGAGGCAAAGATTCTGAATCTCCACTTGACAGACTTTGGGCATGCTGGAAGGAGGGACCAGTCCTTAGGGACATCAGGCGTAGGATGTTGGAGGGACAGTGCAGGAGAGGAAGGCCCTGGATAAGATGGATTGAGTCAGTGACTGGAACAATGAGAGTGGGTAAGTCAGATATGAGGATGCTGGCATGATCATGACAGAGCAGGGTTCAGAGCTTTGTACACAGGGCCACTATGAGTCACGAGCCACCACCACCAACATACTTACTGGAGTTAAAGAATGTGGTTGAGACATACAGCACTGACTTAAGGACTAGGAAGACGATTGTGTCTAGAGTTTTCTGGGAAATCAAGGTCTTCAAAAGCTGTTTACAAGTGGTCATTTCATGAACATTAGAGTTCAACAAGCAGGCTTAGAAAGCAGCTAGGAGAATCGGAACATTGACTCCAGAAAACCACACAAGAATGTCCAGAGAGATTTGCCAGGACACAGTTCCCTCGGACACAATGGACACAGGCCAAGAAAGGGTCGGCTTGTTTGTCTTTGTCGCGATCATCAAAGTCTCTATAAGGTGAAAGGTGAATCCAAAGAAAGTTTAATAACACGTGGAACAAGGAAGTTACTATTTGTAAAACAATTTAGAGGGGGGAGGGTTGGGAGGGGAAAAGAGTGCAACAATGAATGAATGGAAATCCAAAAAAACAAAAATTTAAAAAAAAACTATTTAGGATTATTTCTAAAGGAAAACACTACCACAGTCTTAAAAACTCAATTTTATGAAAACAGCAAAATGTGGAGCAGAAGATGGAAATTCAATTCCTTGTCAATTTGAAGTCGCAGCCACTTCAAGCAATACCCAAAACTGACCAATCACTCTCTCTGTGGTCCACAGACACCCCATTTTTATAGTTATTGTCCTCATGTACCATCAAGTCGAATGACCCACAGCTGACCCTCCAGTGGGTTTTCGGAGGCAGTTAATCACACAGGAGGAAGCTGCTCAAACACAGCCTGTCACTTTACTGTTGAATGCTTCCAAATAGAAATCTCTCCAATTAAAAGTCCAAAGTGAATCTACATATCAATTCAAATACCCAGATCCTCAGAGCACTGTGTTGCTACTGTTGTTGTTGTTAAGTGCTGTGGAGTCACAGATGACCCATAGCGACCCTATGAACAAAAGTCTTGAATGTAAAACTTCCCTCTTTTCTCCAAGTTCACAGAGTTTCTAGAGAAAGACTGAGTCCCATGGCCTCTAGTTAGTTCTACTGTTTTCACCAAACATTTCTCCAGGTTAAATCTTGCCCTTTCTAGTCCACACTAGTAAGCTGGCATGCATCCTTCCTATAAATACAATATATTTTATTGTTATAACACATAATATTTAGAAGGATTGACCATCCACTTCTGAAATAGCAGGCCTCTGAAAACCCTACGTACAGGAGGGGAAGACCCTCCATGAGGTGGATTGATTCAGTGACTGGGGTAATCGGGATGGGTGTGTCAGAGAAAATGCGACTGGCACAGGATAGAGCAGGGCTTAGGGCTGTTGTACATAGAGTCGCTATGAGTGGCAAACGACTCAACAGCACAAAACAACAACAAAAACATATATCTTGAAAGCTAAACATGGAAGAAACATCAATATCCATCAAATACATCCAAACAAACACGTGAAATTTAACACATTTCGTCTTAAACCATTAAATGTATCTTGGCTCACTAGCTTTCACGACTAAAGTTATTGCATATTGTAAAGAGAAAATTAATTCTTCAAATATCAAAGTCAATGGCTAGAAAAGTGAGGGCTGGTCTTTGGTGTTATGGATTTATTGTTAAATGGCCTCCTGGCCTCTGCCTGATGCCGTGTGGAAGGGAGGGAGTACGTGGACAGGATGTGTTAGCCTCTCCACACAGGAGCGGCTGCTCTCGCTGTTAAATTCAGTGGATCTAGCAGCAGAATGAGAGAACCTCACTACCAGCAAAGAAGAATCAGGAGAATGCAACGGGCCCTTCACGGCCAAGGTTCTTGTGCAAGTCAGACCAGGGCCCGTGGGGCAGCAGCCATAGCAGTCACGGCCAAGAACCGGGGTGTGACATGAGACAGAGAGGACCTTGGAATGTTACCGACGGACCTGTGGGAGTCTTTGTCCAGTTTCTTGGACAGCGTGGGTGGGCGTGGGAGGAGAGCTCACATTGGCAGAACTGAGCTTTGTTAACACTGGCCTAAAACCACGAGGCTCAGGACAGAGGTGTCCATGAGCGAGCACATCTCAGAAAACGTCCTGCCTGAGAGATTTTATCTTGTCGCCCATCTGAATTGTCACCTTTTGACTTCCCTAATATAGTTCTGCGTGGTCTGTGGACTATCACATTGAATTCTGGACCCTGTAAATCAGTAATATTGGTTTTGGGATGAGTAGACAGATGTGTGGGACGGTGGGAGACATGTCTGACCTCATAGGAATTGGTTTTGAGTTCTAGATGTTGTTGACGAGACAGCCCCTTTTTGTGAAGTTGGTAAAAGTCAGATATGGTCATTGCCATGTAGCCTCTGCTTTTTTGCAAGTAAGGACAATCTCTTATTGTTTTGCAGTTTTAATAAACGTATTTATATTTCAGATAGCACGCTTCTTAGGTTGTTGGCTTATTCCATATTATCTCTCCATATTCTGTGCTAATAAAAGCAGAGAGGTTATGTAGCTATTTGAGAGTTCCTTTTAAAGTATCATAAAGTTATTTATACAGGAAGCTCTCAGTAAGTATTACATGAAATATTGAATTAATCTCCTGTACATGAGTGATTATATACAAAACCAAAACCACATATAGAAGATATTTGATGAAACTGACCAGAAATGACCAACATTTTAGTTAGATTCAATGTATGAATGTCGCAGCACAACACCAGCAATCTCAGCAGCAACAAAATGAAACAGTAGAATGTTTTTTAATTACAAGGTAAACAATATGTCAACAGAGTTTTTAGTGATAGCAAAGACTCAGTATGCACCAAACCAACTTTATTTTCCTTTCTCAAGAGTTCATTATTCTGAGTTTTCTTAGTTTCAAACTCTTGATGATACGATGTGAATGAATGTGCATGAACACGTATAATATGCAAATGATTTGTGTTTCCAGAATATATGCACTTATTTATTCAAGATGGAAGAAAAATAACATCATAATCATGGTAATTTCTGTTGTTGTTAAGTGCCATTGAGTCAAGTACAACTCATAGGGACCCTATGAACAGAAGCTCTGAACCCTGTTCTATCCTGCCATCCTAAACCTCCTGACAGACAGGAGCCCATTGCAGCAGTCATCATGTTAACGCACCTGTTTGAGGTTCTTTCTCTCCTTCACCGACCATCAAACTTTCCCAACATCGTGTCCCTCTCCAAGGAACAGCCCCTGTAAGCAACATGTCCAAAGTATATGAGGTGAAGCCTGATCATTCTTGTCTCCAAAGAGCACTCCAGCTGCTCTCTCTCCCAAGATGTATCTGTTCTCTTGACAGTTGATGGGATGTTCAGTGCTCTTCTCCAATACCACAGCTCAAAGGCATCAATTCCAAACAAACGGATGGAGAAGCTGTGATACATTCACATGATGGAATACTATGCAGCCTTGAAAAACAAGGAACTCATGATATATTCAAAATGGGTGAGCCTGGAGGACATTATACTGAATGAATTATTTCAGTCACCAAAGGACACATAATTCAGTCACAAAAAGACACATAATGCATAATGTCACTGTTATAAAACAGGACCGACATCAGAGTTGGGGGGGGACAAGGAAAAGAGGGGATAAATAATATACACTGCATTGAAACAGATGAGGGAGAGAACTTCTTAAAAGGAATATATGCTTAGGTATTATTTTCATGACAACAGCACAAAATAAGAGCTGCACAATAAAGTGGACGGGGGGGATTTTCTAACAGTGAGATTTTTCTTTTTTTTTTCCCCCAAAGAGAAAAATGAACTGGGAGGAGGGGTGGAAAGGGAGGGAAATGTGCAACAATGAATGAATGGAAATCCACATTCTCTATAAAATCTTATTAAAATCTCAATTAAAAAAAGAAAAACAGAGTGCTAGTAGGAATGGTACGGGTAACATGGAAACAGTATTATCTGGCCTCCATTGACTCACTCCACAAGGGAAACGTTTATCATCCACAACTTCTTCAGCACAGAATTCATTCCTTGATGCTCCCAGAACCTATATTCTTTCCAGTGCTCTGATATACAATTAGTTCTCTTGGTACCAGCAGTCAGGACATCAAAAGAGGAATTTCATAAGGGAAATATGCTGTCAGGGTTCTCCAGAGTGGTGAGGAGCAATGATGTCAGTCTAGAGACTAAGGTTTTTGCCTGATCCAGGCCATGGTCTCTGTAATTACACGCTGTACATCAGAGAACTGGACAATGACTAAGGATGATAGAAAAAGAATTGATGTATTTGAGTTGTGGTGCTGAAAAAGAGTCTTGAACATACCGTGTCAAGAGAACACCAAGTTTCTCCTTGGAGGCTAGAATTTTGAAGTTCCATCTCACATATGTTGAGCATGTGTCTAGATGACACCATGCTTGGAGGAGTAGAGGGACAGCACAGGAGAGGAAGACCCTGGATGAGATGGATTGATGTGACAACCGGGGCAATGGGATTATGTGTGTCAGAGTCAGTGAGAATGGCTCAGGATAGGACAAGGTTCAGAGTTGTATGTAGGGTCACTATGAGCTGCAGGTGACTCAATAAACCCAAACAACAATACAACAACACCAACCATCCCTCAAAGGACTTTCACTGTTCTGCTACTGGGTCTGCAAATCCATTGCCATGGTCACACAGAAATCATTGATTATAGTCATGATTGTGAAGTTTTTCAAGGACAGTTATTGTTACATGCTGTTGAGACACTAGTGATTCATATTGACCCAACACATCAAAGCTCTAGACCAATTTTATTTATTCTGATACTCTTACCTCCATTACCCCAGTTACCATATCAATTAATCTCCTCCAGGGTCTTCCTCTCTTATGCCCTCAACTCTTTCAAGCATGATGTTTTTCTCCATGGTACATGACTGTACCTCCTGGAAACATGTCCATAGTATATCATCATATAAAGTTTCAAAATCCTTAGCTCTGAGGAATAACTTGGTTTAACTCCCCCACTCCAGGACAAATCTGTTGGTTCTTGTAGTTGTGCAAGGAAGGTTGAATTCTCTTCTCCAGCATCACAACTCAAAGGCATTGATTATTCTCCTGGCATTTTTACTCATTGTCTAGCTGTGAGAAACAACAAGTAATTGCAAAGACCACATGGTCTAGATCAGGCTCACTTTATTCTCTAGACTGATGTCTTTGCACTTCAGCACTCTGGAGAGATACCTGACAGCAGAATTTCCTAATCCAATTTGTCTTGTCATTTCTTGACTCCTAGTTTCGAGAGTGTTAAATGTGGACCCAAGCAAGCTGATATTGTTGACTATCTCAATCTCTTCACAATCTATCATGATGTTGCCAATTGGTCCAGTCGTGAGAATCTTTGTTTCTTGATGTGGAGCCTCAATCCATACTGAAAACTTCATTTCTTGACTTTCTGCAGAAAATGCTTCAGGTTCTTCTCAGTTGCTAAAAGGAAGGTTGTGTCATCTGCATAATACAGGTTTTCGATCAGTCTTCCTCCTGATAGGACATTCCTCCTCATAATGTCCAGCCTCTTGATTGATCTGTTTTGTGTATAAATTGAAAAGTTATGGAGACAGGATGCATCCTTGACACAATCCTTTGCAGATTTTGAGCCTTGAAGTGTTTCCCTGCTTTGTTCTGAGGACTGCTTCCTGGTCTAATGTAGGATTCTGATGATCACGATCAAGTGCTCTGGGATTCCCGTTCTTCTCAAGGTTAGCCACAATTTGGTGAAATCCACACAATCAGATGCCTTTGTATATTCAATGAAACACAGATAGACATTCCTCTCAGATTCTCTGCTTTCAGCCAAAATGCATCTGACGTTGGTAACACAACCTCATCTAAACCCAGCTTGTATTTCTAGCTGTTCTCTGTTACTATTTCAGTTGCTTTTAAATAATCTACAGTAGGATTTTATTTCATGTTGAATTAGTAATAATGTTCAATAATTTCCATAACCTGTTGTATTACCTTTTTTTTGCAATGGGAATAAATATAGATCTCTTCCAGATTTCTTGGTAAAACATGGTAAACAAATCCATGGCAGCGTCTTTTTTTTGAAATAGAACAATTGGTATTCCATAAATTCCTAGGACCTTGTTTTTTGCCAAGTCCTTCAGAGAAGTCAACAGGTTACCATTCTGGTTAGAGACAGGATACAATTCTCAGTGAAAACAGCTTCTCAGCCATGATCTCAGGGTCTGTCAGCCTCCTGCCTTTTGGTCAGTGTTAAAAACCTCTGTCGTCTGACCCATCATGCTGTGCCCTCACAGCCCCAACCCTCCCACAGCTGTGTCCAGCAAGCTTGGGTGAGGGTCTCAACCTCTGACTCGGGCTTTGGTTTCTGGGAGCAGCAGTTCCTGGTCAGCTTGAGTTCCCAACAGTCTCTGTTTCTGTATCATTGATTCTGTTGTGTGGAGCCAAGTCAGAACTGTGCAGGAATCTTTGGTTCAATTGAATTCATGCTGGTCTCACCGTATCATCCTTTTCACCGCTAGAAAGATTAAAATTTCCTGTCACTGAATCTGCTCAACTTAAATGTGATGGGACAGGATGACCAAGCTCCTCACTGGTAGTCTATGCATCTGCCGCTGGTCCACGGTCCATTGAGAGTTAGCAGCTAGCCGAAAGGCAGTGCCTCTGGATGGCTTGAACCCACCAGCTGCTCAGTGAGAGAAGGATGGCCAGTCTCCTTCTTAGCAATTTACAGCCTCCAAAATCTGCTGGATGGTCAGCACCGAGGTGGTTCCAAACCCAAAGCAATGGGTTTGAGAGTCTGACTCAGTCACATCCTTTGCACCATCCCACCAACGCTGTGGTGAAGTACAAAGCAATGACTACAAAAGTCATTAGGAAAAATATCCTTCTACTCCGCCACAGTGCAGCAAATCCACTTTAACATATAAAAATATGTAAATATGTATATATCTTTGTTTTTTAAAAGCTAAATAAAGCACAATTTATAATCTATTAAATATTATTACAAGTATGTAATGACTTATTATATCATTAGCACTTTTATTTTTGTCTGTTTAAAATCTATCAACCCTTAAAATGAAGTGGAAACTTTTAAAACTTGAACCACATGTGTATTTTATGCTGTTTTATATTTCTAAGATATATAACGAGTACAGTATAAACTAGCTCTTTTTAGATTAATATGGATTAATAATTTCTGTTAGTTTATAATCACTACTGAATTAATCCAGATTAATCCAGGTGTGTTTAAGTTAGCCTTTATCTTATCCTCAGTCATTGTTTTCCATTTATACATGGATGACTGACACTGATTCCACCTTATTTTTAGACATAGCTTATTTTGTTAAAAATTAATATTTATTGGAAACTGCATATGAAACCAATTTTATATATATATAGATTCATCAAAATGACAATAAATTTAAAGAATATTTATTTTTGCTTTTCATTTCTCAAGAATTCAAAATGTAAACAAAATATCAAATAAATGTCAAATTATAATTTTAAAATATCAGCTACAATCTCCTAAAAGGAGAGTTTGCTGAAAGTTTTTCCCATGGAAAATGATATTCCAGCATTGAATAATATTAAAATATGAAAAAGCCCTGAGGTTGGCAGGAAAAACATGAGATCAGCAAAGCTGAGAGGAACATAGTAGTATTGGGAGAATCTGAGAATGTGAGTTTATCCCACGTAACAATCATGGGAGCCCAGAGGCCAGTTTAATTAGGCTACAATTCATATTCCAGAAAGGACTTTCATAATTACCTTCAAATGGCCAGACTATATTGAATTCTAAGGAGAGTTGCATTTTCCCCAAATGAACCAATTTGCAATTGGCAGAATTTGTTAT
>NW_006399754.1:33549073-33552457 GCF_000299155.1 Elephantulus edwardii
AACAATAATATTAATAATAATTTTTTTAAAAAAGAATCATGAGGTAGTAATAAAAAGTATGTTAACAAAAAAAAGAATATAGAAGTACCTACATTCATTGGCTAATATTCAGATTTGACTATAATCAGTAAAAAATATTTAAGATTCATGTTTCCTAATAATTAATTAGGACATGCAAATATCTATTATTTTTTAACTTAACTCATGGACTCCCGCATTGCTGTTCAGTCAGATCTTAACCACAGCTGACCCTCCAGAGGGTTTTCGGAGGCTGTAAATGACAGGGGAGGAGATTTTCCCTTTGACTCTACTGGATTTGAATCATCAGAGAAGTGCCACATGGGGTTTATCAACTAGATCATGCCAGTGGACAGTTCTCAGAGGTGTCTGCAGACTAAGAACAGGAAGCAGGATCGGCTGTCCACTTCTGAAATAAGGGGCCTCTGAAAATTCTATGAATAATAGAATAACACTTTTAAATGCAATACAGGAAGTAGGGCCACTCATAGTGGAAGGCACTAAAACATGACCGGAAAAAGTTACAAATATCCTTTAGTAATTAGAATATGGAATGATGACTCTAGGTTGGAAGTTGTAAGAAATGCAATGGAACACATGAAGATTGACATCTGGGGGGAGCTCTGGTGGCCTAGTGGCAAGGAGCTGCAACTACAATCCCAGAGGCACACGGTTCGAATCCACCAGATGCTCTGCCGGAGAAGGAGGGGCAGTCTCCTCCTGTATCAGTCAGATCTGATTTGACAGTACACTCACACAAAAATAATAAAAAATTAAAAAAAAATTTAAAAAAAGGATTGACATCTGGGCATTACTGAGATGAGATGGACAGGCGTTTTGCACTGGAACAAGATCTCTGATGCTGGGAATGACAAAATGAAGAAGAATGGTATTATTATAGTCAAAAGGGCCATTTTAAGATGTATTTTAAAGAAAAAAATCTATCTTGAGTGAGAGGATACCATCCATACCCATACAAAGAACACCTGTTAATACAACTGTATTCATATATACGCACCAACCAGTAAAGCCAAGGATAAAGAAATGGATAATTTCTATAACATTTTGCAATTTGAAATTAAACAAACATGTAGTAAGGGACAGTAAGCAAAACTGCTGATTGGAAAGCATAAGTTGGAAATGGAAAAGGACTGGTAGTTGGAAAATATGCCTTTGGTACCAGAGTTGAGGCTGAGTGTTGCATGATAGAATGTAGTAAAATCAATGATCTATTTCTTGCAAATACTTACGTGTCCTCGAGTCCTCCATGACCCGTAGTCATAGATGTGAAAAACAGCTCTGAATGTTGCCCTCTCCTGAGCCTAACCGTCCGACACACTGACTCCCACGACAGAGTCACAATGCCACCTGAGCTAACTGAGGGTCTTCTCTTGTGATGACCCTCTGCCTTTCCTAAAACGAACGTGCATGTACGAGACCAAGTATGTGAGAACAAGTTTCACCATCCACGCCTCCCAAGAGCACCCAGTCACACTTCCTTGAAAGTAGACTTGCTCTTCCCTTTGGAGTGTTCAGTACTTTTCTCCAACAGCACAGTTCAAAGGCATCTTTCTTCAGTCTTCTTTATTCTAAGGATTAGTGTCCATTCAAATAAAAATAAAATAGCATATACTCTCCCGACTTTCTTTCCTTGACACTTCTGACGCTGAAGAGCTGAGCAATATGATAACGTGACATCCTGGAAGAGCCTCAGGTAGCCTTGGCCTTGAAGTAATCCTGTCCACCTCATCCGTTGAACTAAGACAGTCATGGTGCTGATGCTGTGAGTAGCTGTAGCCAAGTCAGCCCCCGACTCCTGGGGCACACAAGCACGTGGAACGAAACCAGGCCTCGTCTCGTGCCAGCCTGACGATCAGCTTGTCCACAGAACGTTTATGGAGCTCCCCAAGCTTTCCTTCTGTCTTCACGTGTCTGGGAATGCCACTGAAACTTCCCGCATCTTAATTAGCATTACCATCTCATTGGTGGAGTCAGAATCAACTCATGGTGACCATTAAGTGGATTTCTGGGGCTTCAACTCATTCAGGAGATTGGCCATCTTTTATCCACAAATTTGAACCAACAAAGAGGCAGGACTCTGGGTTCAAAGGTAAACTGCGTAACATAGTAAGATGCTACCAATTCTCCAGTGACAACTCTACATATGGTTCCACATAACTGACTAGGAATCAGAGCTTTGTCTCTCCCATGGAAGATGAGAATTCTATCACTGAACCATCAATGACTTTGAATTAAACAGTTAATGTAGACAAACTGTGTATGTTTCTAACAACTAATAATTTGTGTTGCTGTTACTATTTGCCATCAAGTCAGAACTGACTCACCAGCAGATTTTCAGAGGCAGTAAATCACACTGGAGGAGACTGCCCTGCCTTCTCCCATAGAACAGCTGGTAGATTCAAACTACATGTCCTTGGGACTGCAGCAAAGGCTCTCACCACCAGGCCCCCAGACCTCAATGCAGCAGCATCTGGCATTCCTTTACTGACACAGAGATTGCTTCCCAGGGCGCCCAGGGTACCATTGCACCCAATGGGCCACGTGCAACACATGCTTATTAGTTGGAAATGGACAAGGATTAGAGAAATGTCATTCTGTTAAACGGAAACAAATGTTTACTTATACCATTTCTGTAAAATACCTTGTGAAACACATGCACGTCCAATTATTTTGTACCTCTAGGGGAAACAGAAGCAACACAGTAAAAACCTATGAAAAAAGGGTACAAGAGTATTAGTGTTCTGACTGTAATTGGCTGAATTTTAGAAGGCATTACCAGAGAGAGATAAGATAAGCAAAGGATATGATTGTTAACAAATAAAAATGAAAGGAAATGAAATCATTTTGGAAAAGTGGGCTGTGCTGTGGTGAGACATAAGCTGTAGAAGATATAATTGATAAAGACTTCGAAAGACAACACCTTATCCATATTCAGCATTTTTGGCAAAGATAAAAATTAAAGTGTATTTTTCCTACTTATTGGGAAAATTTCTCAGAGAATTCAAATCCCCAGGGCAAATATAAGATTAAGGATGTGGAAGGCAGTTAAATCTCAAAATCGGATTAACTGATTTAAAAGAAACAGACTAAAGCTTTCCCCCAAAAAACTCAGAAATTCAATCACCAGCTTCAAATTAAGACAGGTGAGGAATCCAGAGTGAAGAATGTAGAGTGATATATATGTGTATACATACGTAAACACACACAAACATGCATGTGACGGCCACAGTGGGCTCCTGTGTGTTGGAAAGTATGAGGATGGCACAGGACAGAACAGAGTTCAGATGTTTTGTTCATAGGGTCGTTATGATTTGTACTCTACTCAATGGCACCTAACAACAACGA
>NW_006399754.1:33553782-33560106 GCF_000299155.1 Elephantulus edwardii
AACTAATAGGAAACATCATGATAGATGGAGAAAAGAGTGAAAGTGTTAGTGACTTCATTTTACTTGGATCCACAATCAGCATTCTTGGTAGCAGCTGTCAGGAGATCAGAAGATGTATTGCACGGGCGAAGTCTTCAGTCTCTAAATTTCTGAGAAGCAATGGTGTCATGTGAGGACTAAGGTGTTCCTGATTCAGGCCATGGTCTTTCAATTACTTGTTCTGCATGTGACTGAGAGCTATGCAATGAATAAAGATTACAGAAGAACTGATGTCACTGAGATGTGTTTTTGGAGAACAGTAATGAATGTGCCGTAAACCTCCAAAAGAATAAACAGAAGTGTCTTGGAGAAAGTACACATTGCTCCTTGGAGTAAAGATTACAAAGTTTGTCTCGCGTGCTTTGCCAATGACTACATCTCACTTGGATTCAGTGCATAGTTGACCTTCCACTGGGTTTTCAGGGAGAGTAAATTGCACAGAAATTTATTGTTCATCTTTATGCCACAGAGAAACAGGTGGATTTGAACCATGTTCTTTTGGCTTGGCTTCACAATTACTTACCCCTAAGCCACCAGAGCTCCCTTTGGGTGTTATAATTATTGTTGTTGTTACGTGCCATTGAGTCACCTGTGACTCGTAGAGACCTTATGTACAATAGTTTTGAGCTCTGCCCTATCCTGAGCCATTCTCATTGTCTCCAGCACACCTACCCCATTACCTCACTTACTGTGTCAAGCCATCTCATCTGAGATCTTCCTTTCCTGAGCTGTCCCTTCACTCTTCTAAGCATGATGTCCTTCTCCAAGAACTGGTCCCTCCTGGCCACGTGCCCAAAGTATGTGAGATGGAGCTTCAAAATTTTTGCCTCCAAGGAATAACCTGGTTTCTTCCTCTCCAGGTCAGATCTATTTCTTCTCTTGCCAATCCATAGTGTGTTCAGAACGTTTCTCCAACACCTTAACTCAAAGGCATTGATTCTTCTTTTGTCATCTTTAGTCATTGTCCAGCTCTCTGATGCATAGCAAGTAATTGTGAAGACCATGGCCTGAGTGAGGCATGTCATTGTCTCTAGACTGACATCATTGTTCTTTAGCACTTTGGACAGGTCTCTGAAAGCAAAATTACCTAATACAATTCATCTTTTGCTTTTCTGACTACTGGTGCCAAGAGTATTGATTGTGGAGCAGAGCAAACTGAAATTGTTAACAACCTCAGCCTCATCTCCATCTATCATGATGCTGCCAGTTAGCTCAGTGGTGAGAATCTCTGTCTTCTTGACGCTGAGCTTCAATCCATATTGAAGACTACAGTCATTGACCTTCTGCAGTAAATGCTTCAGGTCCTCCTCAGTTCCAGCAAGTTAGGTTGTGTCATATATATAACACAGGCTGTTGATGAGTCTTCCTCTAATTCTTATGCCACATTCCTTCTCATAAAGTCCAGCCTCCTGAATGATCTGTCCTGCATATTGATTGAAAATGTATGGAGATAGAATTCATTCCTTATACACTCATTTTCTGATTTTGAACCATGTCAGGGTTTCCTTGCTAATTTCTGAGGACTGCTTCCCAGTCCAAGTATAGTTTGGGGGAAGTTATTCCTTGGAAAGGGACATAATGCTTGGAAAAGTTGATGGTCTAAAAGAAGCAAAAGACAGAAAGGTCTTTGGCCAGATGGACTGACACAATGACTGCTGCAATGGGCTCAATTATGTCAGAGATGATGAAGATGGCCATACGCTAGGATAGAATTCACATCTCTTGGTTATCAGGTCATTATGAGTTGTACTCAACTTGACGGCACCTAACAACTATAATAAATAAAATTGCTCTGGACTGTAGATACGATTAAGTCATTATCTTATTTTTGCTATTGTATGTGCTATCTAGTCAGAATCAATTCATAAGTGACCCTCTGGCAGGATATCTGAGGCTATTAATTACCATCTTTCCTTTCAGAGCAGCTGGTGGATTTGAACTTGGTGCCTTTACATTGACAGTGGAACTACACATTGGCAGGCCACCAGAACGCATTATATCATTAATGCAAGTAATTCTCCTTTTTTAATACAAAAAAAGGAAGATTTTTAATTGTGATCCTTAACTTGGTAGAGGAAGCTCTGGTGGCCCAGTGGGAAGAAGCTGCACTACAATCCTGAAGGCGCACGTTTTGATTCCACCAGCTGCTCTGTGGGAGAAGGATGGACGATCTCGTCCCGTGCAGTGATCTGTCTCTGAAAACCCACTAGAGAGTTAGCTATAGATAGATTTCGGCTCCATGGTACACAACAACAAATTGGTCAGTGATTTAATTAAAAGAATACAATGAAGAATTATACCCATTTCTTTCTTTCATTCTACCACTTATAAAACTATCCAAACCCTATACTTAAGTTCATTTCCCTAGTGTCTAAATGAAGTTAATGTGGATAAATGACTACTTGGATATTGGTATCAAAAAGAATGTTTAACCTGGTTTAAAGCAGTTCAAAAGTATTATGTATAAAGTTTGTTAAAAATGTACTAAGAAACTGCGTACTTAAATTATACAGTTGCATTTTCTAGTTAAAAATGGATAGGTTAAATGATAAATGCTATTCAATTTCACACATTCACCCTCACCCATGTGTTTATATGGGTCATGGATTTTGTAAAATACAGTTATCCATGTGCTTTCTAAAAACCAGAAAAATAAAATGCTCTGAATTGTTAATCTTAAATAGTGCTCCACACCATTCAAAATTATAATTAAAAAATTTTAAATATAATAAAAATGTATAGCTCTTAGAGGTACTTAGGAACTACTTTGGAAAGGAATAAAGAAGATAGAGTGAAAAATAATCATGTTCATGGAAATTCTGTTTAATTATTAGTATTATTTATAGATGTATTCACAGATGATAAAAAAGGAAACTAGCTTTAGATGCACTTTTAATATTTTGAGTGTTTTTGTTTACTATTTGGAAATATAAAAATAAATTTAACAAATAGAAATTTATAATAAACAATATATACACAAACTTTAACTTCACTAAGAGAATTGTAAATCCAAATTTTTTCCAAGTAGTGTTTGAGGAAGAAACTATTATTGAAAAAATGAGCTAAGCATGATTTAGAGATAGTATATATTCTTGACATCACATGTGACATTGTAAGATACAGCCCACCAGTGAAAAAAATAACCTGACTTAGTCAACTTAAGGGCAAGAGTTAAAAGTTCATGCCCACTATTACTGATATAATTTCATTATTTCCTGGAAGCTTTGCTAATTTATATTGGAAGATGAAATGTTTCATTATCAGCAGTTGACATAATAGTCTACCCTTAAACCCCACAAAAATCAATTGAAAAGCTATTATAACTGAAAATGGATTCAACACAGTACTCAGTTACAAAGTAAAAATGCAAAAATCAATTTTTATGTCATTCATGCTTTGCCTATCAGTTTAAAAATAAAATTCTATATAAAATTTAATTTTTATAGCACCTCTAGTAATTTGTCTTCTAAGCCCCTATCACTAAGAATAAAATTATTCTTATTATTCTTATTTTTAATTATTATTAACATGAATTCTTATTCTTAATTCTCCTTATTATTAAAATTATTCCATAATTATTTATGGAAGGGGTTTGTAAAAGCTAAAATTTTTGTATTTTAAGTACTTAAGGATGTTTTTAAAAATATGATAAGCAGTTTTAAAGTTTGGCTAAAGCAAAATAAGTAAATACTATGAACCTGAGGATGGCTGAGATTGTGAGGTCGGTGCAGGGCGAGGTTTTGATCCGTTGTCCACAGGGTTGCTCTGAGCCATATTTGACTCTACAGCACCTAACCAGAACTCCAACTATCTACTGGTTTCTCTACCTTCAGGAATCCAGAGGGCCCATTTGGCTTCACTTCCTCCAAAATATTATCCTAATGGGCATTCTCCTCACACAGAGGCTGTGCGATTTACAGTGTCTGAAATTCCAGTGGAGGCCCAGATCAAAGTTGGTTTTGACTCAATGGCACATAACAACAAAATGAGTTCTCGAGTATCTACGCTTGTGGGTTTCTTAAGTGTTGTCGCCCTGTGCTGCTGAGTCAACACCAACTCTCTATGACCCCAGATAGAGGAGGATAAGAGGAGACCTGCCACAGAGGGTTTCCCAGCCTATAAACCCCATGGATGCAAAATTCCCCCCCCCCCCAAAAGTGGCTGATGTGTTCAGACCACTGACTTTCTGATTAGCAGCCCAGCACTTAATCACTGTGCACCCAGGGCACTTTGTTCAGTATTAGGGGTGGGGAATAGGAGATAACTGGATCCCAATAAATACTGCTGAATTGCATGGATAATCAGATTCATCATCTACTCAAAATAGGTAAGATCTAGGAGGAAGAAGGCTGTTGTAGGACAGGAGCATGAATTACCCATCAGTTCACACAAGCTACATTTCTTACAGCCTTCTTTACCTCACAGGATGGATCACTTGGGGGTAATGGGATAATCCTCAAGTGAGGAAAATGGTGGCTGGGACCTGATATTGATGAATTTTGTAGATTCAGGATGCTCACTTTAGCTTTTGTTCACAAAGGAGTTGGTTGACCTTCCTTAACCCTTAGCCAGCACCTCCAAAGCATATAAAGTGAAACAAATTTTGAAAGCTTCTTGCTGGTTTTGAGCACAGGCTATGGTGGGCGGCAGTCCTTTCAGAGTGTGGCAAGGCTGGAGGTCCTGGAGACAGTCTAAGCTCCAGGCAGTGACACTCTCCAGAGCCTTGATCCAGTTGGAGGAAAGTCCATGGCGGTGGTGGAGGGCAGTGGTTAGGGCGAAGTCTTTGATTTAGCGGTTTGGGTTAGAGGGTAAGAAGGACCGGACTCCACCCCATCCCTTTTTCTTCATTAGCTCCTTGTTCTCCCCAGAAAGTCCATCTGGAGCTGGTTTCCTCCTAGCCCAGAAGGGGTGCAGGTGGGCCAGGTCTTGTGCTTTGTAGGAGGGCTGGGAGCTGACCCGCTCTTCCCAGACTCACATCATTTGAGGCGTAGCCAGGACATCTGGGGAGGGATGCTGATACCAGGCTCCAAAGCTGTTGCCATAGACACCTGTGGACAGGGGCCCTGCGTTGGGTAGATCCCACAGGGATGGAATGGGTGGGGAACATGGAGACAGGGAGGTGGGCCCCCAGAAAAGCCTTCTTCTTGTCCCCCAGAGTTCTGCTTCAGGAGTTTCTTGTATTTGGAGCGCTTGTTCTGAACCAGATCTTTACCTGGGTCTGCGTGAGGCCAAGCTGCGCAGCCAGCTGAGTCCTCTCCGGCAGGGCCAAGTACTGCGTGTGCTGGGAACGCTGGTTCAGGTGCTGCAGCTGCAGACTGGAGTAGATGGTCCTGGGCTTGCGCAGCTTTTTGATCGGGCCTGCAGGCGCCCCTCTGAGGGCTCTGGGGACAAAAAACAAGTGAGAAGAAAGTGTGGACTTTGAATTGTAAAAATCCTAGTTGGTTGTTTACATTTACTTTCCCTTTAAGAGTTCTCCAAATGTACTTCAGGAAATAGTCTCATTAAAATGTCCGATTAAAACCAGTATTATTTTATCACCTATTTAAAAATTCAAATTCATCAAAATCCCATCAAAACCCTTCTAATTTGTTTACTCGTGTGCTGAGCTACTCATCATTTTCAGCTCTGCAGTCACCCGCTCTGAGATGACTCCAACAGTGAGTGAAGCAACACTTACCTGTGTGCCAGGCCTGAGCATCCAGAGGTAGACAGGTGGAGACTCAGCCTCCAAGTCCAGTTTCCTCTCAGCTGTCATTCAGCTGCTGGTCACAGCAACCTCCCTCTAAAATACATGTGTATAAAGAGTTCTCTTTCCAGGATTTATTTCGGAAATATTTTCTCCACATTGCTTGTCTCCTTCCCGCCGGCCCTCCGCCACCCCACATTATGCTTAAGAGAAAGTGAGTTCTTTATTTAGTATCAAGACTAGAAGTTTATCAGCAATGTATGTAAGATGAACATGAACCATCCTTGATTCCAAGGAACACTCTGGTTGAATTTTCTCCAAGACAGATTTGTTTCTTCTCTTGGCAGTATGTGGTACATTTGAGCTCTGGTGGCCTAGTGATAAGAAGCTGTGCTGCAATCTCAAACACATGGAGTTTGAATCCACCAGCTAATCCACAGGGAAGGATAGGCAATTTCCTCCCATGCAAATTACCGCCTTTGATAACAAGTGATTGCAAAGACCATGGCCTGTATCAAACACACCTTAGTCTCCATAGAGACACCATTGCCCTTCAGTACTTTGGAGAGGTCCCTAACAGCAGACTTTCCCATGGCAGT
>NW_006399754.1:33561216-33576389 GCF_000299155.1 Elephantulus edwardii
GACCGTGGCATGGGGTCAGGGTGGACCACGGGATTGGGACAGGGTGGACCATGACATGAGGACAGGGTGGGCATAGGCTGGGAACAGGGTGGACCATGGCGTGGGGTCAGGGTGAACCATGGGATGGGGACAGAGTGGACCATAGGGTGGGAATAGGGTGGACACAGGGTGGGCATAGGGTGGACTGTGGGGTGAGGACAAGGTGGGCACAGAGTGGAGCACAGGGTGGGGACATGGTGTACACAAAGTGGGGACAGGGTGGGCACAGGGTGAGGACAAGATGGACCATGGGGTGGGCACAGGGTGGGCACAGGGAGGACAGAGGGTGGGCATAGGACAGACTGCAGGGTGAACCACATATTAATATTAAAAATTACAAAGAAGAAAACCAAATCCCTCTTTTCCTTTCTATTTTATCTAATTTCACTTTCTGTTATCCAATTTCAAATTCTATTCTTTAAGTGACCAAGTGTTCTTATTCTAAGCTTCTTACCTCCAGGCCACCAGTACTTCCTAATCCAGCAGCTACTCTGTACGTGAATGATGGGCAACCACTTCTTATAGACTGCCTCTAAAAACTCACTGGAGGGTCAGCTACAGGTCAGTTCCGACTCTATAGTACGCAACAACAACATACATATATTTTGTTTTATAAAATCACAATTTTACAATGTCATTTTTTTTCCATTGGTGGGTGGAGAGAGGAGGAGGAGGATGTCTCCAAAATAGGATTTTTGCTTCCATGAAGTAAAACCCAGGATTGAGCCCTACATTTCAGTCCTGAGAAGAAGACTGAATGTTTCTATGATGTTGAATAGATTTCAAGTGACCTTATCTGTAAGATAGGACAGGGAACAAAGGCCCGATGATGTAATTCCAAACAGTCAGTACGCCTTGTGCATCACACAGATCTACTCCCTCTTGCACTGAGTCGCTGGGAGTTATAACTGACAACCTTTCTTCCTAAACACTCAAGTGCTGAGCAGAAGAGACAATTCTTATTGAAATCACTATTACCAAACTTAACACATAGCATCAATGAGTAAGATTTATTGAAACTAGGCAAATTCTTTAAATGCAACTTAGGGCAAACACAAATATCTAGAAGTACAATGCAATATATATCATTAAGAATTATCATGTCGCAATCTGACGTTCCTTTAGTGGAGAACTGTCATCAAAAACTATGATACGTTTATACAATTTATTTCTTAGTGTATGGTAACTCAGAAACCGGGTGGCTTCTTGGAGGCAAGGATTCTGAGGCTCCGTCTAACATACTTTGGACATGTTGTAAGGAGAGACCGGTCCTTGGAGAAGGACATCCTGCTTGGGAGGGTAGAGGGACAGCACAGGAGGAAAAGGCCCTCTATGAGGTGGATTGATTCAGTGACTGGGATAATTGGGATGGGAGTGTCAGAGACAGTGAGATTGGCACAGGACAGAGCAGAGTTTAGGGCTGTTGTACATAGGGTCGCTATGAGTCGCAAGCAACTCAACGGCACATAACAACAACAACAACATGGTAACTCATGGTTGCTGTGATGCTAAACACTCTGACACTGATGTGATAATGATTACCCATGATGCACAGTGTTTGGTGGAGCTTCCTGATTAAAACAAGCCTGGAAGCAGAAGTGGCATCCACTTCAGAAATGGTTTGCATCCAGAAACTTATGAATAGTGTTCAGGCCTATCGTTCACAGAGTCACTATAGTCGCCTACAACTCGATGGCACCAAACAATAACAACCACATGGTAAATGTTTCTAAACTGCTCAAAGGAAAAATGTTTAACTTGTAACGTCAAAATGCAATTTTGTGCATATCTCAACTTCATCATATTTTAATATATTTCTTATGCAAAATATTGTGATAAAAGTGAATCAATAAATATAACTAGTAGAGACTTTGAAATGTAGCAAAATCATGCATGCCATTTACATCATTTCTACTAAATTGTAAGGCTAATATAATGATCGTGTTAGGTGCTATCAGGTCATTTGCAACTCATTGCGACGCTATGAACAACAGACTTCAATCTTGCCATAACCTGCCCCACTCTTCCCATGTCTTTTCGAGGGCATCGCTCATCCTACAACATGCCCAATGTAAGTGAGATGAGGGTCCACGAACCTTGACTCTCAGATGCACCTGGTTATCCTTCCTCCAAGACAGAGTTGATTGTTGTTTTATTAGTCCATAGGATATCCCATTATCACCATCAAAATTCCATTCAAAGGGACTGTTTGAATTCAATATGCTTTTAAACTGTATAATTTTCACATATGTACACAAGCAATTAAAATTCCAAGTCATGAGTGAGGTATAGCTCGTTCTTGACATCCTGGCACTGTGGATAGGTCCGTGACAGCCGACTTTCCCACTGTAGAGAGGTCACTATGGAGAGGTCCCTGACCGCAGACTTCCCCTCTGCAGAGAGGTCTGTGAGGGCCCAGCTTTCCCAATGTGACACATCTTTTGATTTCTTGACCATTTTTACCATGGCGTTGCTTGTGGATCTGAGTAAAATGAAATCTCTGACAGCATCAATCTTTTTTGCATCCTTCATAATGTTTCCTTTTAGTTCAGTAGTGAGGTGTTTGGGTTTTGCTGGTTTCTTTTTTTTGCATAACAAAGTCATTTTAAAGATACAACGTACCCTAAAAGTTGTATGGGTTTTTTAAAATTTTTTTTCTTTTTTTAATTTTTAGATTCTCATCACTAGGCCAATTAGCAGCTTTGTGATGGACAGAGAAGAGACTCAGATTGTTGATAACTTCAGTTTGCTTGGTTCCACAATCAAAACTCTTGGCACCAGCAATCAGGAAATCAAAAGACATTGTCTGTCATAAACTGTTCTAGAGCACTGAAGAGCAACATTGTCACTCTGGAGACTAAGGTGCACTTGATCCATGTCTCTGGTGGCATTACTTGCTGTGCATCTGAGAGCTGGACAATAACTAAGTATGATAGAAGAAGGATTGATATCTTTGAGTTGTGGTGCTGAAAAAGAGTGTTAAACATGCTGTGAACTTCCAGGAGATCAAAGTTTTGTTCCGGAGACCGTGAAACCAGGCTGCTCCCTAGAGGAAAGGATTTTGAAACTCCATCTCACATACTTTGGGCACATGGCCAGGAGGGACCAATACGTATGATGTAGAGGACATCATGCTGGGGAGGGTGGAGGTAGAGTGCAGGAGAGGATGAACCAAGACGAGAGGCATTGACTCAGTGACTGGAGGAATGGGGTTAGGTCTGTGGGAGGTGATGCGATTGGCTCAGGCTAAGGCTCATTATGAGTCACCACTGACTCGATATCAAATAACAACAACAAGTGTTTTAAGGCTCCTTCACGTCCTGAAAAAAAAAGATTCTGTGTTTTATGTGGAATTCAGATTGTTGATGGGACTTTCTCAAATCTGATGCCACATTATTTTCTAAAATTTCTTATGTTAAGAACATTTTTAATTTTATAGTCCTCGGTATCATAGATTACACCAAGCAAGATGTTACTGAAGATTATCCAAAAACTACTGGAACAGCACATCAACAGAGAACTACCAGAAGTCCAGGCCGGGTTTAGAAGGGGTCGTGGTACTAGAGATATTGTAGCTGATGTTAGATGGATCTTGGCTGAAAGCAGGGAATACCAGAGGAATGTCTATCTGTGTTTCATTGTTTATGCAAAGGCATTTGACTGTGTGGATCATAATAAACTATGGCTGACTCTGAAAAGAATGGGAATCCCAGAACACTTGATCGTTCTAATGTGAAACCTATACTTGGACCAGGAGGCAGTTGTCAGAATACAGCAAGGGAACACTGCATGGTTCAAAATTGGGAAGGGCGTACGCCAGGGATGCATCCTATCTCCATACCTTTTCAACCTATATGCAGAACAGATTATCCGGGAGGCTGGGCTCTATGAGGAGAAATGGGGGGTCAAGATTGGAGGATGATTTATCAACAAACTACGTTATGCAGATGACACAACCCTGCTTGCTGAAACAGAAGAGGACCTGAAGCACCTGCTGCAGAGCGTCAAGGACTGCAGCCTCCAATATGGATTGAGGCTCAATGTCAAGAAGACAAAGATTCTCACCACTAGACCAATTGGCAGCATCAGGATGGATGGTGAAGAGATTGAGATTGTACACAGCTTTAGTTTGCTTGGCTCCATAGTCAACAGTCCTGGCACCAGCAGCCAGGAAATTAAAAAGTGCATTGCCATGGGAAAGTCTGCTATTAGGGACCTCTCCAAAGTACTGAAGAGCAATGGTGTCTCTCTGGAGACTAAAGTGTGTTTGATACAGGCCATGGTCTTTGCAATCACTTGTTATGCATCAGAGAGTTGGACAATGACCAGGGAGGACAGAAGGAGAATTGATGCCTTTGAGCTGTGGTGCTGGAGAAGAGTATTGAGAATACCATGGACTGCTAGGAAAACAAACAGATTTGTCCTGGAAAGGGTTAAACCGGGTGGCTCCTTGCAGGCAAGGATTCTGAGGCTCCATCTAACATACTCTGGACATGTTGTGAGGAGAGACTGGTCCTTGGAGAAGGACATCATGCTTGGGAGGGTGGAGGGACAGCGCAGGAGGGGAAGGCCCTCTATGAGGTGGATTGATTCAGTGACTGGGATAATCGGGATGGAAGTGTCAGAGGCAGTGCAATTGGCACAGGACAGAGCAGAGTTGAGCGCTGTTGTACATAGGGCCACTATGAGTCGCAAGCGAGTCGACGGCACATAACAACAACAATGATATCGTAGACAGAAAGGTCTGATGAACTGGTGAGTAAGGAGTTGCACTGTCACCCCCAAAGCACCCTCAGTTCAAATCCCTACCTGCTTCTCTGAAGAAAGATGGATAAACTCCTCCTGTGCAATTCTTTGTCTCTGAAAACCCAAGGGAGGGTCAGCCAAGAGTTAATCATGACTCAGTGGCACACAGCAATAATGACAACAACAGCAAGAGTGTTGTAAAATTACTTCCAACTTATTGTGATCCCGCAGGTTAGATCAGCATAGGATGGTCTGGTGACCTAATGGTAAAAATCTGTGCTGCAATCCTGAAGGCATGCAGTTCAATTCCACCAGCTGCTCTGTAGGAGAAGGACAGCCAACCCCCTCCCATGTGGTTACTGCCTCTGAAAACCTGTTGGAGGGTCAGCTATGGGTTGGTACAAAATGACAGTCTTGCCCAGAGCTGACAGCATCTCTGTTTTCCCACATAGCAGGTGGGATAGTCCTGCCAGTGACTGAGTGTTTAAGATCACAGAAGCCAGGAATCTTTAATGTTACAACAGTTGATTACTAGTATTTGCTAAAACGAATGAAATGAAATTTTTTTATATATATTGTATATATGAAATTATATATATATATATATATATATATATATTGTATATATGAAAGCGTTTTATTAATAACAACTTAAGGCAATGAATGCTCATTCAAATAAATTTAGACTGCATGCATTGGTCATCAGAGAGTATGTTTGTTTATGCATAGTTTGCTTATGCTGTCATTTATTTATAAAAAGAAAAATTTTCCTTTCCCCTCTCCCCTTTCTTGTTGTTCAGTGTTATCAGATCCACCATGACTCACAGCAACCACATGAACAACAAAGTAACATCCTGCCATCCTTAGCTCCTTGGCCATTCTCGTGCTCTCTTAAATACTTGAACATATCTCTCCAGTTATTGCGTGAATCTCTCTAGCTGGGGGCCTTTCACTTTTCCTCTGATCCTCCACCTTTACCAAAATGATGTCTTTTCCCAAAAATGGCCCCTACTGACAACATTTCAAAGTGTATCAGACAATATTTCATCATCTTTTTCTCTAGCAAAGTGCTCCGGCTGTGCTTTCTCCACAATAGACCTGTTTGCTCTCACGGCCATCTGTGCTATGTCTATTCAGTGGTCTTTTCCAACACCACAGTTCAAAGACATCAATTATTTTTTTTCCCATTGTTACCCATCTTCTAACCAGCCCTGGTGTCATATAAGACACTCTGGTTGACATTGCTGGTAGTATCTTGGAAACTCAGCTGTGACTATAGCAGCATCGACTGTGATCGTTCGTATGATCATGTGCAGAAACTCCCTCCCCATGAAGGACGGTCACTTTACTCCTCCACCTACTGGACAATGGTAAGTCTGAGTTGAGAAAGTAACTTACCAGCATCCATAGAAAGTAACCTATACACCTAGATCATAATAGGTTATGGATAACATTGAGAAGAAGATCGATTCCAGCACAACTAACTATGCAATTGAGCTCACGTGGAATCTGTACGTGGGTCAAGAAGCAATCATATGGACAGAAAAAAAGGGCTTATTGCAAAGTTGAAAATCAGGAAATGTGCTCCTCAGGGATGTATCCTCTTAACATACCTACTCAATCCGTATAGTAAGCAAATCATTTGAGAAACTAGACTATAGAAAAAAAGACTGTAGCACCAGGATAAGAGTGAGATCTGTAAGCAGTGAAATTTAGACAAAGCAACTTGACTTGAATAAACAGAAGGCATGAAGTACTTACTGAAGAAAATCAGACTATAGTGTTAAGTATGAATCACACCTCAGGAAAAAAAAACCACCAGAAAACTTAACAAAAGAGAGCTTCACAACTGAGCTCAAAAAAACTATCATAATATAGGATTTAAAGAGTGAAGTTGTCAGGAATCCATAATTAGCACTTATGGTAGTGCCAGTCAGAAATCAAAACATTAGCTTCCCTGGACAAGTCTTCTGTCAATACCTCTTCAAATAGAGATACCATCCACCCCAACAATTCCACTTCTGGGTATTTGTCCTAAAGAAACCAGTGCTACCACTCAAACAGATGTATATACACCCATGTTTATTGCTGCACTACTCATGTTAGCAAGGAGATGAAGGCATGAAAGCTGTGGTACACTCAATCACACCTTGTAATATTATTCAACATTTAAATAACACAATGAACTTGTAAAACACTAGACAGTGTGACTGGATGACATTATACTGAGTAAAATATTTCAGTCACATAAGGGCAAATACTGCCTAACACCACTGTTATAAGACTGACATGAGAGGTTGTTGGAAGAACAGGGAACAAATGGATAGAGAATGAGGACTGTGTTGGAACAGATGAGGAAAGAATGTCTTGAAAGGAATATATGATTAGGCGTTGTATGTATGACAATAATCAGGAACAACAGGGCATTGTGAAATGGATGGGGAGGGAGAAGGGAGAGGGGGTGGGAAAATGTGCAACAAAGAATGAATGAAACCCTAACCTTTCTGTAAACATTTGTTAAAGTAAAAATAAAAAGTCCTTAAAAAGACCTCTTTAATGAACAAGAATGTCACTTTAAAAACTAATGTGCATCTAAGTCACGGTATTTCCCATTTTGGGGCTTAGTGTACAAGTTGCTCTGTTAATGCAAAGGCTGAACGTCTCAGCAGCTCCAGTGAAGTGGTGGTTCTCAGAGACAAAGGAGGTCACTACCTGCATACTGCAATGTACAGTCTCAGGAACACAGGTAGGGTCCCTAAGAATCAAATCTCCCCCAACAGCAGTGAGATTGAGATTTTTAACTTTTCAATTTCATGCATGTGAAAATTCAACAAAATTACATGGGAAATTACTGTCATGTAACTGATTTTTTAAAATAAATTATATGATAGAAATACTTCAAAATATTTTAATAATTTAAATATTTCATTAATTTTAACTTATAAAGAGCAAAACTTATTTTGATTGTTGTTATTAGATTTGGGTTTGTGTGTTGTTGTTTTTGTTATTTTTATGCTGGTTTATTTATGAAGCTCATATACTTTGTTTTTCACTTTGGATCTTTCCAATTTCCTTCACCCCTGCCTCCCTCACCCATCCAACTCTATGACCCTAAATTTGGTTTCTTTTTTTACTAGTACCCCTTACTTTCTAGACTTCCTTCTGCTTATAAATCTAAACCAATAAAATATTCATTTTGCTTTACACAATTATTCATGTGCTTTGTGTTTCCTGTGCACTGTGTTTTGACTTGGGTTTTCTTGATGGTGAGGTGTAATCCGTAACAGAGCTGTAGCTGTTGCTCTTCTGCAATCTGCGCTTTAAGCCTTCTTCACTTTCTGCTGGCAAGCTTGTATCTTCTACATGATACTTACTGTTACTGAGTCTCCAATCCCGATGCCACATTCTTCTTCATCTAGTCCAGTTTCTCAAATTATTCACCCAGCAAACAGATTGGATAGATATGGAGAAAGGATACAACCCTGACGCACACATTTCCCTGACATTAAACTGTAAAATCTCACTGCCTAGGACAAAAAACTATAAGGAAAAATCAATAGCTAGAAAGGGAAATCATGTTTGGTAAAATACAGCATCAGAAAAAAAGAAGAAAATGCTAAGTAGGACAGAGAGACATATGGTAACCAAAACAATACGTTCAATCAATCTGGAAGATGGCACTGGGCGGGGGAGGGGGGAGGGTTTTGTTCTTTTACATGTGGAGTCATAATGGGCCAAAGATTTTTTTGAGAGGATGTAATGATCACTGGTGTTTTTGACTAGCCGGAGGTACTGACTTTAGGTCCGCAGAGCAATGTCCTAAGGACGATGCCGTCAGAGTTCCTTAGTCATGCGTTAGCCTCATTAATGTGCATTATTTTTTAGATTATGGGACCACTTTCGGTAAGATAATGAACCTTCATTTTAAATAAATGGTACTGTACATAAACTACACAAAGGAAATTCCATGCTATAATTAAATGCCATATACACCTCTGAACTTACTTGACTAGGTTCCCAAGACCGGTGAATGGTGTGAAAATCAGCATTATGTGAAAACGGGAGAGGAGCACATGCGATTATATGTGGAAAAGGCCTACATCACTGCATAGCTGCCAAACAACTCGGATCATGGCCCAGTCACCATTGCTCATGGCATTCATAGGTTCATCCAGAGCTACTCTCCACTTGTAGTTTGGTGTCTATGACTGTTATATGTACATTGTTAATGGACAAAATAATCAGAGCATAGATTTTGTATGATGTGAGGCGTTTGCTGCAGGGGATCAAGGACTACAGACTTATGAATGATTCTATCTTATTTGGATCCACCATCAGTACATTTGGTACTAGCAGGTGCAAGATCAAGAGATATATAAGATTGGGAAAGTCAAGGTCCTCTGCAAAGTCCTGAAGAGCAATGATGTCAGCTGAAAACTAAGGTGTGTCTGATCCAAGCCATTGTTTTACCATTCACCCTCTATGCTTCAGAGAGCTGAATAATGAATAAGGATAACAGGAGACAAGTTGATGCCTTTGATTTGTGGTATTGAGAAGAATATTTAATATCCTATATGTTGCCCACAGAACAAACAGATATGTCTTGAAGAAAATGTAACCAGAGTGCTTCTTAGAGGCAAGGATGGAAAAGATTCACCTTACAGACTTTGGGCATGTTGCAAGGAGAGGCTATTCTTTGGAAAGAAAGTGAACTTTTGTTTTCTTTTATATCTCAGGTCATTATATTTAAATTACTGTGTGCTAGAATATATTCAGAGCACTAAAAGTCTACAGTCACATACTAAAACTCTTTATGTAAAAAACACCATTTAAATATTGATAATACAAGAGTTTTAAAAGACTAGGATATTTACATATTGGCATTTGAGTAATATTTCCTTCTGTTAAAAAGAAAGTCATTTTAAAGATTTATTTTTAACTGGGACAAATTGTATGTTTACCACTCCAAAAAGTATGTCTTACTCACTTCTTGCCCTAAACTTCATACATACAAGGAACTTTTGGGGAAAATGTACTGGAAAGTACTAGGAAAAACAACAGCTGTGGTGAAATAATAGCAATGCAGAATTTGAAACTCTATTTATGCTCACACATCTTTCCCTTTTATAAATAAGTCACCTTTTTGATCTGCTCACATCAAATTGGGATGAATAAAATTTCAGTAATCTCCTATAAATCATGTTAAGTAAAACCAGAAACAGTTTCATGCAGACTCAAAAAAATAAAGTTGAATCTGCATTGATGTCTTTGGACTTTCTGATGACAAATTTCTTTTTAACATGTTGCAATAATTCAAATTCATTTTGACAGGTTACTGCTAAATGCCACTCAGGGATATTTTTACTTTTATTTTTATCTTTGAAGGTAAAATTTTAAAGGAGAAAAGAATAATATATAGAATTATGTCAAAAACATTCGTTCTGAACTTGAGAAAACTCATGAGCAGAGAGGATTCATAATGTGCTCAGTCACTGAGGTGATGGAGACAAGAAATTGTTAAACAGTGTTGAAGTGACAAAAATTTATGTGTACTAATTTATATCATTGAAGGGGAAAATAAACCCCAATATTTAAATTAAACCTTTTTAGATACAAAGCTTTTACAGAAAAGAATGATGCTTCTCAGATTATTTAGTTAATCTCTTTACTGCCCCCTCACTTATTGCAAGGCAAATAGGAACCAAGTCATAGCTGACCTTCCAGGAAGTTTTCAGAGACTAAGTCCCATGGAAGAGATTGCCTATTCTCCAGTACAGGGAGTTCACGAGTAGAACTTTGTATAATTTTCAAGCCAGTTACAGTAAACCATGGCATACTTGAAAATAGAAAGGAATGGCATAATCTTTAGGGAGTTGGTTGCTAACCCAAAGATGAGGTCTCTCTAGTGTTGATCTGAATCCACCAGATGCATCACAGAAATATGGGCAAACTCTTCCCATGGGATTATAGCCTTGCAAAGTCCACAGGAGTGTCAGCTAGGAGTCGATTACAGCTTGATGACAGTGTTGTTGTTATGTGCCATAAAGTCATAGATGACCCATGGTGACCCTATCAATGAAAGTTTTGAATGCAAAACTTTCATCTTTTCTCCAAGTTCATAGAGTTTCTGAAGACAAGCTTTTTGGAAATGGATGCTGCTCCTGTGTCCCAACCTGTTTTATTGGGGAGATCTAAAAAAAAAAAAAAAACAAAAAAAACAAACCACAGGCCCTTGGGCCTATGGCCCTTGGGCCCAAAAACCCTTTTTAAAGGTGAGGCCAAATCCTATCAGCTCACAGCCTATTGTGAGCAAGAGCCACACCATAGTCTGAGCCCAAACCAGAAAACACATCTTTGCAGAATCCGGCTGTTCCACTCATCTTCCAAGCCTGGAAATATTCCCAGACTGGCAGCCAAAAAAATAATTTTCTTATTTACTTATGGGTTGGGAGTTTTAATTTATTAAGGAACTAATTTGAGTTGATTGACATTTGGAGAGAGTTGTGTTACTATCCCAAATGTAGCTCATCTCTGGCTGTTTGTATACACTCGGGTCTGAAGGAGAGAGATATGCGTTTATAGTTTCCTGGCTGGAAATTCCCCTGTGAGTCAGTGTCTCTCTTAAGAGCAATTATTACTATTGAATTCATTGTTTCAAGGAGGGAGTCACAGGGTTGTTGAAGGAGCTGCATGGCGAGCTCCTGGACAGAGCAGAACTGCCCTGAGGTGTTTTGAAGGCTTCACAGGAGTAAAGCAAGCTCAGTAACAGTCTCAGAAGCTTTCAAACTATATACTTAGTTGACATTTTTTATAATGAAGAAGAAGCAGAACTAGAGCGTAACATAGGGTCAGAGTTTCATATCTGGGAACCTGAGAATGTATACTTTAAGGTTCAGATCTATTGTTCATATGGTCACTATGACTGACTCAATAGGATTTGAGAATATAATAATAGCAATAAAGTAGAAGTTAATTTGATTGTAAATGTTGGAACAGAACTGTCCTCCTGCGTTTTAAAGACTGTAGCTCCCACAGAAGTAAACAGCCAACCACAACTTTTCTTCATGAAGCAGCTGGTGGCTTAAAAGGGAAATTTAAAAATTTGTTTTTAAAAACAATGTATTTGAATTTTTAAAGTAAAATACTAGAAAATTTAAAAAATAAAAGAAATGCTTTGCTTTTGTCCATGGCCAGAAGAGAAGGCATAGAATTTAGAAAAAAAAATATAGTAGGCTAGGACATTCTAATCTTTATGTTCAAAGAATGTATTATTCACATTTAATAATTTAACATATTTCCGGTTCACTATAAGTTTCTCAGTCATGACTAAACCCATTAAAAGCCGTGAAAAATTCAGGACAACTTGCTATAAGGTATGCAGACTTTCTGACAGTGACTAAAAAAATAGAGAGAGAGTGTGTGTGTGTGTGTGTGTGTGTGTGGTGTGTGTATGGTGAACAATTTAAATTGAGTTAAGAGATCAAACTATTAAAATACAGACCATTTCACTCAGCCATGACTTCCCTAGCTCTCTTCTTGTGATGTTTTAAATGTAAAGGCACTGTTATTATATCATATTTTCCTTCTGCCTATTTAAAAATCTAATCAGTTGCTAGCCTGATCATGGGATATTTGTGTCCAATTTGTTTTCATTGGTCAAATTGTTAAACAGATTGTTGCCAGACAGCTTTGTCAAGGGCTGTCTGGGAAACCAGTACAGTGATCATCACAGATGTCACTTTCAAGTGCCAAGTACTATGTTTTTTAGAGTTTATTTGGTTTTGCAGTAGAATTATCATTTTATAAGCCTGTTAAAATATATGAATCTCTATTTCCTCTGTGTAGAAATAGAATGATCTCTTTTGTAAATGCCCAACACAATTGTATCTAGAATACAAATTATGTATAATTCACTTATTGAGATCTTAGAAAAGATAGCATTTGACTTCCCAATGCTGTTTTCTATGTCTTTCTCATCTGTTTGTGAAACCACATCCATTATATAAAAGAAAATATTATCATTTAGATTTTTTATGCTTCACTCTTTACTTCTTGAAAAGACCAGGATGAGCTGAATTTTTGGTTAGTTCTTTTCAAGGGAAAAATTAAGAATATATCCACATACAAGATAATGTCTAAAAAAAGAGCATTGTTAAAATTGGTACTCCATGTCAAAAGCAAAATTAACATGATATCACAGTTTTATTTGTACTGTTTTCTAAGAAAGCTTCTAAGAATACAGAATAAAAACAGTAGGATCTTCGGATAAAGGAAAAAGAATTTCAAAGTTACAAACAACATCTATCCTTAACTGTGTCATCAGAGCTTCCAACAGGCTCAGCCATGGCTGAAAAGGTTACAGTGAACTGAAAAGATAGCTAAACAGGCAAAAACATGGATCAAGGCCTTGATAGAAAGTTTATCTCCTGCTTGTGCAATTTGGTCATTTGCACTCAGATTTTGAACACAATCTACAACACCTCTGGCTGCCTCACACATACTCAATGACCGCTCCCTTTGGAGCCGTCTCATTGGCTCCTATCAATAATCCAATCTACATATCCAGGTTACGATGGTGTTTTGGAATTTTCCCTTTCCAATCTTCAATTCTTAATTTCTCCCATTCTAAGTGCCATGCTGAATCTGCTGAACTGTAACACTTTAAGCCTTTTCCTGTGTTTCCTTCACTGGCCATGATGCAAGAAGTTTGGAAGGGCCATACTGGTTGGTTGTTATAAATTGAGGTTTTGTTACCTGAGCCTGTGTAACCACTTTTCAGTTATCAGTTATCTACTTATACAGCATTTAAAGTTTTTGACCATAGTAAAATGCACAAATATTCCTGTTATCTATTTGTATATTAATTCTTTAAGTCTGTTATGGGGCAAGAATAAGACTGGCTGGATCCATTTGGCTAGACACTGATTTTCAGTGGTTTGGTGGTTCTGGATAATTGTAATGACATTTTTCTATTGATCCAGATAGTTCCAATTTTGTGATCTGGTACACCCATTCTACATCTTTGCTTACTGCTGATTCTCAGATAATAAGCCTAGACTTTGGAAACTAATGATTTTGATAAGAAGAGGGAGGTGTAGTTTAAAATGATGCCTGATGATGACAGGTTTTCAAAGAAAATTTCAATTACATACCTTAACCTCACTTTGGAGAAAATAAAGATCCTTACGGAACTGAGTTTAGATTAATTTAACTTATGTTAATAGGACAAATGAATATTGCACTCACGTATGTTGTTAAAAATTTTTTTGTTGTCATTTTCCCCCTTGTCTGTATTTCTTTTCCCCACTTGTGTACATAAACCAAATGCCGGGAGGAAAGTCGTGAGGGGTTGTCAAAGACGTGTGGCAAAGAGCAAAGGAGGCTGGAGGCTCACAGAATGGCACTGTGCGGGGTCTCTCCTTCAATTTCAGCACGAAGGGCAATGGGGGGAAAAGCCTTCATTTCATCATCGTATCATCAGCCACTGCAGTCAATTCAGTTCTGAATCCTGGCCACCTGCCACCAGCTTTCTCAACCATAAATCTTTATGGGAAGAGACAGTACTCTCTCCTGGAGCCACTCGTGGACTTGAATCTCTGACATCACTGACCTTCCTTTTAGTTGGCAGCCAACGCGTTATATACTATGCCAGCGGAGGTCTTGAGTAATTTAAGAAAGCTTGAAGAGGTTTAATTTTTTGAAGTTTGTGTGTGTGTGTGTGTGTGTGTATGTGTATTGTTATGAGATATCGAGTCGCTTGCTACTCATAGCGACCCTATGTACAACAGCCCTAAGCACTGCTCTATCCTGTGCCAATCACACTGCCTCTGATACACCCATCCCAATTACCCCAGTCACTGAATCAATCCACCTCATAGAGGGCCTTCCCCTCCTGCGCTGTCCCTCCACCCTCCCAAGCATGATGTCCCTCCCCAAGGACCTGTCCCTCCTTACAACGTCACCAAAGTATGTCAGACGAAGCCCCAGAATCCTTGCCTCCAAGGAGCAGCCCATTTTAACCCTCTCCTAGATGAACCTGTTTGTTTTCTTAGCAGCCCTCAACACTCTCCTACAACACCACAGCTCAAAGGCATCAATTTCTCCTTCTATCCTCCCTAGTCATTGTCCAACTCTCTGACATAAAACAAGTGATTGCAAAGACCATGGCCTGTATCAGACACACTTTAGTCTCCAGAGAGACACCATTGCTTTTGAGCACTTTGGAGGTGTCCCTAACAGCAGACTTTCCCATCGCAATACGTCTTTTAATTTCTTGGCTACTGGTGCCAAGAGTGTTGACTGCGGAGATAAGCAGACTCAAGTGGTGAGGAATCTCAATCTCTTCTCTGTCTCTCTCTCAGTCTCTCTCTCTCTCTCTCTCTCTCTCT
>NW_006399754.1:33576594-33604787 GCF_000299155.1 Elephantulus edwardii
GAGGGTCTTCCTCTCCTTCGCTGCCCCTCCACTCTCCCAAACATGATCTCCTCTCCAAGCACCAGTGCCTCCTTGCAACTTGTTCAAAGTATGTCAGACAAAGCTTCAGAATCCTTGACTCCAGGGACCATTCTGGCTTCAACCTCTCCAGGACAAACCTGTTTGTTCTCCTAGCAGTCCATGGTATATTCAACACTCTTCTCCAGCATCACAGCTCAAAGGCGTCAATTCTCTTTCTATCATCCCTATTCACTGTCCAACTCTCTGACGCATAGCATGTAATTGCAAAGACTACAGCCTTAATCAAGCACACCTTAGTCTCTAGCCTGACATCGTTACTCTTTAGTACTTTTGAGAGGTCCCTCACAGCTGACGTTCCCAATGCAATTCATCTCCTGATTTCCTGGCTGCTGTTACCAAGAGTGTTGACTGTGGAGACAAGTAAACTAAAATTGTTAACTATCTTAATCTCTTCACGATCCATCATGGTTCTGCCAATTGGCCCAGTGGTGAGAATCTTTGTTTTCTTGATGTTGAGCTTCAATCCATATTGAAGACTGCAGTCCTTGACCTTTTGCAGCAAGAGCTTCAGGTCCTCCTCAGTTTCAGCAAGCATTATTATTATAATTTAAATTATAATAGTCCTTCTTAAGGGTTTTTCCCCCTTCACCCATGTAATATTCTCATTTAGAACTATTTAACCTCAAACTTCAGGTGTAGCAACATCTAAATAATATAAAAGGTAGTGGTAGATAACAAAAAAATGAACTTGTTCCCCACAGAATCTGTACAAGAAAGTACAGTATCTTTGTACACATTATTTGTCATTCAGACAACAGGACTAATATTAGCAGCACCATATCGAAACCAAAACAATTTTGTTAAAAATAAATTGTTGTTTGTTGCTGTTATGTGCCATTGAATCTCTTGCAACTCATAGTGACCCTATGTACAACAGCCCTAAACTCTGTTCTGTCCCTTGTCAGTTTTATTGACTCCGACAAACATACCTCCATTACCCCATTCATTGAATCAGTCCTTCATGTCAAGGGTCTTCCTTTCCTGCATTGTCTCTCTACCCTCCCAAGCATGACGTCCCTCTCCAAGGACTGATCCCTCCTTGCAACATGCTCAAAGTATGTCAGACAAAGCTTCAGAATCCTTTCCTCCAAGGAGCAGCCTGGCTTCACCCTCTCCAGGGTGAAGTTGTTTGTTCTTCTAGCAGTTCATGGTATATTTAATACTTTTCTCCGGCATGGATTTGGTCATTGAAAACAAATACAAAATTGTGTACAAACTATACAATGGCATCATATAATATGTAAATTCACTTTCTTTAAAAAAACTGTTTTTGCTAAAGATTCCACTGAAATGTATAATTATTAAGGGGAAGAGTGTACATTGAAAAACTCAAAACTCTCTGCTCTTGAGCTGGATTGACTCCAAGCTGACCCACCCAGGTGGTTTGGGGAGGCTGTAAATCCTACAAATGGAGATTACCATCTTTCTCCTTCAAAATAGCTGAAAGGCACCCTTTTATTGGTTAGCTCTTATGGGCTATACCACAAAATTATAATTTAATCAACCCACCTAAATTAAATTATCTTTGATATATAATCTCAGAATATTAAGAAAATATAAGAAGGTTATAATAGTATATTTAAGAAATTTGAATTCAACATGCTCCATAATGCAGTTCTTTTATTTCTACAGTTAATTGCCTTAAAAAAAAGCTATAATGCCCATTTATAAGAATGAAGATAACAAAATATCAGTGAAGTGCCAAGAAATTCTGAGATAATATATAGAACAAGAATAGACATAATATATAGAACTCTGGAATCCCAATGTGTGAAACTTCCACACAAGAGACAGGAGAGAGCATCACTTGGGCTTTCTGGCAGGGATGGGATTATCCTGCACAGGGTCTTCATCACTAATAGAAGACTACAGTAAAAGAGGCGTAAAGAGTTTTATAGTGTCAAAATAGTCAAAACATACATACATATAACCATAAATATTGCTTTTAACTCATTCAATTTCCCTCATCTCAAAGGGTGAAATTGAAAATGTCTTTTAATTTCAGATCTTCATAATAATTTCATTTTAATAATTGGTTAAAATATGCCATTCATTACATTTGGAATATCACTGATTTTCTAAATTTCTTCTTCCTTTCTGTCATTGAGCCGGAATTATTAATTTGACTGTAACAACAGCAACAACAATGACTTCACAGTACTATTATGGCTGATGTGTTATATCCTGAGGTGTCAGCTTCATCTATTTTATTATCTGTAGCTGAGAATATTAATAGAGTAAAACATATGACCTACTTTTAATAGCTGAAATATGTATTTTCACAGTAGTTAGTTGTATTAATTAATATTAATTAATGCCTAGGTTATTCTGCTATGAACAGAGGTGGGAGAGTATATTAATTCAATTTCTTTATGTTTATTTAGACTTCTCTAGCACAGACCTATTCTAGAGGTGGCTGCATGTACACACACACAAAAAAAATGATCTGTGTTTGAACTCACAAGGAAGACTTTTTCTACATAGATAATAGTTGGTATTTTCTGGAGAACCTTTGCTGACTTTCTATGTAGATTTTCTACCAATTATTTAAAATACATAGCATGTAACAACAGCATAGCACACTGAGGAGATAGCCTATCTTTTTTCCCACAGAGCTGGGAGTGGATATTCGAGGGACAAGCCCTTGAGTTGACAGCACAACTCTCACCACAAAGCCGCCAGAATTCCCATACAATGTAGAAATATCCAATATAATGGCTGCAAGGTCTGGCACTAGTCCCAGTGCTACTAGGCTTTAGTTTGTGCATGTTAAGGTTCTTTTTGTCAGTACTTTAATGATTATGAGTTAATGGTTAGACTATAATTCTTACTGTTTGACAAGCATTGTACATAATTTGCATTTTGTGGTCTGAAGTGAGCAGACAATCAGCCGGAAGAATTTAGGGTGTGCCCTGCTTCCTGAAATAATATGCTTGTTCTAGCAAAGCTTATTCTTCCTAGAAGGTGTGTTCTCTTGCCATGCTCTGACCTCGCTCTAAGGAAGTAAAGATCATTGCATTTTGCTGCCTCATGTGCAGATTTTGGATCTGTTAGCCCTTGTAATCCTGTGGGAAAACCTAGTAAGACCTCTAATCTGTTGCATGACCTGTAGATTTTTTATTTGCTGGCATTGGGGATTTTTTTTCTGCAGAAAATTCAGTCTTCGACAGATACATGTGCACTTAAAATTGTATGAAATTCCTAATATGAACTTGTAATAATTAAAAATTTCTAATATGCACAATCAACATTCTTAGGACCAGCAGTCAGGAAATCAAAAGGCAAAGTGCTGCTGTCAGGGACCTCTCTAGAGTGCTAAAGAGCGACAATGACAGTCTAGAGACTCAAGTTCACCTGGTCCAGTCCGTGGTCCTTGCAATTACTTGCTATGCATCAGAGAGCTTGACAATGACAAAGCATAATAGAAGAAGGATCAATGCCTTTGAGTTGAGGTGCTGGGGAAGAGTATGGATGGTCAGAGAGCAAACAGGTCTATCCTGGCTGGAAAGGGTTAAGCCAAGCTGTTCTTTTGAGGCAAAGATTTTGAATCTCTATCCTATAAACCTTTTGCAATCACTTGTTATGCATCAGAGAGTTGGACAATGACTAGGGAGGATAGAAGGAGAATTGATGCCTTTGAGATGTGGTGCTGGAGAAGAGTATTGAGAATACCATGGACTGCTAGGAAAACAGACAGATTTGTCCTAGAAAGGGTTAAACCGGGTGGCTCCTTGGAGGCAAGGATTCTGAGGCTCCATCTAACATACTTTGGACATGTTGTGAGGAGAGACCGGCCCTTAGAGAGGGACATCATGCTTGGGAGGGTGGAGGGACAGCGCAGGAGAGGAAGGCCCTCTATGAGGTGGATTGATTCAGCGACTGGGATAATTGGGATGGGAGTGTTGGAGACAGTGTTATTGGCACAGGACAGAGCAGAGTTTAGGGCTGTTGTCCATAGGGTCTCTATGAGTCACAGGCGACTCGACGGCACATAACAACAACAACAACAACATCCTATAAACGCTGGACATATTGCCAGGAGGTACCAATCCTTGGAGAAGGCAATCATGCTGGAAGGGTGGAGGGACAGTGAAGGAGAGAAAGATCTAGATGAGATGGATTGATACAATAACTGGGGTGATGAGGGTTGGTGTGAAGGAGAGAATGGGTTGTCTCAGGACAAGGCAGGGCTCAGAGCTATTGTTAATAGGGTCACTCCAGTGGCACAATAACAACAATGGGCACTTGGAGCTGTCATGGTCTGGTGGTAAGAAGCTGCACTGCAATCCCAAAGGCACAAGGTTGGAATCCACTACCTGCTCCCTGGGAGAAGGACGGGCAGTCTCCTCCTGTGGGATTTATTGCCTCAGAAAACCTACTGGATGGGTTGGTTCCAACTCACAGGCATGCAACAGCAGTAAAAAGAATGTTCACTCTGAATTCTTTTAAATCCCTGCACTCACCATCTGAAGCTCGGTTACCTCCTGTGCTAATTCCCATGCTCTCACAAGTGGGTACTCTGCACTTTCTTAATCTAAAGGCAGAGCCAATCAGGTCAGAATTTGTAACTAGGAGAGCAATACCAGTACCCCAATCCACGAGGCTCTTTCCTGTGCACAGAAATGCCACCTTCTTGGGTCCATTGTCTACTGACCCCTGTTTTCCCAAGCACGCCAGTGGTGGGTGGGTGCTCTAACTCTGCCACCAGCATGCAGATCTCGCCGAAATCCAAGAAAGGTGAGGGGTGTGTGCATAGACAGATAGTTCAGGCCCCAGTCCCGGCCACCACATTTTAAAATAGTTTTGTATGTATATAAAACTGGGGCAAGTTCTGAGACAGGAAGGATTAGGGACCTTGTGGTTAGGAGGGAAGCACTCAGTCACGAGGAACACATGACTCTGTACTGGTGCTTAAGGAATTTTAAGTCAATTATTTACTATAATGGAATAGTTGATCATTTAGGAATACCTTCATGTATTTTAATATAAAACACCCTCCTTTCAGACTGTATGTAATTGGGAAATGAGAGTTTATATTATTTTCTGGGACTGATTAAGTTATTATGATTTTCAGTTCTTGCTCTCCCTCAACATCCATAGAACCGCTCTGTCCTATTCTGGTGTGTAAGAATAAATACATTTTCAGTCATTCCTTATTCCTACTTAAGAACAATTCTCTGCGAACTCCCAGTGCAATGTGGGAAATGGCATTTTTATAAAATAAGACTGGAATGAAATTTTCCTGCTCTCTTTTTGGTGACACAGAAGCTGTTCTACGCAGGCTAGTTTGACGGCTTTGTTAGACAGAAAGGTGGGTCATTGAAGGAGTGGTCAGAGGGAGAGATGGGCTTTCAGCATAGCTTTATATGAACCACCGACTCTTCTCCAACCTCCCCCCACTATCACTCAGGAAGTTGTAAAAAGGAGCTGAGCATTGTAGAGGCCAGAATCCAACTGTTTGCTACTGTGAATCAACCAAGAGAAGATGGTAGAGATACAATGGCTCTATTGTTACTTTTTGCACTAGCTTTTGTAGTAAAAAGCATATGATTTCCAGAGCAGAACACAAACCATGCATTACTTTCAAGAGCTACACTCAAGTCTCCGGCATCAAGCGGTCAATAAATTGGAGAACTGTCAACAGTGTTAGAGCACCATGAGTAACTCAGAGAAGAAGTCAACTGTCTAACGTAGCTAATCTGTCAAGAGTTTAAAAAGGCACCTCCTCTTGTGGCGAGCTCCTCCTTTGGGCGGCTGCAGTCAGAGTCTGCAGGCAGGTGGATTTACGCACCAGGAACACAGAACCACCACTGTGCAGCCGTGTGACGCCATTCATTCTCATCCAAGAATGAATATGAGTGGACGGCTCTGGAACGGGTTTAGACTGTAAGCTCAGGGGACACAAGCTGCTATTAAAAATAGTCCTTAATAAAATAATCTTGCACGTGACAGACCAAACAATAAGGCCAGAGAGTCACAGGCCAGGTCTACAAGTCTTGTCCTACAAGTAGAACATATCAACCACTTTGGCTTTGCAGAAAATGGACACACACTCAGAACATGGGGGTTTGCAGATTACTGGAACCCAGTAAATGAGATGCAGGCATGTGGGTGAATCTGAGTGAATGCAGGGGCTTATTAAACCAACAATTTTCTTTTCAAAGAAGTAATTGCTACGTTTTGATAAAGTTGAGATGCTAATTATGTCAAAGCGGTTGCATCCTTAAATCCATCATTTCTGTTTAAAAAACAAGTTTCTTGTTAGAACTCTTCCCTTTCATGGATTACAGAGTTCAGGTTGACCCACAGCAGCATAATATTTCAATCCTCCCTACTAAGACATTTTACAAGTGCCCAGTAGGAAGCAAATTGCTTCTTTTTGAAACAGAAATGTGTTAGAGCCCTGGGAGGAAATTCCAACAGGTGCCCTGGTCTCTTCCTGCTGGAGACTGTCTTCACCTGACAGAGGCAAAAATTTAACATTTATCACAGAGACTCTTTTCTGTCTCTAAATACCAAAGATATAAATAAAATCCAGGGTCTCCTTTGTTGGTGATGCTAAAGAGAAAACAATTCCCAGTGACAGGCAAACATACCGAATAGAATCAATCAGTCCTCCCCGCTTCGCGGAGTCCCGAGAAAGTTTATTGGAAAACTGGCTTCTGCACTTGGGTAGAATTGTCAGCCATCACTCTTGGCTTTGCACGGGTTTTCAGTCTATGCATGCTTTAATTAATCGATCTGTGCTCAGACAGACACCACAAACACCATAGCATGATCGGCATTTTCTTCCAAGGAGGCTATTGGTAGCGGGGCACAACCCAAACCTTCAGATTGTCTTTACTCTAGTGAACTATTACTTTTCATTATGTAAATCTCCTGTGTGTTTGTGGCTTCCCTATGAAGTGAACTACAAAACCCGCAGGGTCAGTCAGGGGGTGTCATCTATCAGATCCTACATCAGTCTACTTTGTTTATTCTCAAACCAGAGTAGATTTGTTCCAATCAAAAAAGCAAATTCAGGTAAGAATAGTAGTGTATAAAAAGTGACAGAATGAAATAGTTTATAAGACTACACGAATCCTGTTATCCTAACCCTGAGGACTTTACCCCACGTAAGCTTGCTCAGTGCTCTATTGATTTTCCCCAAAAAAATATTTCTTTAAAAAAAGTTTATATAAACCAGTCTATGAGAGAAAACTAGGACAATGTGTGCTTGGAAGGATGTGTGTGTGTGCTTGGATGGATGTGTGTGTGTGTGTGTCTTTGTTTTACCTGAGATATGAATTAAAAATGGCAGTAATTATGGAAAGGAAAAGATGTAAATAATAGGCTTTAAGTTGAAGTAAAAAATAATCAACCAATTGTCTGAAAGGACTTGAATAAAAAGCAAATCCTATGCTCATTTCACAGACCTTGGATTATAACAATGGTTACGCACTTGATGTTAGTTAAGCGTGGTGTTTGGAACCAGCTCAGGGACTCTCTGGAAGACGGACCGGGTGACCTCCTTCCCAGAGGGCAGAGCCTGGTGAAGGCTGCAGAGCTGCTCTGCTCTCTGCGTATCCACAAACACCGGCCACCAACCGTCACATCAGCCAGAACTAACATCACCGGGCACTTTGGTAGCCAGCTATTCCTCCAAGGCAACCTCCTTTGACCTTTTTTTCCTTCATTCTTCACCTTTTTATTTCAATGGGAAAGGGGCTGGATTTTTACCATGCAGTCAAGAAACACATTAAGATTAGAACACAAATCAACAGAAAGTTAGAAATTGTTTAAAATTGGAAACACCTGAGAAATAATAGAATTCAAAGCTTCTTTGACATGATCATTAACATTACAAATTTCAAGTCAAATTAAAAAATGACACGGAGAGACAGAAATGATTGGGGGCAGTATGTGGTCACCACTAATCTGGGCGTTAGTACAAAATCACAAGCAGAGATTTCTTTGCACTGTTTGCTAAATTAATCTAGATACAATAAAGAGTCATCTTAGACTGCAGATTGTTCAACCCAAGGGGCCAGTGTTCCCTGGACAGCTGCTCATACCTGAGAAGGGGAACCTGGAGCTTCCAATTAGGCCTGAAATTCAGGGAACACAAGTACAAACACAGTGACTGTAGTATATCACAGGTTCACAGAAGTCAAATCAAAGAGCTCCCAATGCCAACCACTGATAAAAAAAAATCAAGCAATAAAATAAATGAGGAAATATTACATTGATGAAGCTCTAGCGGCCTAGTGGTAAGAATCTGTGCTGCAATCCCGAAGGCCTGTGGTTCAAAAGCACCAGCTGCTACACAGGAGAAGGGTGGGCATTCTCCTCCCGTGCTATTAGTTCATCTCTGAAAACCCACTGGAGGGTCAGCTATGGTGTGGTTCTGACTTGATGGCACATAACAGCAACATGCACATGAACAAACTGTGTGGGAGGATCATGTCACCTTCCCCAAACACAGCAGTTTGTCTAGATGTTTTGTCCCTAATGGATAGACTTTCTTTTACTGCTAAAGACGTCCATCCACACAGGACAGAATATGAGGAAATGTAGTTCCTTTCCTGCAGAACACCTGACAAGCCCTGAGGTAGCAAAGCGATCAGGACTGGAATCAAGTGGATTGGATGTGCTTGTACGTGAACAAGATGACTTTTTTTTAAGTTCGTCTTTATCTTTACCCCGAGGTCTTCCTCACCAAACCCCACGAGCCCCAGGGCTATCTCCATCTCTCTCTCCTCTGTATTTGCTTGCCTGGGTCCATGTTGCTTTTATCCTCACTCAGAAGTGACTGGGTTTGGACATTGATCTGCTTGAATAAGATCTCTTTAGACTAGAAGGTAAAATGTTCATTCTAAACAGACCCCATCCACAGGTGTAAGGATTTTAATACATGTTTAGGAGGTATTGCAATCAATAATATGCAATATTATTGTCAGGAAAAGCACGTTACATGTCTCAACATAGGAGTATTCTACAAAATACTTGATCTGTAATTGTCAAAACTGGAAAGATCATCAAAAGTGGGGAAAATCTGAGAGAAGCCTTCACAGATGAGGAGAGTCACAGGACCAGGTGGATTTGAGAAAGTTCTGCTGTCAAGGCTGATGGACCAAGGGAGCTGAATGAGAACAAAACCAGTGTCCTAACTCCTGCAACACAGCACAATGACACTCACCAGAAAGCTTGATTGTCTTTGGAAGCAGCTCCATCCCCAGTCAAGACTCCAGACACAACTGAGCATCATTTACAGACCTCTACACAGTTCTGTTCTATGTACACTGTGAGATAAGAAGCATGTACTGTTCTAAATAATAATAATAATAATAATAATAATAATAATAATAAATAATAATAATTAATAATAACAATAATAATAAACAACCCGAAAACTTGAAATACACACAGAGGAGATACTGGATTATCAGAACTTTATACATTTAGAAATCACTTTGTTAACTGCCAGATTTTATTTTTCACTTCCTATTGTACTCATTGCTGTTGTTATGTGCTGTCAAATCAAGCATATGTCATAGCGACCCTAAGAACAAAAGATCTGAACCCCGTCCTATCACACACTATTTTCACACTTCTTGATACACTGGAGCCCATTGCAGAAGCCATGGCATCAATCCACCTGACTGAGGGTCTTCCTCTACTTCACTAATCCTCCACCCTTCCAAGCATCATGTCCGTCTCCAAGACATCATCCCTCCTAGCAACACGCCCAAAGTATGTGAGGTGAAGCTTCAGCATCCTTGCCTCCACAGAGCACTCGGGCTGCACCCTCTCCCAGACAGATCTGTTTATTCTCTTGGCCGCCCATGGCTCTTCTTTAACGTCACAGCTCAAAGGCATTAGTTCTTCTTCTGTCATCTCTATTCAGTTTTGCTCAGTTTGAAAACAAGATTTGGTGTCTTAGTGGAGAGACTCATGTTGTATAAAAATAAATTATTTCAAATTATCCGTATATCCAAACTTTACTCATTATGCTGCAAGGTACTAAGACATAATATATTCACCATTATGATATCATTCATAACACCTTCATAGCCTAAAATATCTTCTGTGCTTTGTCTGACATCCCTAAATGGGTAAAGATGTAGCTTTACTCTTGTCATTATCTTATGATTGGAATCGTCGAACCTTTTCAAATTGACACTTTCACTTTATAATATATACTTAAGGCTTATGCATACACTTTTGTAATTCTTGTTTATGTGTAATATTCCTTTTATGAATATTTTAATTTGTTAATATGTTAACTTATAAGAATAGTTTTGAACTCTGGTAGCCTAATGGTAAGGGGCCATGCTGGCAATCCAAACTTTTGTTGTTCTTATGAGTCATAGCAACTGCCTGCAATTCTCAGAAACCCTGTCTACGTACAACCACTCTGAACCCTGAGATTATCCTAGTTCTCTCTGGCCTTAGGGAGGTGTAAAATTTAATGTTATAAATTTGATACAGATTGTTGTATGTTAACTCTTGTGGGTAAATCATAAGAGTGGATTTTTAGTACCATCTTTTCTTTAATCTGAATAACTCTGGTGGCATAAAGATAAGGAGTTTCCCTGCCAACCCATAGGCAGGTGTTTTGAATCCACCAGCTGATTTCTCATCTTCTCCTGTGAAATTCAGTCACAAAAATCCTGCTATAGGTCAGCCATGAGTTTATTCTGACTTGATGGCATATAACAACAATAACAACGTGTATCAATCATATTCTCCATTGTGTTGTTCACAGTAAAGAATTTACGTCATTGTATTTTCACTTAACATATGCTGCTGTAACATGCATTTTGAAAGCTACGATTATTTTTAGTTAGTCAACACTATTGGATTTTTCTGTTAGCATCATTGTCAAATATATTATGATTCAAAAAATACTTTTTAAATTGAATATATACTACTCTATATGTTTGTATTCTAGTGCAGTAAAATATTCTTGATTTATTTTATATTAACACTTCAAAAATCATATATTTTTTAAAAAATCTAACATAATTGTCAAGAGATTACAATATTTTCTCCTGCATTTTAGATCTATTTTTACTGCTGTTATATTAGCACAAATCTTTATTAATGTCTTGATTTGAAATCCTAACCTCTGCTTTCAATAAACTTTTTATCATGAAACAAAAAAGTTTAAATAACAATTCGTTTAAGTAACTTTTGTAAAGGGAACCAATAATTGTATAAAAAGTTTGATATCATGGTCTAAAACCGTTTTTCCCCAAAAAGTTTGCCATTAATTCCATATCATGCTGGCTATTTAGGAGAGAGTAGAACTCCCCAGTGTGGTTTTCAAGACCTTGAATCTTTACAGAGGCAAACGGCCACCTTTTCTGCCTGCAGAGCGGAGGGTGAGTTTGAACAACTGACCTTCTGATTAGTAGCTGAGCATTTCACTCCTGAACCTTTAGTGTACCTTTTGAATACAGGTACTCAATTTTAAATTCAGAGTGAATTTACTTCTGAACTTGAAGGTATTTCTATATTTCTGTTTAGGACTTTGTCTTCAAAAGACCACAGCTTATACAGCATTTATTATCGGTCACTTCTCCATCTCACAAACATAGCTTTTCATTGAAAAGATGAACATTTAAATCTACCTAATTAGTGTTTGTTGCCTCCCTATTTGTGCACTTTAAATCCATTTCACTAAATGTCTGAGTTTTTCCATCCAAGGAGGAAGTGAAGCTCCAAACAATGAAATAGGAAGGTCTGTTTGGCTGCTTTATTTGTTTTAAAAATACTTCAGGAATCCAGGTAGGTCTGGCTTCCGAATTAAATGACAATTTTTTTAGGGTTAAAGAGCCTTCTTGCGTACCAGCAAGGAACAACATTTCTCATTCATTGTCTCTTTTGTAAATGTTTTTGATTGAGGAGACATCTATATCAACTATCTTTATCTAATGCCAGTGAAAGACTTCCTCATCTTCAACTATTCACTGTTCCTATGTGAATAGTTGCATTATGATCAGAGAAGGATTCATCAAAACCTACAGATGAGTTATGAAGATGATGCAACCTTGCTTGCTGGAAGTGGGGAGGGCTTGAAACTTGCTTCAGAAGATCAAGGACTACAGCCTTTAGTATGAATTACATCTACACATCAAGAAAACAAAGGTCTTCACCACATCTCCAACAATCAACATCAAGATAGTTGGGGGAATGATTGAAGCTGTCTCTGATTTCATCTTGCTTGGATCTATACTCAACACCCTTGGTACTAGCAGTCAGGAGGGTAGGAGATGTATTGCATTGAGAAAGTTAATGGTCAGAGTATTTTCCAAAATACTGAAAAAAGTGATGACAATTTGAAAATGAAGGTGCACCTGATTCAAGCCATGGTCTTCTCAATCAGCTGCTACACGTAAGGGAGCTGGTCAGTAGAAAAGGATGACAGAAGAAGACTCGATGCCTTTGAGCTGCGGGGCTGGAGAAGAGCATTAAACATCTTTACGTCTTGGAGAAAGTACAGCTCGGTTGTTCTCTGGAGGTAAAGATGACCACGTTTAATCTCTCATAATTGGAAAGATGGAGTTAGCAAAGAAAGGAAAACCCACCAACACAATGAATTTACACGGTGACTTGAGCAATGGACTCTATCGAGTGTATGAGAGATGATAAAATGGGCAGAGCTCAGGTATGTGGTTCACACGGTCACTATGACCTGTATTCACTTCAGTGACACCTAGCGTAGTGGTGGGGAGTTGATTGGCTTGTCTAAAAGTAGACAGTCTAGTCCACCAGCTTCTCTGCAGGAGGAAGACCAATCTCTTCCAGTGTTGTTCACAGCCTCTGAAAACATGCTGGAAGGTTGGCTACAAGCCGTACTGACTTGGTAACACATAACAACAATAACAACATATATCAATCATTTGTTTGAGTAGTGCACCTATGTTTAGTGCACATGAAAATGTGTGAGTGGCTGTGTGGTGGTACAGTGCACACGGCATTGCACTGTTAACCACAAGACCAGCAGATCAGTGGTCTCTGTCCACCAGCTGCTCCCTGGGAGTAAGAGGGGCAGTCGCCTTCTGTAAAAATTACTGCTCTGAAACCGCATGGAGGGTAATTATGAGTCAGAACATGGTTTCATGGCAGTGCAATATATGTGCATATGAAATTTAAAAATAAGTATATTGAATCATTAATTATTGTTCAATATTTTTATCACTTCTACCTCTAAGGTTTCCAAGATGAAAGTTTATTATTCACTAACACCTTTAAAATGCTTTTCTTTATAACTATCATTATATATTTTTTAAAACTATACCTAGTGACTCAACTTATGAATGGACTTGGCTTTGCATATTTTACAACATATATTTAATGAATTCTTTGAATTCATAAAGAACTCAGTTAGTGAATTCTTTGAATTCAATAAAGAAGCAGAAAGTGTTTCTGTCTATAATTTCTTAATTTTCACGTCAAGATTTTGTCAGAGATAAAGGAATGGAATAATTATACAGAAATAAAAATTTGAATTTACAATATATGAAGAAAGAAGTTTCACTTAATCAAAGTTTGTAAAGGCTGGGAAAAAGAGGGGCCCTGATCTACCTAGACCATTAGGAAACACAGCACCAACACAGTGACCAGCAATTCAACTATGGAGATAATATTTTGGCATCCAGACTTTCCTACGTTTAGAGAAAGTGCAGCTGGGGAGCTCCCTTGAGGCAAAGATGATACTGTTTGATCTCTAACACTTTAGACATGTAGCTGGGTGAGAGATAACCCCACCGTTCAAGCACCTGACGTGGCCAACGCAAATCTGCTTGTCCAGAAGGAAGCAGAGACAGTGGAAAGCACCAATGGCTGGAGATGCTGGCGCATCGCCACCTCCAGGTAGGACAGTACCTTGTAGTATGGCACACAAGATCACTGTGCCTTACAGCTGATTCAAACGCACCCAACACCAGCACCCACCTTCCCAACACTCCCCACTCTAATTCTATGAACGCTTCCTACACACATTCCCTGACAATGCTTTCTTCTCCAGTGTGTGAGACTGCAATGACACATAATCTAGTCAGCAGCACCTAACAACTGAAGATGAGCCCAAGCTCAGGAGGCCTCACGGTGTCTGGGAAGACAAGCTGAGATCAGGCACCCTCACGGTGTCTGGGTTAAGTTTTGGCTTTGCTGACTGAGCTGTTTTGTCAGTTAAACCCACCAGCCTGTCTGAGGGAGAAAAATGTGGTATCAGCTCTGGATTCGCCATGGAGCAGGAACAGTCTGTCTTTGACGGGTGGGGGTGTGGGGGTGTTTCCTTTTTGGTGTTTTGTTGTGGCTTTTGCATGTGTTTTACATCTGATTCTTAGACTGAGTCTATTGGCCTGTTAAAGCTGTGCCTTTGGCTGGGATGTGCAGTAGGAAAGATGAGTTGTATGTTTCAAAGCACTCTGGCCACATGACTATGTTTCATTCACTTTAAACAGGCTACGTCTAGCAGAATGTGATGGTAGAAGTGTAAACTCAAACACTTTGTGCACGTCAGCTCAGAAAAAAAGAACATACATCTGATTTAAAGTCATAAGATCCCATCTCAAATGGTGCTCCTCTTGCTGTTAATATTAGTGTTTTTATTTAAGTCATTTATCTTCTGAGAACCAATTTTTCTGTCTATAAAATATAAAACAATGACTCAAAGTTTGTTTATAGATTCAATCAAATTATTGAAAAGTGACTGATTTAGAAATGATTTCTAATTTATTAATTTCATTATATTAGATATTATAATCAGAAAATCATAATAACTATGGAAAATTTATCAATAAAGCCAATTGGTATGAGACAAAATGTTCCTTCACAATTATTAGGGAAATGAAGAAAACATATGCTCACAGGATGTGATGAATTTTGAAGAAACAATTACTAATATAATCTAATTAAATGAAAATATAGCATATATTTAGATGTTATGAATTGATAATTAACATAGCATGGATTGTGATATAAGGGTTCAGCAATACTCTTTTTTTTTTCTCTTCTTCTTGTGTACCATACAGTCAGAGCCAACTGGCACAGGAGGAGATTGTCTTTCCTTCTCCAGTGGAACATCTGGTGGATTTGAACAGTATACCTTCAGGACTGCAGCACAATTTCTTGCCACTGGGCCACCAGAGGTCCCTTCAGCAAAACTCATGAGGTAAAAATTAAGCAAGTTTGTATAATAACTGTTCTCTCTTAAGAAACAATTTAGGAAGAACAACTATTAGATTTATAGGGTTACAGTGTAGTAAGAGAAATGCTTCATACATTTTGGTGAATTCTCTGAATTACGCCATTGTGAAAATTAGCACTGATAACCTCCAAATGAAAACAACAACAACAAAAAAAAACAAACAAAACAAATCACACACAAAACAACCAAAACCAAAAAAACTTAGTATGCTAAGTTTGGTTGTTAAGAAATAATATTTTGACACGTATTTTAGCAGATGTCACGTATATAATTTGATGGAATTAACACAGAATTGCATATGCACGATTTGATATAATAGTGTAATAAAAAGTTATCGATGACTAGAGATGAAGTAACAGTGACTTTAAAATACAGCTCTTGGGTTCCACATGTATACCCTGAATAAAATCACTGTTTGGAGTTATCGGGGTTATTTGTCTCAGAAGCAGAACTTTTTCGTCTTAATGCAGCACTCAGCAGTGCCGTGAACATATTGATCCGCAATCAAGTGCTGACACAGTTATTCGGCGTAAGCCATATATTTACCGAACTGCAAACACAGCATTATAACAGGCATATATAAAACAATTTTCTACTACACACAAAAACTCATTGCAAACACTTTATCTAAGTGACAAGTTTATCTTCAGTTTTCTTTCTTCAATTTGTGCAGTCAAGACTGTGTACGTTAGCGCCATAAAAATAGCATACTGCTGTAAAGCATTCCTTAAAACAAAATTAGTTCTGTATTTGCACATTTATAATAAGAATCTTCATGAATTAACAATATCTACTAATAGAACAACACACTGATTAGTCCATTTGTAGCGGTCTAGCACGATGAGAATTTTATCATCAATATCTAAAAATATTTGGTTAAGCTTAAGCTTTGATACACCAAAGAATTATTTAGTATTGTAAAGCATTCCTACACTTAAAATTCATTCTTATACATCTGATACAAGAAGTCACTTTCTCTTCTGATACAAGAAGTCACCTTCTCTTTAGTACCTTTGCTTGCTACTAATCAAATGTTTCTGAAGAGTGAGGAGACTTTGCGTCCCATTTTGGGAATGTTATCCAGAAGGGTCAGTCCCTGGAGAAGGTCATCAAAGTGGAGAGTGAGTTAGTACAAGAGAAAAACTGTCAGTGAGATGTGGAGACACTGTGGCTGCAACAACAGACTTCAGCACAGAGTGAGTGTGAGAGGGAGGAGGGGAGATCAGCCTTTTCATCCTCCTTGTGGCTGTGAAGTCACTGGGAGTCCAGCCAACTCAGTGGCATCTTTCAATACAAAGCAAGTATCATGAAACATTGGTGAAATGGATTCTCTGTAGCAGTTTTCAGGGAACCACATTTTTCTGACTTTTATAATTTTTTACTCCTAATGGGGTTATTATTCGAAAGTTTATAACTAGAAATTTGCAGAATATATATCTGCTATTGACAAAGTATTGTACATGATCATTTAAATGTAAATAAAATGGAAGACAGTTTGCTTCTTTTTCCAGAGCCTAATCACGGCTCTGGTACATAGGTCCGCGGGAACCTGTGTTTGTCTAAGAGAGTGCATGCTCGATCGTATTGTGCTCTTACAGATCATGGAGATCCCTGTGGAGATTTAGCTTTATTGTCTGCAGAGGAATACACACTCCATAAAACACAATAGAAATACTGAAATTACTGAATATGTCATATATTGTTCTTGGATACATTAGAATTAAGATGTTTTTTAATAGAATTACTCATTTTTACAATTAAGACATATACTAGAGAATATTGGGAAGAATGTTTGTTTCAGGAATGACACTTTGATTTATGATTTTCAGTAGGTGATGAATTAGAAGTATGAAAAGAAACTTCCATAAAGAAGAATCTAAGACAGGATGGTGGTATAACTACAGAAGATTTAAGTTGGATAGATTTATTATTATTATTATTATTATTATTATTATTATTATTATTATTTTGTATGTGGGTACCATCAAATTGGATCTGACTGGTACAGAAGGAGATTGTACTGCCTTCTCCAGCAGAGCATCTGGTGGATTCGAACTGTTATCTCTGGGATTGCAATGCAGCTTCTTGCCACTAGGCCACCAGAGCTCCCTAAAGGTGAATAGATACCTTAAGGGAAAAATTTCATCAAAAGTTATGTAAATATTGTCTCTTCCACATAAAGTTGACATGCGCATAGTGTCCAACTCTTAACCAAACCGCTGAGAAAACGGGAGGAGTGCAAATCCGTTCTTCACTCTGCTTAATAAGCCGTGCACAGTGGGAGCTTTTAGAATTACCTGCGCCCGTTCAATTGGTTAATTTAAACAATATTAGATACTTGGGGAAGACATCAGGACAGTTTAACTAATTAATTACCCAATAGTAATTACAGGAATTAGCTGCTACATAGGCCATACTGACCCGAGTCCCTGATAAAACATATGTCTGCCACCCAGTGTCAACTGCTGGGATTGCATGTAATTGATTTTTAATTGATGGGGGGGGGGAATCAAGCCTATTTTATCAATTCTGAGTCATTGCCATCCTACAAAATAGAGAAGCACTAGCATATGAGGCATCTCTGGGAGCCTTCGCTGGGCTTTTGGTCCACGTGCCTTCCAGGTAGTAACCAGGAATTTAGCTCCTACACCGGTGGAGACATTCCAGGTCTGAATAACATCATGTGATAGTGAGAACAGAAACAACCAGCAAGCATGGGTTTACTATAAATTCTCGTTTCAACAAGCAAAGGCATATATAACAACATTTCCTTATTAAGTGAAAATTATATATTAAATAACATATACCATTAGTCCCTATCAGGGTATCAGGCACTGCATAACCTGAAGTCTTCTGACTAGCCTTATGTCTGGTTGTTGCTGTTGTTATCTGCTACTGTGATGACTACAAATCAGAGCAACTCTATAGGCAACAGGTTGGAGCCCTGATCTGTAACGCCCCATCCTCACTTCCTCCACCATGCTGGAACCCATGGTACAGTCACTGTGTTAACTGGCCTCCTTGAGGGTGTTTCTCTCTATCTCTAACCCTCCAACTGTCCAGCATGATGGTTCTTCACCAAGGAATGAGCCCTTCTGGTAATGTGTGCAAAGTGTGTGAGATGGAATTTAACCATCCTTGCCTCCAAGGAGCACCCTGGGATAGTCAGTATTTTTCCCGAACACTGCAATTAAAATATATAAATACTTTTCAGATTATGAATCACCAAAACCTAGATCAAAAGAGGAAATGCTGATGGCAGAATGGTAAGAAGCTGTGCTGCAATCCCAAAGGCATGCAGTTCAAATCCACCAGGTGCTCCATAGAATGAGGACGACCAGTCTCTTCCTGTGTGATTTACTGCCTCTGAAAACCCACTGGTGTGTCAGCTATGAGTTGATTCCAATTCAACAGCACACAACAACCACATACCTGTAAAAAGATCAACATCGGGATGACTGATTCTGATCTCTGCTTACTCAACACCATCAACCCCGCAGCACGCCCCATCATCAACATCCACGGCACAAAACCAGTTTACGTTAGGTCAGACATGTCTCCCAGGTGCCTATATATCTTTCTTTCAATACTAACATCACTCTTACTGCCCTACAGGGTACAAAAGCCATTGTGATGGCTCATAGACCACCCATAACCATACTCATGGTTATGAGGTTTATTAAGGAAGTCAAAAGGCTATAATTCAGGCTGGCAGAAGGATACAGTCAGTCAGTAAGGGAAATGTGCTTGCAGACTCTTCAGCCTTCAACTTTGCAACTTTAGGCCAATGTTACGTATTTCCTAGTCCTGACAATTAATGGCTCTCCTACTGAGCTCTATAACAAACTTGGGCAAAGGTTCCTAGCTCTCCTTACATGGTGTAGCAGTTTCAAGTCAATTATGTCTCATGTTAGATCACTGGTTCTCTGCTGCAGTAGTTCTTGTAATCCCAGTCCTGACTGGTGCGGGAATCTTTGTCTCTTAAAGAAAAAAATGACTTGCACTCTCTGCTTCTTTTCTAGTGGAAATATTCTCAAATTCTGCTGCAGAATCTTCTCAATTTATAGGACGACTAGACAATCCCCATGTGGAATAGACTAACACCTCTACTTGCATATTCCCACACAACAAAGTCTAAATGAATGGCTAGGACAGTCGTTTTGAAAACTAAATCCTTGATACCACAATGCTCATAAATTCATGCAACTTCCATAATAGAAATTGGTGTTTCTTGAGGTAGAAGCTGCTGTTATTGTTGTGTGTCATTGAGTATGAATTGACGCATATCTGACCCTCTATTGTGTTTTCAGGTGCTGTCAATTGCACAAGAGGAGACTGCCCATTTTTCCCCACAGTGCGGGTGGTGGGTCAAACTGCTCCTTATTACTACGTTACTAGAGTGTCCTAAGGCATAAGGTATAAGACAAACTACAAAACCTTACTGTTTGCCTACCTTCATTGCTCCAGTTACTGTACGAATTCATCTCAACTGGGATCTTCCTCTTCTTCACTGTCTGTCCGTCCTCCTTTCCAAGCATGATGTCCCTCTCCCAGGACTGGTCCTTCCTGGCAACATGTCCAAATTGTGTGAGATAGACCCTCAAAATCTTTGCCTCCAAGGAGTAGCTTGACTTCACCATTTCCACGAGATATCTGTTACTTCTGTTGGCATTACATGGTATGTTCAATATTCTTCACCAGCACCACAACTCAAGGACATCAGTTCTTCTTCTGCCATCTTTGGTCATTGTCCATCTCTCTGATGCATATCAAGTAATTGTGAATACCTTACTTTAGTGCACTTTAGTCTCTAGACTGATATAGTTACTTCTGTACTCCGGAGAGGTCTCTGACAGCATATTTTCTTAATGCAATTCGTATTTTTTATTTCCTAACTGCTAGTGCCAAGAGGAGGATAGAAGGAGAATTGATGCCTTTGAGCTGTGGTGCTGGAGAAGAGTATTGAGAATACCATGGACTGCTAGGAAAACAAACAGATTTGTCCTAGAGAGGGTTAAACTGGGTGGCTCCTTGGAGGCAAGGATTCTGAGGCTCCGTCTAACATACTTTGGACATGTTGTAAGGAGAGACCGGTCCTTAGAGAGGGACCCCATGCTTGGGAGGGTGGAGGGACAGCGCAGGAGAGGAAGGCCCTCTATGAGGTGGATTGATTCAGTGACTGGGATAATTGGGATGGGAGTGTCAGAGACAGTGTGATTGGCACAGGACAGAGCAGAGTTTAGGGCAGTTGTACATAGGGTCGCTATGAGTCGCAAGCGACTCGACGGCACATAACAACAACAACAACAACAACAACAGTGCCAAGAGTATTGATTGTGGAGCCTAGTAACCTGTTAGCTTCCCTAATAAACTCCATAACCATGATAATTCTGTGAGATCTGTGTATCCTGTACAGTGGATTTCAGGAACAGTAGTAGAGCTATACAACTGATAATGGAATTAGTAGAAGTAGACACAGGTGTGAGAACAACCATTCTGATCGGATGTGAATTGTTTTGTATTGTAGTTGTTGCTGATGGCACCACTCCCCTTTGTGAAGTTAGCAGAGGTCAGATGGCACCCTCTCCATGCTGCTCCACTCTTATAAAACACCCCTTAGAACAATCGGCCAGTTAGCGTCTCAGTAAGGTTTGCCCACAAAATTCAGGATGCCAGAAAGGATAGGGACACAAGAAGCCGAAATGAAAAATGAAGTGGGAAGATGTTGCTGTTTTGTGCTGTTGAACAGGCTACGAGTCAGAACAGCCCTGTGAACAACAGCTCCGAACTTTTCTCTATCCTGATCCAACTTCACTATCTCGGACACAACAAGTGCCACCGTCACTGAGTCAATTCATCTCATCCAGGGTCTTCTTATCCTTTGCTGGCCCTCCACCTTTCCAAGCATGATGTTATTCTCCAAGGACTGGTCCCTCCTGGCATCATGGCCAAAGTATGTGAGATGGAGCTTCCAATGTTTGCCTGAGCGTTAAGCTGATCAAAGTAGGAGTTGTCTGGGTTAAAGAAAAACAAACAAAAGAACCCCTGTCCTGAAACAAAATAGCTTGACTTTCACACTGAAGCTGCTTTCTGATAAACATGTAGCTATGGAAATAAGGAGGTAACAAATGAGAAAAGAAACGGTAAAAAATATCTTGAAGTCCAATTAACCTAGTTTACTGCTTAAATCATGAAAAACTTGTCAATGAAAGCCCTGAGGATCCCTGGTCACGAGGAAACTCAGCCTCCTCTCTCCTCAACTCCTGAGTTGGGAAAGTCTTCAGTGTATTATTCAGATCACAGTACTTTCTGCTGGTCAGAGAAAGTGTGACACTTGCCTCCCAGTAGCATCCTGGTTTCAACCTGTATAGGACAGACTTGTTTGTTCTCTTAGCAGTCCATGGTATGTCCAATATTCTTCTCCAGAACCACAACTCAAGACATAGATTCTTCTATCATCCTTTTTCATTTTTCATCTGTCAAATACATACCAAGCAATTAACAAGAGCACATCATTGATCAGGTGCACCTTAGTCACTAGATTGACATCATTGTTCTTTATCACTGTGGAGAGCTCCTTAACAGTAGATTTTTCTCAATGCAACTTTTCTTTGGATTTCCTAACTACTGCTGCTGCCAAGAGTGTTGATTGTAAATCTGAGCAAAAAGAAATTGTTAACAACCTCAGTATTTTCTCCATCTATCACGATACTGTCTATTGAACTGGTGGTGACAATATTTGTTTTAGTGATGTTGAGTAGCAACCCATATTGAAAGCTGCAGTCCTTGACTTTCTTTAGCAAATGCTTTACATTTTTGCAGTGGGGATAAAGGTGTACATCCGCATAATTAAGATTGCTAATTAATCTTTCCCCAAAATTTTTCTTTTTTTAATTTATATCGATCTATTTACAAAGTTTGAATACATTGCTTTTAACACAAGATCTTTCCCATTTCCTTCTTCCCTACACATCAAATTGTGTGACCCAAAGATTAAGAGCCCCCCTTCCTGATCATTCTCAGCCCTCTGTTCCCCGCCCCCTGCCCTTAGATTCTCATACTCATTCTACAATAGCAGTTTTACACAGTATTTGTCTTTATGGGACCAAGTTAGTTCACTCAGCATAATGCTTTCCAGTACTTCCCAAGGTAGGTAGTAATTTACAAAATCAATGCTCCTGTGTGCTTCATAGTCTTCCACTGTGTGAATGTACCCCAACTTCTCAATCCAATCATTTGTGGTTGTACATCTGGGCTGTTTCCATGTTCTTATGATGGTGAATAATGATGTTATAAACATTGGTGTATAAGTCTTCATTTGTGCCTCAGGTCTCATTTTCTTGGGTTATATTCCAAGCAATGCAAGAGTTGGGCCACATGGAATTGCTATGTTCGGCTTTTTTTGAGAAAACACCAAACTGCCTTCCAGAGTGGTCGTACCATTTTACAATGTACAACACTTTCTTTCTCACTACATCTTCTCTAACAGTTGTTACGTGCTTTCCTGTTAAACTTTGCCACTGCTACTAGAGTGAGATGGTATCTCATTGAGGTTTTGATTTGCATCTCTCTTATTACCGGTGATTTGGAACATTTCTTCATATGTTTGTTAGCCATTTGAATCTCTTCCTCTGTGAAAAGTCTTTCCTTGTCTTTTGTCCAGTTTATAATTGGATTATCGGTCTTTTTCTTGTGGAACTTTCTCCGATCTTGATGGCACAGTCATCTTCATAAATTTTCAGCCTCCTGAATGATCTGATCTGTATATACATTAAGAAAGTGTGAAGAAAGGATGCCTCCCTGACACACTCCTATCTTTGTTTGAACCATGCAGTGTTCTCTTGCTTTGTTAGGACAACAGCTTCCTCGTTAAGAAAGAGATTTTGCATGAACACAGTCAAATATTCTGGGATCTCATTCTTCTCAATGTTAGCCACAATTTGTTGTGATCCACATAGTAAAATCCCTTTGAAAAGGCGATAAAACACAGACTTCCTTCAGGTACTCTTTACTTTCAGCCAAGATCCATTTGATATCAGTAATGATACCCCTAGTACCTCAGTCTCTTCTAAATCCTGCTAGCATATGTCGAAGCACTGTCCTAGTTGTTTTTGGAAATCTTTAGCAATATTTTGTTTGTATGTTGTATTAGTGATATTGTTTAATAATTTCCACATTCTGGTTGATCCCTATTTGTCCATGGGAGTCAGTCTGGATCTCTCCCAGTCAGGTAGCCAAGTAGCTATCCTTCAGATTTCTTGGCACAACCTGTGAGCGTGTCAAAGGCTGCTGTTCGTGAGCTTCCCTCCCTGGCTCAGTGGGACATGAGATAAGAGAAATTACATCCTGGAGATTGCAATCAGTTAAATGACACAAAAATGTGTATAGTCTCTGCAATAGAAAACGGATTTGCCCTATAAACCTTCACCTAAAATATTTAAAAAAAGAAATGAAAAGATAAGATTTCCAGGAAATAGGAAGAGCAATCTTAAAAACAGAGTTTTAATACTACAGCTTGTCAAGGGCAGAAAAGTTGTGAGGTCCAAAAATATCTGTCAATTCTACTGGTTCTGACTATTACAGGTTTCACTAAATGCAGTTTAGAAGGAAGACTTCAATTCCAATGTCAAGATTATAAAAGGGCTAATAAAACCTCCTAGAATTATTACAGGGAGAAGATAACACAATATAATCATTCATTAAAAAGTGTAAGTCAAGCACACTGGTGGATATAAACTTAAGAGGATTACCTATTTAGAGAAGGTGCCAGACTCACCTCATTTTCATTTATTAAAATGTAGTCCTACTATCTAGTGGATACTTGGAAATAAAGATTTATACTTGATGTCTAAAAACACACACACATACTCAATTCATGTTAATATATTTGACAACCAGTGCCTGGTCATTTCTTTACTTTTGCAGTCTTTATAAAATATATGTAAGACATTTAAGTACCTTGAGATATGACTTCGAAGGGGAAAATTAGTGGTATTACACAGGAATTTTCAAGAGATTGTAAAAAGACATTATATAAGCCATTTAGAATATAAGAAGTTTGCTTAGGAAAACAGGCTACCAAATAATACCTAAGCTTTGGAAGTGAGCAGGAAAAAATAACATTGTTTAGAATGAGGAAATGAACATCATTCAGGTTATTGGGAGGCCAAATAAATCCATTATGTCTCATTTTGTTTAGTTAAATATAAAAAGCAAACATTATGAAGGCTACGGGAACATAGTCACTAGCACAATCAATAGCACTGCTACCTCAAGGCTGTGTCTGTCTGTCATTTCCAATACCCCAGCTCTTCAGGGAAAAGACAGACAGTCCCCTCCAGTGGGCAAACTAGGATGTCAGTGATATAACTAGTCACCATCCAGGTGGTTCTACCTCATGGGCACATCTTGCTCACAGAGTGGAACTCCACGGCAAAGGTTTTCAAGGTTCTCATGGTTCAGGATTTGATTATCAGTTCTTTCTTCTAAGGGAGTTCTAAGTGGGTACACACAACCAGCTTTTTTGGCTAGAAGTCTAGCCATTGTCAATTTGTACCACCCAGGGTCTCTAGTAAGTGTTATAACCCCTCACCCCGCCGGACCCCATTTGAGGGAATCTCTGTTACTCCAGGTCCAATTACTAATGGCTTTGTAATGGACAGAGAAATGGGAGACGAAGTGTCCTCCAGACGGATGCTGTGGTTGTTGTTTGATGCCCTCGAGTTGGGTATAACTCATAACGACTCTATGAAAAACAGATCTGAACCCTGTCCTGCCCTGGGTCTCCCACAGTCCCTGACACTCAAGCCACGGCTACAGTCAAGGTGTCAATCCACCTGGCAAAGGGTCTTCTTCTCCACCTTTCAAAGTGTGGTGCCCCTGTCCAAGGGACAGCTTCTTTTAGAAACATGTCTAAAGTACGAAATGGATAGATGCTATTGTTTCTTTGAAAATTGGAATTTGGTGGTTTATATTGTTAAAACACACCATTTGCATTTGTTAAACAGTCTGTCATACCTCTGTCTAGGGTCAGAGTTGACCAAAATGTGAATATGCTGAAAACTTGCAGATAGTAATGCTTTACAGGTCAATTTTGAAAAGAGCCTGGAAAACACTGCTGGGTCATTTTCAGAGCAGCGAAGCTGAGATGCAGTTGAGGGAGAGCCTCACACCCCGCAGCAGCAGCAGTGCACTTCCCTCTCCGAGTTGTTTGGATCAGAACTAAGCCCTGCGCTTGTGTCAAGATCTATCAGCCACCCTTTCAAGGAGTTAAAACAATTTCCTAAATAAAAACAGTTGGTACTTATGATGAATCTCATCTGTAAAACAAGAGATTATATTGTTGTTGTTGTTGTTATGTGCCGTCGAGTCCTTTGCGACTCATAGCGACCCTATATACAACAGCCCTAAACCGTGCTCTATCCCATGACAATCGCATGGCCTCTGACACACCCATCCCGATTACCCCAGTCACTGAATCAATCCACCTCATAGAGGGTCTTCCCCTCCTGCGCTGTCCCTCCACCCTACCAAGCATGATGTCCCTCTCCAAGGACCTGTCCCTCCTTACAACATGTCCAAAGTATGTCAGACGAAGCCCCAGAATCCTTGCCTCCAAGGAGTAGGCTGGTTTAACCCTCTCTACGATGATTCTGTTTGTTTTCTTGGCAGTCCATGGTACATTCACATTAATGATTATATTTAAAAATGCTAACAATATGGTCTCCCTTTAGAACAAAAAAATGGCAGAATTTTTTTTCTACGAATACTTACCTACAATTCTCACATCATATGTGAAGATTTCAACTTGCACTTATAAATTTGAATGTACAGACACATTGATTCCTACTATTTATACATATGTAGAAACAAACAAAAAGACTACATAGAATTGAGCTCACAGCCCCACTTACAAGGTCATGGTCTCCTCTTTCTCCCTTTGTGACCCTGACCTAAATCCTAGCAAGTGCGTGGTTATCATTATCTCTGCTCATCATATCCTCAACTGACTGGAAGAGATTCATATTTATTCCCATTCCCATAAAGGGTGATCCAACAAAAAGGGGAAGTTATAAAACAATATCATTAATATCACATATAAGTTAAACTTTGCTGAAGACTTTTTAAAGAATGATTTGAACAGCATATCATCAGGGAACTTTCAGAAATTCAGGCTGAATTCAGAAGAGTCCATGACATGAGGGATAAGATTGCTAATGGTGGGTGGATCTTGGCTGAAAGCAGAGAACCTCAGAAAGATGTTTATCTGTGTTTTAGTGCTTATGCAAAAGTATTTGACTCTGTAGGTCACAACACTTATGACTAGCATTGAGAAGAATGAGAATCTCAGAATACTTAATTGTGTTCATATAAAATCTATACTTAGACCAAGAAGCTATTTTCTGAGCATAACAAGACAATGATAATATTTAAGCATTAGCATTGTATCATTTTTCCAAACTACTCAATCTGTTTTTGAGAAAATTAATCCAGAAACTGGACTAAATGAGGAAGAATGTCACATCGGGATTGTAAGAAGACTTATCAATAAACAACTTACATCAAAGAAATGGCACAACCTTGCTGGCAGGAAGTGACCAGGACTTGAAGATGTTACTGCAGAAGATCGAAGACTACAGCCTTCAGTATGGCTTCCATCTCCACATCAAGAAAACCATCGTCCTCACTGCTCGATTAATAGGCAATATTATGATAAAATCTTATGATAGGTGAAGAAAAGAGGAAAGTTGTCAACTGTTTAATTTCTCTTGAGTCCACAATCAACACCCATAGGAATAGAAGTCAAGAAATCAGAAGACATGCTGTTCTGGTGAAATCTGCTGTCAAGGACCTGTCCAAAGCGCTAAGAGCAGGAGTGTTGTTTTAAAAACTAGGGTGTGCATGATCCAAGCCAGGATCTTTCCAATTACTCTCTATTCATCTGACCACTGCTCAGTGATGAAGGATGACAGAGAAGAGTCAATGCTTTTGAATCGTGGTATTAGACAAGAGTACCAAATATCCCACAGTTTTTTACTGTCGTGGGCCACCAGGTTGGAACTGACCCATAACTGGCCCTCAAGTCAGTTTTCAAAGGGAAGTTTTGCAGGGGAGGAGATTACTCAGCCTTCTCCCACAGAGCAGCTGGTGGATTCAAACCCTGTGCATTTGGGATTGCAGTGCAGCTTCTTACAGCTAAGCCACCAGGGATACCTAGTAACCATAGACTGCTGAAAGCATCAAGTGTCTGTCTCAGAGGAAGCACAACCAGAGTGCACCTTAGCACTGATGTTGACAAATCCATTTCCCGTTCCTGATCAAAGAGCTCTGGTGGCTTAGTGGAAAGTAGCCGGGCTGTCAACACAAAGGGGTGTGGTTCAAATCCACAGGCATCTCCATGAGCGAAAGATGGATAATCTTCCCCCACATGATACGCAGTCTCTGAAGCCCTGCTGGACACTCAGCTGTGGGATGCTGGCGGCTTGACATTCTTAACAACATCCCTGTTCTTCCTCTCATCCAAAGAGAAGTGAGCAGGACTCAAAAGGACCGGTAGGGAGGTTCTTCTGTTTGTCTGTCTTTAATTTATCTTTATTTTATCTTGTTTTGCTTACAAAATTCTGTGTGCCTTGTGTTTCATTCATATGCACTGTGTTTCACACATTCCTTCATTTACATCGTGCTTCATATAATTTTTCCCATACATTGTCTTGCACAAAATCAATCACCACTGATCTATGCCTACCATTACCCGGTCTTTTTGGATCCTCATTGAATCTTTCCTGAGCCCTTCTTCACCCATCCCCCAGCCTCACCCTCAGACAGGGTTGTTGATGTTGTTGTTATGCGCCGTAGCGACCCTATGTACAACAGCCTTAAACTCTGCTCTGTCCTGTGCCAATTGCACTGTCTC
>NW_006399754.1:33605307-33610501 GCF_000299155.1 Elephantulus edwardii
TCTCAATCTCTTCACCATCCATCCAGGGTAAACAAGGCAATTTTCAGACATTGTCCTTCATGATTGCCGTTGGTCTTGGAGTCCACCCCTTCCCTCTACTGAGTCTATTACCTCTCTTTCATCCGTTTCCTATATTGAATCACTCATTTCTCACTATTCACTCCAGTTAGTTTATTCTTGCATTTAATGTATGTTTTCATTGCTTTTTGGCATTTCTTCTATAGTTGTTGTTTACTGTAGAGTCGGAACTGACCCACACTGACACTTTGGTGGGTTTTCAGTGGCAATTAATTGCATGAGAGAAGATTGCCCATCCTTTTCCCTCAGAGGAGCAGGTGATCTCGAACCACATGCCTTCAGGACTACAGCGTAGCTTCTTGCCACTGGGCCACCAGAGCTCCAGTTATTATTAGATAGATGTAATAAAAACAATAAAACAGAACATTAATCTACCATATTGACTGAATATGTCTTGCCATATTTATATCTTAGTTTAAAACTTTCTCATGTTGCTTTCAGTTAAAAATAAAATTCTCAAAATAGGGCAGAAGTAAACGGAATCTAAAAAAAACTGTATTGTCTTCAACAAAAGTATCTTTCAAGGCTATTTACTTCATACATTTAGTGTGGGTGCTTGTGCACTATAAGATTTCTGAATTGATCTTATGTTGTTGTTCTTATGTCCCATTGAGTCAACAGAAACTCGTAGGTACATTACGCTCTGAACCCCTAAAAGTCAATCGCATCATCTCCAACAGACCTAATCCCATTTTGTCAGTCATTGCGTTAATCCATCTCGTCCTGGGTCATTTCCTGTGCTGTCCCTCCAACTTTCTAAGCATGGTATCCTTCTCTAAGGACTGGTCCCTTCTGGCCATACGTCCAAAGAATGTGAGATGGAACTTCAAAGTCCTTGCCTCCGGGGAGTAGCCTTGTTTCAATCTCTCCAGGCCAGACCTGTTTGTTCTCCCGGCAGTCCAGGGTATATTCAACACTCTTCTCCAGCACCATAATCGGTCATTCTTCTTCGTTCTTAGTTATTGTACAGCTCTTGGATACATAGCAAGTAATTGCAAATACCATGGCCTCGATTAGGCGCACTTTAGTCTCCAGACTGACGTTGTTGCTCTAAAGAGGTATCTGTCAAGACTTTCCCAATGCAATGTATATTATGATTTCTTTACTGCTGGTACCAAGATTGTCGACTGTGGAACTAAGCAAGCTGAAGTAATTAACAGTTTCAATCTCTGTCTATCATGATGCTGCCAGTTGGCCCAGTGGTGAGAATCTTGGTTGTCTTGATGAGCTTCAATCCATATTGAAGACGGCAGTCCTTGGTCTTCTGAAGGAAATATTTCAGGTCTTCCTCAGTTTCGGTAAGCAAGGTTGTAGCATTAAGGATGTAACATAACACAGTTTGTTGATGAATCTTCCTCCAATACTGATATCATACTCCTTCTCATAAAAACCAGTTTCTTAAATGATCTGTTCTGCTTATAGATTAAAAAGATATGGAGATAGGTTAAGGATGCATTCCTGATCAACACCTTTCCTGATCCTGAACCATTCAGTGTCTCCCTGCTCTGTTCTGATTACTGCTTCCTGGTATAAGTTTCACATGAGCACAATTAGATGTTCCGGAATCCCCATTCTTCTCAAGGGTAGCAATAATTTGTCGTGATCCACACCATTAAGTGCCTTTGCATAGTCAATAAAACACAAATAGACATTCCTCTAGTACTCTGCTTTTAACAAAGACCCATCTTACATTGGCTATCGTGTCCCAAATGTCACTGCCTTTTCTAAACTCAGCCTGCACACTGGCAGTTCTTTGCCAATATACTGTTCCAGTCATTTCTGAATAATCTTCAGCAGGATCTTGCTAATGTGTGATACTAGTGATATTTCCAAATTCTGTTGGGTCAGCTGTTTTGTTTTGGTTTTTTTTTTAATGTAAATAAATACAGATCTCTTCTATTCAGTTGGACAGGTAGTTGTCCTCCATATTTCTTGACATAATCTGGTGAGCATGTCCAGGGCAGTATTTGTTTGCTGAAATATATCAGTTTGTATTCCATCAGTTCCTGATGACTCTTTTTATTTTGCCAATTCCTTCAGAATAGGTTGAACTTCCTTCTTCACCACCACCGGCTCTTGATCATACATTATTTTGTGAAATTCTTCTGTCAGCCAATTCTTTTTGGCATAGTGTCTCTGAGTATCCCTTCCATCTTCTTTTGGTACTTCCTGGGTCATTTATGTTTTTGCCTTCAGTACGCTTAAGTATTGCAACTTGAGTCTTGAATTTGTTCTTCAGATTCCTTCCACTTAAGAAATGCTGAGCACAATGGGACACTATGCAGCACTGAAAAGCAAGGAACTAATAAAATGTTACACAACACGGGTGAGCCTGGTGAACATTATACTAAGTGAAATATCTCAGTCACAAATACTGCATAACAGCACTGTTATAAAATAGAACTGACATGGATGTGAGGTAAAACTTAGAAAAGAGAGGAAAGATAATGAATACCGCATTGGAACAGACGAACTGCTTAGAAGAAATATAAGATTCTGCACTCTCTTTATGACAACAGTCTAGAATAAGAGGTGGATAGCAAAGCGGAATGGGCGGAGTGGGGAGGAGGGAGGGAATTAAGCAACAATGGATGGATTTATTTTTTTAATGAATTGGGGTAGTGTATAGAGGAAATGTGCAACAATGAATAAATGAAAATCCAACTTTTCTGTAAATTTTCACTAAAATCACAATTTAAGAAAAAACAAAAGAAAACCAGAAAGGCCAAGTGAATTCTTCCCTCTCGGTTTTCTGACTCCAGCTCCTCGCACATTTCATTATAATACATTGCTATAATACTTTATACTGTACTATAATACTTTGTCTCCTTAATGTCTTGAATTCTTCCCTCTTTTTTGGCTTCTCGATGCTCTAGCTCAATATTCAGGGTCTCCATTTTATTTGTGTCCCGTTGGCCTGTTTTATTTCCCCCACTTTGCCAGCAGACTCCTGAGATGCTACTTAGGATTAGGAGGAGACCAGCTGTGCTCAGGGATTGCCAGCGTTTCTGAACTGTCCTCGCTCTCATTGCTCCAGGCTAAGTGCTTAAAGAGCTGCCTAAGATCCATGCTAACGCCACCAACCGGAACCTCTGGGCATCCACAGAAATAAAGCAATAGGATGGCGCAATGATCAAGTGGCAATCTAGTGGCAAGAAGCTGGGCTGCAATCCTGGAGGCATGAGGTTCGAGGCCACCAGCTGCTGTACAGGAGAAGGATGGGCACACAGGAGAAGGATGGGCACTCTCCTCCCAGGTGATTAACTGCCTCTGAAAACCTGCTGGAGGGTCAGCAAATGGGTTAGTGCTGACTCCATGGTACACAACAACAAGAACAACAACATGATAAAAATGAGGGTATTACACTTTCATTTGGCTTCTCTTTCAAGAATCTATGTTAATGCTTAAATGCTATGTTCTAAATTTTCATGTTAAAAACTATTTCTAGAATACCATTGAAAAGAAGCTCATTATCCCAGTTAATGTAAAATATTCAATTTATTTATGGCCTGCATATCATACACACATTTAATTTCAGATAGCCATTCACACTTAAAGTGTATTATCAGAAATATAATGATTGGTGACATGATAACACATGTTGTTGTTGTTAAGTGCCATCGAGTCGTAGACGACTCTTAGTGACCTTATAAATGAAAGAACTGAACACTTGTATAACTTCCATCTTTTCTCCAAGTTCATAGGGTTTCTGGAGGCAAGCTATTTCAGAAGTGGGTGCCACTTCTGCTTCCAAGCTTGTTTTAATCGGAGAACTCCACCAAACACTGTCCACCATGGGTAACCATTATCACATTTGACACATTTAAAAAATAATTAAAATAAAATAAAAATTAAAAACAAAAAAACCCAAACATTTCCCAATGACCATCAACCAGAAAAAGACAGCCCATCTTACAGAGCGTAGTCGCTCCACCCAGTTTCCAAAGTGGAGACAAGGCCTTGGCCTTAAATTCAAGTGTCCTCGTGGAGGTCTTATTGACTCTAAACAGGAGCCTTAGATAAAGAAAACAATCTACACACACCCTCAACCAAAACAAGAGTGCCATCATACAGCGTCAAGCCAATGGAAGTCCAAAATGGAAGACAAGGGCTTTGTAATATATATTGTCATTGTTGTTAAGTGCCATCTATTACTGACTCCATAAACCAAAGACTTTAACCTTGTTCTATAACTATTGTCCTTTCTCTAAGTTTACAGAGTTTCCACAGACATGTTTAGGAAGTGGGTGCCATTCTTGCTTCCAAGCTTGTCTTACTCTGTTATCTAACCAGATATTGTCAACCATGTGCAACCATTACGGCACTTGACAGACTGATGGCACGATGCTGGCTGTCACAACAATCTATAGTTACCTCAGTACAGTGAAATCACAGAATAGTGCTGTCACACTCAGAAGTGTTCATTTAATAAATAAATAGCCTGGGCTAATAAAACTGTGAGCATTTATTGAAAATGTTTATAAATTTATCTATCCATTTTAAAAGGTCTATTTTTTTAAATTAATTATTTTATTTAGACTTCCTGCATGGAACTGTGTGAAAGGTCTATTTATTTTTAACATGGTGTAGGAATTATCTCTACTAGAATCTTTGGGTGGTATGCGTGGTGGATCTTCCACAATTAACTGAAAGTTTAGCAGTAGAAACAAACCCAAAGGACCCTTGAGGAATAAAGTCCTCTTCTGCAAGGCCATGCCTCACACAGCTTCTCCTCTGACAGACATATGATCGCCGTGAGAACACAGTTTCAACAGGAACACTTTCAGTTTGTCTCCTGTTTAGTTTAAGTTTCTAAGGTGCAATTTTCAGACAGTTCTGATGTTGCAAGTTTTGCTGTTCGTAAGGTCCCTATAATTCATATTCCTCTCGACAATAACTAGCAACAATAACATAAAAGCAAAAGGATAAATTAACCAATTTAAGATTAGCATCAGTTTTGTACTGAGGTATTTTACAAGTAATTAAAAATATACTTGCTGAAATATGTTTGCGGCATTGGAGTCTATGGGGGAGAGAATAGTCTAAAAGTGTTATATTTTAGGGCATTATTTTTATCGTAGGAGTATGCAATGAGGGTTGTAGAGTGGATTATATT
>NW_006399754.1:33612245-33628210 GCF_000299155.1 Elephantulus edwardii
TCAGGCTGGAGACTAAGGTGCGCCTGATCCAGGCTGTAGTCTTTGCAATTACGTGCTATGCATCGGAGAGTTGAACAGTGAGTAGGGATGATAGAAAGAGAATTTATGCCTTTGAGTTGTAGTGCTAGAGAAGAATGTTGAATATACCACGTACTGTAGTGGACCAAACAGATTTGTCCTGGAGAGAATGAAGCCAGAATGCTCCTTGGATTCAAGGATTCTGAAGCTTCATCTGACATACTTTGGGCATGTTGCAAGGAGGGACTGGTCCTTGGAGAGGGACATCATGTTTGGGAGAGTGGAGGGATGGCGCAGGAGGGGAAGACCCTCGATGAGATGAATCGATTCTATGACTGGGGTGTTGGGAATGAGTCTGTCAGAGACAGCGAGGTTGGCACAGGATGCAGTGGTGTTTAGGGATCTTGTACATAGGGTCCTATGAGTTGCAAGCAACTCGATTGCACATAACAACAACAACAACAATATATTATGGCTATTAGTATACACTAGAAGTATCACTCTCATGTTTTTGAGATTTATATGTGTATATGCATAAATTTTATGTTTATTAACTGTAATTTTGTTACCAGAAGTAGTAATTATAATATTTTTATTTCAAATATAACATAAAATATTTTGAAAATATAATTCCAGAAAAAGTCTCACATCATTGCCCTTTAATAGGAGTAAATAGCACATCAGGTCTTTTTACCTCACTCTATTAGCTTGTTCTAGGTAGGTCACTCTGCTGGAATGGAGTAAAATTACCATATTCTTCTTAAAACAATGATGGATTTTGAAAGTCAAGGAGTAAATTACAGTCTCAGGAAAATTCCAAAGTGAAAATCTTGCACAAATAATCAGCAACATTTAGGTTCAATGAAGAAGAACAATGTGAGTTTCTAAAAAAAGAATAAATGTCAAAATGATGGGTAAGTTCCCCAGACACCTACGCAATTCCTATTTTTAGCCTTTCCAAGAGAGATAAAAGGTTCCTAAGATGAGGTTTTTTTTCTCCAGGCAGCTTTCTTACCCTGAAGTCACTGGATATCCCGGACTCTTAAAATATATTTAAGAATATTATTCTTAGTTTGATTTCCTTTGTAATGCAAATTGAGATCTTCTTACATAGAACACATTTTCAACAATTAATTAGTGACCAGGAAAGTTTTTTGAGGAGATACTTGGTCTTTGTATTTAGGTAACTTGTTTGTATGTGTCATGTTGTTGTTTCTTGATGGGCTTATTAATCTTTCTTTTTTGGGCCTAGTGGTTGATTTTCATTTTCATCATTATTAAGATAATTAGAAGAGATATGGAAATCCAGTAAGAAGTAACTGCATTCTTGGTAAATCATATCGATTCTAATGAGAAGTTGTGCTGTAATCCCACATGCACACACTTTGAGTTCACCAGCTGCGTTGCAGGAGGAGGAGGGACACTGGACACTCTCCTCTCATCCAATTTACTGTCTCTGAAACCTGCTTGGGGGTCAGCTCTGGGTCGGTGCCAGGTCATCTGCTAACAACAACTACTAACCTCACCTAGATATCTCATTACCTTTATGTTGTGATTATGTGGCCTCAAGCAAGAATCGACTCACAACTGACATTCCAGTGGATTTTCAGAGGCTGTAAATCACACAGGAGGAGTTAACAGTACCTATGCTGTGCTGTGAACCATCCAGTCGAAACCAACCCATAGATGACCCTTCAGAGGGATATCAGAGGCAGTAAATTGCATGGAAGTAGACTGCCCATCTTTCTCCTGCAGAGCAGCTGGTGGATTCAAACAGTGTCCCTTTGGGTTGACAGTGCAATTCCATACCACTAAACCACCAGATCTCCCTAATAGGACATATATGTAGTTACTACATTTATTTAAATAGAAGCAATGCTAAGTTTCATTTAGATGAAGTCCTTCCCAGTATAACAAGTCCTCATGCATCCTTACAAACTAAAAGGAAGTCAAGGTAGTAAAGCAGTTGATAAAATTTTAAAAAAAGGATAAAAGGATTAGTAGCAGGAATTGGATACTTCATTCCAAAAATTAATAGATCAAAAATATGAAATAAAGATGTATATCAACACTTCTTCTCTGGAAACAGAAACTTTATTGGGTTTCTATCAATCCAGAGGAATATTTGTTCCCCAATAGTCTTTCTTCCTCAAATTCTCATTTCCAGTGAAAGAAATTATATGATGATCTGATTTGAAGGGGCCAATATCAGTCCATTTCATATCACTAAGTCCTAGGATGTCAAGTTTCTACAACTTCCAGTTGTCCTAGATTCATACTTTGTACATTCCGTGTTCCAATTATTAATGGATGTTTGCAGCTGTTTCCACTCAATTTTTAGTGTCTTCTAAATGGAAAGGCTCCACTTCCAGTACCTTATCAATATTCCTCTATTAGAGAGTTTTGAAAGGTCTGTTATTACAGAAGTGGATGGTCAATCCTGCTCCTTAGTCTGTCTTAGTCTGGAAGCTCTGTTTATAGCCACCCACCATGGCGGACTTGACCGGCCCCTGAAATACTGACAGCACAGTGTCCAGAATCACAGTAAGTGACCCAGCAAGCAAACTATCAGACAAGTGCTATATGCATAAAAACAAACAATAAATAGCAAGTATATACACACAAAATTGATAAAATAAATTGTAAAAAATAAAACTACTACATGAAATACAATTTTATGTTTATCCCACTTAAATTTCAAAAGTATCAGAAAAATAGATTTGATGCACTTAACACTAATGATAAAATACCAGATGAGTTGTTGGGTGACGTAAATGATATATATTACCCATAAAGAAAGAAAAGGTCATTATGGAGAAAAAGAAGAGGGGGAAAACAGGACAAAGCAGATGTCAGAGAGATTCTGAAAATTGCTGTTGTTGTTGTTATGTGTTATTGAGTCGCCTACAGCTCATAGCAATCCTCTGTACAGCATCTCTGAAGCCTGCACATCTCAAGTTAAAGAACATGAAAACAAATTCAAACCATAAGTTGTGATATTGAAGGATTTTATGGTCAAAATATTGAATGATTCAGGGAATATCAAAAGAACATGAAAAGAATACATGATGTCACTGTACCAGTAGTTGACACTGAGTCATTTCAAGAAGTAGCAGGTCATCAAGAAAAAAATTGCAATGAAGATAAAGTTCAAGCTGTACTGAAGGCTCTGGAATAAGAATAAGGCATAAGGAATTTATAGAACACCGACTGAGATGCTTCAACAAACAGATACTTCCCTGTATGTGCTTACTAGTCTATGCCAATAAATGTGAAGGGCAGCAACCTGGCAAACTGACAGAAAGAGATATATATTAGTACCATTCTCAAAACTGGTGATCCAAGATGATCCAATCACACTGCAGGATTTAAAATCAGGAAAAATATGTGTTAGGGCTATATTATTTCCCCAAACTGATTTGTATTTGAGCAAATAATTCAAGAAAGTAGACTATAGGAAGAAGAATATGGCATTAGAATTAAAAGAAGACTCAACAACTTGTATTATGCAGACGATACAGCCTTGATTGCTGAAAGTGAAGAGAACTTGGAACACTTACTACAGGAAATCAAAGGCTATAGCTTTCAATACGTATTACATCTCAATATCAAGAAAGAAATCCTCATAACTGAGCAAATAGTCAACATTGTAATGGATGCATAAAGTATTGAAGTTGTTATCAGTTTAATTTCACTTGGATTCACAGTCAATACACGTAATAGCTTTATAACACTGATTAAGGAACCAAAAGATCTTTTGTATTTAGATCTGTCAAGGACTTCTCCAAAGTGCTAAACACTAAGGGTATTCGGTTTAAGACTAAGGTGCATCTGATTCAAGCCAGAGACTTTTCAATTACTCCTTATGCATCTGAAAGTTTGACAATGAATAAAGATGACGGAGAAAAATTGACAGTTTTGAGTAGTGGTGTTGGAGAAGAATATTAAATATCCCATGGACAGTCAAAAAGAACAAACAGATCTCTCTTGCAGGAAGTGAAACAGGGCACTTCTTGGAGTCAAAGATTGTGAAACTTCATCTCATATAGTTTGGACAGGTTGTGAGGTTGCACCCAGTCTTTGAAGAATGACATAATGCTGAGAAACATGGGTGGTCAGAGGAAAAAAAGACACCCTCCCCCCCAACAAGATGGACTGATACAGTGATTATGACAATAGGTTCAAGGATGTCAGAGACTGTGCAGAGAGTGAGGGATAGGACAGATTCAGATGCATCTGTAGACTGTTACACACTAGGTGCCACAACAGGATCTAACAACAACAACAACAACAACACCTGTCATTACCTTATTCTTCAATAGAGCAGGTAAAGCTTGTTCTTATGTCAAGAGCTAAACTTTCTTTGTATTTCTCTAATTTACATTGATGAAAACCTTCATCTGTTATAAACGCCTCAAATCAGTGTTTCCAGTTGCTGTCTAGTTTGATGTGATCTATGACAGAATTGAATGATGTCTGGTACTGCACAGTCTTCCTGATTGTTGGTATATTTGAATGCACTGCTGTGATTACGATGTCATTTCCTTTCAGTGAGAGGTGACATCCTTTCCATTAGCCTCCTAACTCACTGAAACTGAGGTTTCTATCATGCTTGGCCTTTTCTGATGATGCCCATGCATGACGTGGAATAAGTCTCACTAGTGTTGTTCCTTCGTAACAGTTTGGTTGTAACTCTTCTAAGTCTATTTGTTTTACCAGCAGTTCATGGCCCTTTTTTTTTTTGTATTCTCACTTATCATCAACTCCAGACAAAACAATTCTTAAGACCACTCCCCACTGCCATGGTTAGGGTTCAGGTCTTTGGAAATCATCATATTCACTCTCCTTCTTATCTTTCTTACCCCACTGCTCTGTCACTCAGGGTGATTTTCTTACCAGTCTATGTGATTCCAGCTTCCTTCCTCCTCTTAATGGTGAAAGAAGGCACTGCAGTTACCTTGAGAGAAAATAATAAAATAAAATAACAAAGATACAGTTTAACATCAAGCGGTGTTATTTTTATTAGTTAACGAAATGCATATATAATTGTATCACCGATTCATGCCTGTTAGCCTCAGCTATAGTAAACCCTCCTGGGCAGTAAATATTCCATTTATTACCCTTTGCAAAATTTCTGTGAATATAAATGCACACAGCCTAAAGCAATCGAGAGAGCTGTACATGGCAATTATTATTTTATTAGTATTACTTATTCTACTATCACTAATATCATAATGAGCCAAATGATATGAAGGTCATGAAAATTAAAACTCCTGTTAAATTCTTCAGCAACTATGATAAACAGGACACAAACCAGAGGCATGTTCTGATTCACAAAGACGTATCATTAATGGCAATCTAATAGCAATCTAATTATATCCTACTTAAAAAGTGAAAAAAAATATTGTTTTAATCATACATGAACATGTAAAGTAAGTATAGACAAAAATCAAATAAATATAGTATGTTATAACATATATGAAGTCTTTCTAAATATAGAAATATCTAGGGAGCTTTGTTGGCTTAATTATAAGGAGTTGCTCTGTGAACCCAAAGGCACTCAATTTGAATCCATCAGCTGCTCCATGGGGGAAAGAAAGGCCATCTCCTCTCTTTCTACCTCTTTCCTGTGAACAGTCCCTGGAGAGTCAGCTGTTAGTTAATTCCTGTTCTAAGATAAATGAAAGAAGTACTTTGTGAGGCTTAGGAGAGCATGTACAGGTTATTAAGATAGCTACCAGTGTGCATACATTTCACTTGCGTCTCTGCCTCCAGGAGCCAGGGAAGCCACACTTGGCCTTGGGTTGAAGGCAGCAGTGGCTTCAAGCCGAAAAGGACAAGAGGAGGGAGGAGGCGGCCATAATCTCCCAGGTTTGCTCCACCCAGGGAGGCTATGATCCTTTGGCCAGAGAGCATGGTGCGTTAATAGTTGGCTACCCGATGCGGACAGAGAGTGGGGTGGGGCTCCCCGATTAAACAAGCGTGGAAGGAGGAGTGGCATCCACTTCCATAATAGCTTGCCTCCGGAAACCCTATGAACCTGGAGAGAGGATGAAAGGCACCCAAGCTTCGAGGACTCTCCTTCATAGGGTCGCTATGAGTCACCTAAGACTCAAGGACACTTAACATCAACAACAACAACAAGATAAATGAAATATCTGCAATAGAGTACAGCTTGTGGAATACTCTTAAGCCTGATCTCTTAATGCCAGTTTCAAAAGCCATCCGAGCTCTACACATTATTTATTAAAAATGCTTAATTATAAATTAAGAAGATGCAATGCAAATTTTTTTTTCCTTAAGAAAACCCTTTGGATCTGACACTGAGATGCTAAATTGCACGTAAGCTTTCATCAAATGTTCCTGTGCCCCTTCCATTTCCCAGCTTCTCTTGCACCATCGTGAAGCCACGTCGACTCACTTCCTGAGAACTGATGAGTGTGTCGCTTCCAGATGGAGGCAGTGGAAACAATCTGCTCTCTGATCTCTTTGCCAGTTGTGGTGTTTATAGTGATCATATGTTCAGATGGTAGGCATTAATGGGAAACTTCCTAAAAGGCCAGTTACTACATACATTTAAAACACTTCATAAAGTCATGGATATAAATGCCTTTTTCATGAAAAATGTCAGTTGTGTTATATTCTTGAGATGTTAGAATTTGTCTCTTGAATAAGTAGCATTCAGTATGCTGATCAATGCAAGCCTTTGTATCATTGAGTCCAAAGAGAAGTTTTCAAATTGACCACATTTATTAAAAATACATAAAAATGTGGTAGTAACTCAAGGCTACTCAAAGCTTTCCTTCTGTTTCACACCACATTCCTTCTAACACTTTACAGGCATATTAAAATAATGTTACATTTACAGTTGTAACTGCCAGAGAGTCACAACTAACACTCATAGCTGACCCTCCACCAGGATTGCAGAGGCTGTAGCTACTTGAAAAGACATTATCCAAATTCCCCAGTGAAGCAGTGGGTGAATTCAGACAGCCTGCAATGCAACTACTTACCCACGAGGCTACCAGCAATCATGTATGTTTTTAAGTGACGTTGAGTTACTTGCAACTGATTGTGACCCTATGTACAACAGCGTGAACCCTATCTTAAGGCAATATCATTATCTTTCAAATACCTACCACCCCAATTATCTAAGTCACTGAGTCAATCCATCTCATCGAGGTTCTTCCTTTCTTGCGCTGTCCCTTTACCCTTCCAATCATGATGGCCTTCTCCAAGGACTCTCCTTGCAACATGCCCAAAGTATGTCAGATGAAGCTTCAAAATCCTTGCCTCCCAGGAGCAGCTTGGTTTCACCCTCTCCAGGATGAACCAGTTTGTTCTCCTAGCAGCCCATGATACATTCAATACTCTTCTGCACCACAGCTCAAAGGCATAAGTTCTCCTTCTATAATCCCTGATCATTGTCCAGCTTTCTGATGCCTAGGAAGTAATTGTGAAGACAATGGTCTGGATCAAGCGCACTTTAGTCTCTAGATTGACATTGTTGCTCTTCAGTAATTTAGAATGGTCCCTGACATCAGATTTTCCCAGTAGAGGTGGGCTTTTATAAAAAAAAAAACAAAACAAAACACCAAAACCCCAACATGTTTATTTACAAAGTTCATATATATTATTTTTCACACTAGATTTTTTCCATATCAATCACCCTCCCTCCTTCTACCCATCATATTATTCAACCCTATAAGTGATTACCCCCATATCACACCCATCCTCACCCCTTTGCTCTCCCTACCCCTTGAATCGTAATACTTCTTCTACAATAATGGTCTTATACAGTATTTGTCCTTATGGAACTGAGTTAGTTCACTTAGCATGATATTCTCTAGTCCCTCACAAGTTAGGTAGTGATTTACAGAATCGTTGTTCCTGTGTGCTGCATAGTATTCCATTGTGTGAGTCATTTCTCAATCCTATTCTATTGTGGTTGGGCATCATAGCTGTTTCCACGTTCATGCAATGGTGAATAACACTGCCATGAACATCGGAGTACAAGTCTCTGTTTGTGTCTCAGGTCTCATTCTCTCGGGGAATATTCCAAGCAGTAGAATGGCTGGGTCTCATGGAATGTCTATGTTGAGCTATCTGAGGAAATGCCAAAGATGGTCACGCTAGGTCCCCTAGCTTCTGGTCAACTTTGAGCACCCTAGGCTTCCCCAGACCTCTGGTTTCAGCTTTCCATTGGTCAGGATTTAGGTAGAATATCTCTGTGTCCCTAGTCGGGACAGAAAAGTCACTCAGCCTCTGTTACCATCTCCACCAAAAATCATGTCAATGCAGCATGTAAAAAGTCTTCCTCTCTTTTTCTGACCTTTGCTGCCTCCAGAATGATGTATTTTTCCAAGAACTTGCCTCTTTTGACAATATGACTAAGGGGTATACAAGGAAGTTTTGCCACACTTCTCTCTAGGGGCCATCATTGCTGTACTTCCTCTAAGACAAACTTAAGCACTTCTTCCAGTACCATAATTCACAGTCATCACTTCTCGGTTTTCCATCCATATTCACTGTTAAACACTAAAATTCAGAGGAAGCTACTGACAATACCAAGGCTTAGATCAGATGCACCTTAGTCTTTAAGTTGATATTCTTGCTCTTTAGCACTTTGGAGAGGTCTTCGACAGCAGACTTGGTCCTCAGCATGTGAAATGAACACAATCTTGTTCAAGTGCTGTGATTTATTGACTGTTTTTACCATGAGTGTCGATGGTGGATACATGGAAAGTAAACTTTGTAGTTCTGTATATATGTGTAGCTATGCAAGCTTATCGCTGTATGCCATCAAGTTGGGGTATGCTCATACCTGCCACTCCAGTGGGTTTTCAGAGGCAGGACATTGTGGGAGAGATTACCTATCCTTCTCCCCTGAAGTAGCCGGAGAATTCAAACCACATGCCTGTGTATTTTTTAACTCTTGGTTACAGAAAGGGCATAGAAACCATTGCTTTCAGCAGCATGAAAGATTATCATCAGACCTAGACCTGATTTCTAAATTCCACTCACCAACTGAAACAATGGGGCTGTGAGGCCTGAAAAGTTCAGGTTTGAAGGAACACTTGCTGCTATAGCAGTGGTATCTTATCAAAATAATGTATGAGCTATAAAAATAACATTCATGAAGAAAGAAAAAAATGTCATTATTAAGAAGGAAGAAGAAAGAAAAAACCAAAATGGATGTCAGAAGAGACTCTAAATGTTGCACTAGAGCACTGAGAGGCCAAAGAAAAGGGAATGAATCAAGATATTAAGGAGCTGAATAGAAAATTTCAAAGGACTGCTCAGGAAGACATAGCAAAGTATTATAATGAAATGTGCAAGGAGCTGAAGTTAGAAAATCAAAAGGGCCAAACTCACTCAGCATGTCTTAAGCTGAAAGAATTTAAGAATAAATTCAAGCCACGGACTGCAATGCTTAAGAATGCTATGAGCAGGATATTGAATGATTCAAGGAGCATTAAAAGCAGAAGGAAGGAATATACAGAGGCGTTGTACCAAAAACAGTTGTTTTAGCCAGAAGAATAGCGATAGCAATAGCGATGAAGGAGGAAGTGCAGGCTGCTCTGAAGGATGTGGCAAAAAATAAAGCCCCAGGAATTGATGGAATGACAATTGACATATTTCAGCAAACAGACGCTGCCCTGCATGTGCTCACCAAGTTGTGCCAAGAAATCTGAAGGACAACCATTAGGTCAACTGACTGGAAGAGATCCATATTTATTCCCATTCCAAAAAGAAGGTGACTGAACAGAGTGGAAATTATAAAAAAAATATCAGTAATAACCCACAATAGCAAAATCTTGCTGAAGATTACCCAGAAAAGACTTGAACAGTACATTCGCAGAGAACTACTGGAAACACAAGCTGGGTTTAGAAGAGGTAGTGGCACATTACTGCTGATATCAGGTGAATCTTGGCAGAGAGCAGAAAGTACCAGAAGAATGTCTATCTGGGTTTAATTAACTATGCAAAGGCATTGGACTATGTGGATCACAATAAATTGTGGCTAACCTTAAGAAAATGGAAATATCAGAGTACTTGATGATGTTTATATGAAACCTATACTTGGACGAAGAAGCAGTCCTCAGAACAAAGCAAGGAAATATTGCTGTGTTCGAAGTCAGGTAAAGAGTGCATCAGGGATGCATCTTTTCCTCATACCTTTTCAGTCTGTATGCAGAACAGATTATTCGGGAAGTAGGGCTTTATGAAGAAAAATGTAGCATCAGTATTGGAAAAAGACTCATCAACTATCTATGATATGCTGATGACACAACCTTGCTTGCTGAAACTGAGGAGGACTGGAAGCACTTGCTGCAAAAGGTTAAGGACTACAGATTTAAATACGGATTGATGTTCAATATCAAGAAGAGAAAGATTCTCACCACCAGGCCAATTGGCAGCATCATATTAGATGGAGCAGAGATTGAGGTTGTTAACAATTACAGCTTGCTCAGATCCACAATCAACACTCTTAACACCAGCAGTCAGGAAATCAAAAGGTGAATTGCACTGGGAAAATCTGCTGTCAGGGACCTCTCCAGAGCATCAGTGTCAGTCTAGATACAAAGGTGTCCCTAATCCAGGCCTTGGTCTTCTCAATTACTTGTTATACTTCAGAGAGTTGGACAATGGCTAAGGATGAAGAATAGATGCCTTCAAGTTGTGGTGCTGGAAAGATCTTGAACATTAGCATGGACTGCCAAGAAAACACAAAGGTCTGTCTTGGAGAGGATGAAACTGTCTCTCCTTGGAGGCTAGGATTTTGAAGCTCTGCCTCACTTACTTTGGGCATATGCCCAGGAGAGATTGGTCCTTGTCGGAAGGGTGGATGGACAGTGCAGGAGAGGGAGATCTCAGATGAAATGGATTTACATAGTAACTGGAGCGATGGGGGTTAGTGTGTTGGAGTTCGTGAGACTGGCTCGGGACAGGGAAGGGTTCAGAGCTGCTGTACATAGGGTCGTTATGTAGAGGACCATAGAATGTAAAGGACTGCACCCTAGAATACGGCTGTGTGCCTTGTACACAGACGGTGCCTTCAGAAAGAAGATTGCAAGCAGAGCTCACAAGGCGCTCTGACAAGGAAGACTGCAAGCGGTTCTCATGCGTCTCTAAACACTGACTTTCATTATTATTCCTGCTCTTGATAAGGTTGTTGCAAGATGAGAGAAAGCACAGTTTATGAATACAAAGAAGTCTTGGTTGAATGTATCTATGTACCCAGCTCATCGAAGCCCTATATCAATCTTGTTGTTTCTACTTGTACCCGGCCTGCCTGGACTCTTATGATGTAACCCTTCAAGTTTCTATTTCTCTGTGAACCATCTCTTTGTTTCCAAAAGGTATAAATAAAGATATCACAGCTTCCCGAAGCCGGTCCAATTCCATCCTGTCTGGCTGGTCCAGTCCTGTCCTGTGCTATTTTGTCTCTGTAAGTTGTTTTTCTCTTGTGTCTTTATTTACTCATTTCTTCCAGGCGTCAATTCCCCTGGAGAAGTAGAATAAGTGGTCCCCAACACAGTTACGCATTGCAGGTGACTCAATGGCACATAACAACAATAACATACTATGACAGGTTTGGAAGCAGGAGTGGCATTCACTTCCTAAAACAACTTTTCTCATCCAGAAACTCTGTGAACTTTGATAAATGTCGATGGTTGTAGAGGAGCTTCAGGCCTTTTGTTCACACGGTCGCTATGAGTCATGCTCAACTCAAAGGCAATCAACGACAACATATTAGATGAATTTCTCTGCTAGCCAAAAGCCTGCTTCTCCAAGGCACAGACTCACCAGTGGCTGCCTGCGCAGGATGAAAATGAGCAATGTTCTCTCGTGTGGCAATCCACGGGATAATCTGCTCTACACCCATCTGAATGCCAGAGCAGTGAGTGAGTGGCGGGCATATAAGGATAAGAGAAACATCAAAACAAATAACACTTTAGAATTAGAATTGACAGAAGTTTAGGGCTTGTTCTAACCTTGTGATCTGAAATTATCTCAAACCAGAAATTTTATGTAATATGATAAACTTGCTGTTATTTTAAATTGTTTCAGAATCCAATCTAACTACAAGGGGGAAAGGGATGAAATAAGAAACAAAACCATTTTTCTGTCAAAGGTAAATGCATAGCCAACAATCCACATTTAAAGACTCATTCACAGCGTGGGATTTGAAGTGTTCAATAGCATGAGATGAGTTTCCCATTTATACTCCATGGATGGTGTTATAGGACAGATACCTAATAGGCCCTGGCTGCATCAACGACTCCCCGCCAGAGGAGACCGGTGATTCTCACACATCACAGTGATTAATAATTGCATTAAAACTACAGGTTCAATATCACCCTCAGTTAATTTTGTGCTCCACAGGGTTTTATATTTACTTTACAGTATAGTTTCTTTGATTTATTTATTATTAATAGTAGTAGGTGTCATCAAGTTTAATATGATAGATTAATTTTGATATGTTTATTCCTCAGAATATGTGTTTTAGGGAAGATTTATTAAAAGCCACATCCCACACTTATAAAATATGAATTTTCAATATTCACAGTGTCATTTACAGAATGATTTCCCTCAAATTCTATAGTGCCTCAGAGACACTTGACTACATATTTCTTTTAAAAAATGTTTCTTGCTCTGCCATTTCACCGCTTCACTGCTCATGCGAATCTAAGCCTGGAGCTCTTTTGTGTCATCTGGAGGGGGGGCTGCTAACCAAAAGTGATATCTTTTTGGAGGTTCAACCCCACCAGCAGTTCAGAAGGTGAAAGAGAAGTAACATCCTCCCCAAACTCACCGGTACGCAGCTACGAGTCCACTCTGAGATAGTCCAATATTCTTTGTTAAACTGATTTTTCTTTCATTCTCTTCAGATTTTAAGCATCAGTAAGTTCAGTCATTGTTGTTACTAGGTGCCATTGAATTGCCTGCACTCTTAGTACTCTATGTACAATAGCTCTGAACCCGGCCTTATCCTGAGCCAATCTCACTGTCTGCCACTCACATCTACCCCTATTACTTCCATTACAGGGTCAATCCATCTCCTCCTAACCTTCCTTTCCTACGTTGTCCTTCCATCCTTCCAAGCAGGTTGGTCTTTCCTGGCAATATACCCAAACTTTGTCAGATGGAACTTCAAAGTCCTTGCCTTCAAGGACCAAATTAGTTTCATCTCTCCAGGGGACTATTGTTTGTTTTCTTGGAAGTCCATGACATGTTTAATACTCTTCTCCAGCACCACAACTCGAAGGTATCAATTCTCCTATCATCCTGATTCATTGTTCAGCTCTCTGATGCATAGCGAGTAATTGCACAGACCATGGACTTGATCAGGTGCACCTTAGTCTCTAGATGGACATTGTTACTTCTTAGCACTCTGGGAGAGGTCTCTGACAGCAAGTTTTCCTAAAACAGTTAATCTTTTGATTTCCTGACTGCTGGTGTTCTGGGTGTTGATTGCGGAGCTGAGTCCAGTGATGAAAATCTTTGTCTGCCGGGTGGTGATTTTCAATCCACATTGAAGACTGCAGTCTTGACCTTCTGTAGCAAATGTTTCAAAATCCTCATCCCATTGGGCAAACAGTTTGTGTAATCTGAATAATGTAAGTTTTTGCTAAGTCTTCCTCCAATCTTAATGACACATTCCTCCTCACAAAGTCTCCTTCCCAAATAATCTGTTCAGCATGTGGATTGAAAAGGTATGGATACAGGATCAATTTATGACACCCTCCTTTTCTGATTTTGAACCATGTAGTATGTCCTTGCTCTGTTCAGATGACTGCTTCTTGGTCCAGGTATAGATCATGTATGAGAACACTCAGGTGTTCTGGGATTCCCATTCTTCTAAGTCCTAACCCGTTTATTGTGATCCACACAGTCAAATGCTTTTGCATAGACAATGAAACACAGATATACATTCCTCTGATATTTTCTGCTCTCAGCCAAGATACATCAGATATTGGCTATGATGTCCCTAATGCCACGACCTCTTCTAAATCCAGCTTGTGTTTCTGTATTGATGTATTATTCCATTTGTTTGTTATAATCTTCAGCAGGAATATAATACACAACATGACTCAACATGCAACAACAATTATTTAGTTTTAGGACATTAATGCAATTATATATTTCAGTAGATTATATAGTAACCATTTTGCAGTTCATTATTTTAAAAGTAATTGCATCTGGTTCCAGTTGCTGAGAGGTTTCTGTTTGGGTCTGTCTGGAATAAGGTGCAGCCAAAGTGCTCCTTGCAGGCAAGGATAACAGTGCATTGTCTCTCTTTCTTTGGTGATCAATCGATCAATTGATCGATCGATAGATTAATAGATTGATAGATTGATAGATCAATCAATCAATTGATCTATAGATGGATAGTTTATTATTTTGGCAGTCCATAGGATATTCAGTACTCTTCTCCACACCATAACTCAAAGGCATCTATCTTTCTTCTGTCATTCTTATTCCTTATTCTGGCTCTCATGTGCAAATAAAGTGATTGAAAAGACCATGGCACGAATCAGGTACAACTTAGTCTTCAAGCTGACATCATTTTTTCAATATTTTGGAGAGTTTCCTGATAGCAGACTTGCCAAAAGCAATATACCTCCTGCTCTACTGACTGCTGGCACAAAGGATGTTGGTTTTCCATCCAAGTAAATTGAGATTATGCATAGTTTTATTCTTTTCTTTGTCTATCATGACATTGCCTAGTGGCCTAGTGCTAGGGGCACTTTCTTGGTGTTGAGACGTAGTCCATATTGAAGGCTGTAGTCTTTGATTTTCAGCAGCAAACGCTCTAGGTCCGCCTCACTTTCAGCAAACAAGGTTGTGCCATCTGTATAGTGTAGGGTTTTGGTCAATCTTCTTCTGATCCTGTTGCCACAATTCCTCTTCACAGAAACCAGCTTATGAATTCTTTGCTCAGCATACAGATTAAATGGCTATGGAGAAAGGATAAAACCCTGACACACACTCTTCCTGATTTTAAACCATGCAGAGTTGCTTTGCTCTGTTCAGACAACAGTTTCTGATCTAGGGAGAGGTTTTGCATGATCAAAATTAAGTGTTTTGGAATTCCCATTATTTTAAATGTTAGGCATCATGTGTTATGAGCCACACAATTAGTAGTCCTTACGTAGTCAATAAAACACAGACAGACCTTTTGATTTCAGCCAGGATCCATCTGACATCAACAATGATATTGCTAGTGTCACGTCCTCTAAACCCAGTTTGAACTTCCGGCCATTTTCTGTCAAAAAGTTATTCCAGCAATTTTCAGTTCTCCTTCTATTCTCCCTAGTCATTGTCCAACTCTCTGATGCAGAACAAGTGATTGGAAAGACCATGGCCTGTTTCAGGCGCACCTTAGTCTCCAGAGAGACACCGTTGCTCTTGAGTACTTTAGAGAGGTCCCTAACAGCAGACTTTCCCATTGCAATACATTTTTTTTTTAATTTCCTGGCTGCTGGTGCCAAGAGTGTTGACCGTGGAGCCGAGCAAACTGAAGCTGTGAAGATGATAAAATATTGTGAGCCAGGTAGGAAGCCTTGATTGCTGCAAGATTAATGACTGGGTAACTGTGCTATCAGGTGAGGAGTCCACAAAAACTTTAGACACTTAAAACAATAATCTGTAATTATCTTCCAATTACTTGAGTTGAGATAGATGAGAGGAGGACTAAAAAGCTCAGCATGGCTCCTTCCCCTGGCTTCAAGGAAGGAAACGTTGACGATTCAGGGCCATCTGAGATGCTGAGATGTTCTGGTGCTGCCTTCGACGTGCTGCGATGAATTTCCACAAGCAGTCCCGGATAAGGATGTTTTTCAGTTACAACAAACCACACTTATGGCCAACTGATTTTCATTTTAGATTTTTTTAACATGTCATATTATTATTATTGATATGTTGTTGTTGTTGTTGTT
>NW_006399754.1:33632195-33651553 GCF_000299155.1 Elephantulus edwardii
TAATTTGTAGGGGAGGATTATTTTATAATTTCTAGATAAAAACATTACAAAATCACAGGAACTAAAACATAAATCCTAAAAAGATTTATTGTTGATTGCTTTCGAATCAAGCACGACTCATAGCGACCCTATGAACAAAAAGGCATGAAGTCTTTCTATAATTGTCGACATTCATCAAAGGTCATAGAGTATCCAGAGGCAAGCAAGACTAATATGATAGATAAACAGACTAAATACCTAGAGCAGGAGGCTACTGTACAACAGAGCGAAGGAACACTGTATGGCTCAAAATCAAGAGGGCAGGGTGTTCACGATCCATCCTTTCTCCATTTGTTTTCAATCTATATGCAGACAGATCATCTGAGAGGCTGGATTCATGAAAAAGAATGTGACATCAGGATTAAAGGAAGAATCATTAACAATTGTTTATGCAGATGACCCGACTTTCACTAAAATGGAGGAGGACTTCAAGCTGTAGACTAAGGTCAAGGAGTACAGACTTCCAGATGGAATGTATCTCAACATCAAGAAACCGAAGATTCTCACCACCAGGTCAATTGGCAGCATTGTGATAGGTGGAGCAACGATCAAGGTTGTTAATAATTTCATCTTATTCAGATCCATAATCAGCTCTTTTGGAACCTGTAGTCAGGAAATCAAAAGATGAGTTGTTTAAAGAGAGTTTACTGTCAGAGATCTCGCCAGAGTGCTGAAGATCAACAATGTCAGTTAAGAGACTGAGGTGAGACTGATCTAGGCCATGGTCTTTTCAATTGTTTGCTATGCCTTTGGCTGTTGGACGATGACTAAGGGTGACAGAACAATCTGTTGTGCTGTGGTGCTGGAGAAGAGTATTGAATATGTGGGGATTGCCAAGAGGAAAAACAGGTCTGTCCTGGGGAGGGTAGAAACAGGTAAGCCTTGCCTCTGAGGAGGCAAGGATTCTGAACCTCTGTCTCACGTTCTTTGAGCACGTGGCCAGTCCTTGGAGAACATTATCACCCTTGGAAGAGTAGAAGTCAGCACAGGAGAAGACGACTTGGGATGAGCTGGACCGACACAGTGATGTGGCAACAGGGGCAGGTGTGTCAGAGATGGTGAAACCGGCTCAAGACAGGGCAGGGGTGGGGGAAATTGTTCATAGGACCACTGTGAGTCATCGCTGACTCGACAGCACCTAACAACACGCACAGTGCAAATAATTACCTGCACTATTCCTGCAGGAAGGCCCCCGGTGACATCACTCTCAACGTTGTGACATGGGCACATGCCTCCTTCAGTGGTTTTCCTCTGTGAAGCAGATATTAAGTACTTGTTCCCTTTTTCTTCTAGATTCATAATAGTGAAAATGATCTTTGGACCATCAGTTAGCAGAAACAAGTACTAATGTGAGCCTTTCAAAAAAGTAGATATATTTTTATACAACAACAACAAAAAGAACAACAACAACAAAAAAAACAAAAAACAAACCCACCCTGCACCGTGGAGAATCTGTCGTGAGAATTAAACAAAGCAGCATCAAACGGCAGTGTCTCTTGGTAGTTTGAACCCCCAGTGGCTCCATGGCAGAGATGGACAACACCCTGTGGCCATTCGCAGCCTCCAGAAAGCCCTGCTGCCGGCCAGGGGGAGGCAGTTCTGACTCCATGGTGATGAGTCTCATCACGTTGCAGGCTTCTGTATGGATGATAGAGGTCATTGATTTTAGTGCCGATATACTTTCTAAATGACCTGTTGTTTATTGCCTTCAAGCCGAGCATAGAGACCTTGTGAACAAAAGGCCTGAAGCTCCTCTACAACTATCGACATTTCTCCAAGTTCATAGTTTCCGGAGGCATTTTATTTATGAAGTGGATGCCACTCCTGCTTCCAAACCTGTCAGAGTATGTTGTTGCTATGTGACACTAAGTCACCTGCGATGCATAGTGATCTGATTGGACAGCACCTCTGAACCCTTCCCTGTGCTGAGCCAGTCTCACTAACTCTGACACACTAACCCCCATTGCCCCAGGTACCATGTCAATCCATCTCATCCGGGGTCGCCCTCTCCTGCGCTGTCCGTCCACCCTGAAATACTTGTCAATGTGATTCTCCATGCATAGCAACTTAGAATTTAAATGTTTTTTTCAATACATCAAGTTTTTACTTCCAAAACCTAAAGCAAGTCATTTATTTTCTCAAAGAAGTATATTCACCTTTTATATAGATGCACATTCTTGCAAGATAGTTCTGATCACCTCACACTTGCCAAATTATTATATCAAATGATAATAGTAAGTCTTTTTCTGAACACCCACAGTGAACTACTGGGGCCAAAGAGCTGAAACATAAATGCATTTTCCCCCTGGTGGGCTCAAATAAAAGAAAACTAGTGTGTACAGTTCCTCGACAGAAGTCACTGCTGCCTGACCTGATGAGGGACTGGCCTGTGGGGGGAAGCTGACAGAAAGGGTGAAGTACATGCTGGGGTGCTCAATCTCCTCGAAATGCCAGCACAGAGACTAACATGTGAAGGAACAGAATAAAATCACGACTGATATTCTAAATAGTCTATTTTCACCGTAAAAATCAGAGGTTTGTCTGTTGTCCTTGTTCATGGAAGTAATCTTGTTCTGAATACTGATATTTTGAAAAAAAGAAAAAAGGCTTTGGGTCTTTTGCTACGTTAATAATGTTAATAATAATCCTCCGTTTATGGCTTTTCCTATGAGGAATATGTAGATGACATAACGTGTCTGATTTCAGAGGAATAAATTATTCTGTACACAGAATGGTGAGGTAACTGATATTAGAGAGCACAGGTGACTTAGCGGTAAGGACCTGGGCTGCCAACCGGAAGAGGACAGTTAGGACCCACCCAGCAACGAACAAGAAGCATTAGTATTCTTTATCTCATATGGAAAAGCTTCAAAGAGGAAGAATACATTTTCTTGAATCTGGGAAGCTAATATCTATTTTGCAAACAATGTTAGAAAAATTAAAATGTTAATGAAATAACACAATAAAATGTACCAGGAAAGGATTTTCTCTAACAATATTATAAGAAATTTTTATTCAGTTTTCAAGAATTTTATTTTAAAGTATCTCCAAAAAATCGCATAGTAGAAATCAAATGTTACAACATCAGTTTTCTATTGCTTGTGAAAAAACAACAATAATACTTTAGAACAACACATATTTATGATCTTACAATCAAAGTCAGAAGTTGAGAGACATCTTTCGGAGCTAAAATCAAGATGCTGGCAAGGCTGGTTTCCTTTTCTGGGAGTCTAAGGAAAATCTTTTGCCGTTTTCCGTGGGTGAAGTTTTTTGAGCCAGTTTCTTGAATCCCTTCTTCTGCCCTTTATGTTACTGTCGTATCTGCACCTGCCCCCACGCTCTCTGACTCTGAATCCTGTACTTCCTTCTGTCATTTCTAAGAAAAGTGTGTCTTCTTGCCTATCTGTCACTTGTGATTTCGGGGGATTCATGAGGTAATCTAGGATAAATCTACCTCAAAGTCCTCTGATCAACAATTATAAGTCACCTTTATCATAAAATTTAGCACAAATGCAAGTGTTTGGAATTAGGATATGGGTCTCCGTCCTTCTCACACCAGAGGGCTCCTTGGAGTCAAGGAAGGTGAAGCTTCAGCTCAGGTGCTTCGGGAATGTTGCCAGGAGACGCTATTCTGTGGAAAGAGACATCATTCGTGGCAAGTGGGAGGGTCAATAAAAGAAAGGAAGCAATGGACTGATACGGTGACTGCAATTATGAGCTCAAGTGTGGCAGAGACGATGAGGACGGCACAGGATAGGACAGGGTTCAGGTCTGTTGCTCGTAGGCTCCCTGAGTCATACACGACTTGGTGGCACCTAACCACAGCAGCTCCTCTTTTAGGAGTTCTCATAGCCCAGTGGTGTAGGGATTGCAGGCAACCCAAAGGCATGCACTGTGAATCCACCAGCTGTTCTTCAGAAGGTGTATGAGCAATCTCTCCCCGTGTGATTTCCTGTCCCTGAAACCCCCCAGAGGATCAGCCGTACGTCGGTCCTGACTCAATGATTCAACGACATTCATCATCAACAAATTACTTTCATGTCAGGAAATAATCCCTTTGTACCCATTTAATAATGTGCATCTTCCTTCCCTATTTCTGCCTTCCCTTTTCTTTGCATTATTTTCCTTTGTGGATGACATTTAATTTACTTTTTTTATTCATAATATTCCTTGTTTCTCTAGCATATACTTTGTAATTAGATATGGAAAGAGAATCGAATATATGTTATAATTAAATAGGGAGAGAGAGGATGGTACTTAAATGTCTTGCATCACATTAAACTATTGACACCTTCTTTGTGCATGAATTTTTCAAGCATTTAATATTCTCATAAGTGTGATAATTACTAAAACATCTTCTGAGCTGAAAAAATATCACCAATATTTACCTTTTTTCAAAGTGTCATTTCTTAACTTCTCCACATCTATTCCAAACATGCTAAATCCAGTTTTCTGTACCTGAGATATTGTTAAACACCGTGATTTAAAATGTTAAATGTCTGGCTTAAAGTCTAAATCTCTGAATCTCAGTTGAATGTGGGTGTAAACTCAGTAAGGTCTCAAGTTTGACTTCTGATGACGATATTCTCTTGTAGACATGGTAATAATTCCTTGCTGACTCTATGAAATTTCAATAGGTGGAATTTTTGGTGACATCTGGAATATATTTTAGTTGATATAGTAATCCTCATGGACTATATACCACATTCCTCCTCATAAAGTCCAGACTCCTGAATGATCTGTTCTGTATGTAGATTGAAAAGGTATAGAGACAGGACACATCCCTGGCACACTCCTTTCCTGATCCTGAACCATGCAGTGTTTCCTTGCTCTGTTTTGATGACTGCCTCCCGGTCCAAGTAGAGGCCTAACATGAACACTATCAAGTGTTCTGGGATTTCCGTTCCTCTCAGACGCAGTTTGTTGTGATCCACACAGTCAAATGACTTTCCATCATCAGTGACGTATAGACAGACATTCCTCTAGCACTCACTGTTCTCAGCCAATATCCATCTAATCTTTGTGATGATGTTTCGTGTGCCGCAACCTCTTCTCAATCCAGTTTGTTTTCTGATAATTCTCTGACAATGTACCGCTCCAATCATTTTTGGATGATCTTCAGTAGGATTTTGTTTGTATGTGATGGAAGTGATTTCTACACTCTGTTGGATCACTTTCTTTTGGAGTGGGAATAAATACGGATTTCTTCCAGTCAGTTGGCCAGGCCCTTCAGATTTCATGGTGCAACCTGGTAAACACATCCAGAGCAGCATTTGTTTGTTGAAATATGTAAGCTGATACTCGATCAATTCTTGGGCCCTTGTTTTCTGCTAATTTCTTCAGAATAGCTTGAACTTCCTCCATTGATCATATATCTTGGTCATATGTTGTTTCAAGAAATTCTTCTGTGTCAGCCAATTCTTTTTGGTACAAAGACTGTGTACTCATTTCATTTTCTTTTAATGCTTCCTCAGTCATTCACTATTCTGTCCATCGCATCCTTAAATATTGCAACTCAAGGCTTGAAATTGTTCTTCAGTTCCTTCAGCTTAAGAAATGTTGAGTAAGTTTTGTCATTTTGATTTTCTGACACCAGCTCTCTGTACATTTCATTATAATATTTTGTTTTATCTTCCCATGCTGCGTTTAGCTCCTTAATGTCCCAATTTTCTTCCCTTTGTTTTTACTTCTCAGTGCTCTAGGGAAAAAAAAAATATCAGGGTCTGTTCTAACATCCATCTTGATCTTTTCATCATCCTTTGTCTTTGTAATGACTTTCTGAATTCCTCTTGGATAATATTCTTGATATCCTTCCCCAGCTCATCCAGCATTAGGGTCCAAGGTCTCAATTTTTTCCTGAGATGGTTCTTAATTCAGGTAGGAGAGATTCAAGGTTAAATTTTGGTTCTGGTGGATAGGATTTTATTTTATTTTTTTTTAGCTTCAGTTTGAATTTGCATATGGCATCAGGATTGGAGATTCCTCAACAGCCTGTGTCACACAGATGACGCGACCTTACTTGCTGAAACTGAAGAGGGCCTGAAGTATATGCTGCAAAAAGTCAAGGACTGTAATCTACAATATAAATTGAAGCTCAATATCATTGGCAGCAGTAGTCAGGAAAGCAAAAGACAAATTGCATTAGAAAAGTTTGTTGTCAGGGACCTTTACAGAGTGTTGAAGAGCAACAATGACAATCTAGAGACTGAGGTGGTTCTGACCCAGGCGATGGTCTTTGCAATTTCCTGTTATAAATCAGAGAACTGAACAATGACTAAAAAGGACAGAAGAATTTATGCCTTTAAGTTGTGGTTCTGGATAAGAGTTCATACTTTGGACTGTCAAGAGAACTAACAGGTCTGTCCTGTAAAGGGTGAAGCCAAGCTGTTCCTTGGTGGCAAGGATTTTGAGACCCTGTCTCATTTACTTAGGGCATATTGTCAGGAGACTTGAATTCAAGTCTTTTATGATGCACTTGGAGAAGGATATCATGTGTAAAAGGGTGGAGGGACAGCGTGGGAGAGAAAGACCCCAGATGAGAATAATGGACACAGTAACTGGGGTAGTGAGGGTAGGTGAGTCAGAGGCAATAACATTGGCTCAGAATAGAGAAGGTTCAGAGCTACTGTGCATAGGGTTGCTATGAGTCAGAATTGACTATGACACATAACAACAACAACAACATAGAATATATACCTTAATGTTCTCATAACCTTTACAAAATCAGTAAACCAAATGGATTATTTGCCCTGGTGTACAAGTTGCTATACCATGTTCACTTTTGGTTGCTGTGAGGCTGAACACCGTGACACTAGTGTGTCAAATGCACTAATAATTGGCTACCCAATGAGGACAGAGAGCGGGGTGGAGCTCCCCGATTAAAATAAGCTTGGAAGGAGGAGTGACGTCCACTTCCATAATAGCTTGCCTCCAGAAACCCTATGAACCTGGAGAGAGGATGAAAGGCACCCAAGCATTGAGGATTCTCCTTCAGAGGGTCGCTATGAGTCGCCTGCAACTCTATGGCACTTAACAACAACACCACCACATACTTTACTCAATTTCCTTCTTAAAATGAGTGAGTGCTAGGATATGTAAAAATGTGCAACTTAAGAGTGAATAGTTACTGTTTATTTTGATCTTGCTGTTATTGTATGCCATAGAGTCAATGCCAAATCATCAATACAATATAAAGACATCCTGCCTGATCCTGTGTCACAGTCCTAATGTGCTGTGTTTAAGCCTCCACTGCAATCATGTGTCAATCCGTCCCATTGAGAGATGTCAGTTCCTTCATTGACACTCTATTTTCCAAATACAAATTCCACTAGAACTCATCTTGCTTCTGAAGAACATTCCCGCTGCACTGCTTACAGAGATGTTTGTTCTTTCGGCATTCCCAGAGCCCGAGGGGTTCGGTTCATGGGGAATGTGCGTATGAGAATAAAGATAGCTCCTCTCTGGTGGTTCAAATCCACCAGCTGCCCTGGGGGCGTGGGGGAGGGGGGGAAGATGGAGCATCTTGTCTGGTCTGATTTAGCCTCTGAAAACCTCTACAGATCCGCCATGGCTTAGTTCTAACTTGATGGAAATGACTTGAATTTTTGTCTTTGTATGTTATTCTTAATATTCATTTCTGATGTTACAATTAAAAATTATAAATTCTTCTTTGGGATCAGTTATTCATTGTCCAACTCTCATAAGCCTATGAAACAGCAGGAAATTCTATGACTTAGACATAAAAATTGTTATTACACTTCAGCACTTTCAAGGGGTCCTTGGCAGCAATGCTGTCCAATGCAATGAATCTATCATTCAATTTCCATGTAAATCCATGTCAAATGAGATATATTAAGACATCAACATCTTAAAGGTGTGTATTGACCATATACTGACAATTTTTATTTTAAGTTGTGTAGCTAAATAAAGACTATTATAAACCTTCATAAATGCTTAAAGTTTCATTAATAAATTTTAGACTCAATCTAAATATTGTTATTTATTTTGCTTTCAATGATTTTGCTTGTAAGACTAAGGTACATCAGATCCAAACCATAATCTTTTCTATTATTTTCTATTTAGCTAAAAGTTGTACAAAGAATAATGATGGCAGGAGAAGAATCTGGGCCTTTGAGCTGTGGTGTTGGAGAAGAGTGCTGAATACCCCATGCACGACCGAAAGGACAAACATGTCTTGGAAATGTGTAGCCGGGATAGTAACACCTCCACTTACATACTTCAAGCATGTTGTTATGAGGGACCTTATTTTGGAAAACGAAATAATTTCTAGGAAGGTAGACACATCTTGCTTGGATTCACAATTAACACCCTTGGTACAAGCAGTCAGGAAATAAGGAGATTCATCACACTGGGAAAGTTTACAGTTAGGGACCTTTCCAAATTATTGAGAAGTAGTGATGTCAGTCTGAGGACTATAATGTGTCTAATTCAAGCTATGGTCTTTCTGATTACTAGCAATGCATCCAAGACCTGGGCAATGAAGAAGGATACAGAAAAAGAATTGATGTCTTTGAACTGTGGTGTTGGAGAAGAGCACTGAATGGACATGGACAACCAAGAGAGTGAATATCACAGAGAGGATGCAGCCGGAGTGCTCTTTGGAGGCAAGAATGATGAGGCTTCAAGTCACATAATTTCGACATGTTGCTAGGAGATGCTGTTCCTTGGAGAGAGACATGATCTTGGGAAGCACAGAGGATCGACAAAGGAGAGGAAGACCCTCAATAAAGTGGACTGACACGGTGACTGCTGCAATGGGCTCTTGTGTGTCAGGAAGTGTGAGGATGGCGCAGGACAGGACAAGGTTCAGATCTCTGGCTCTTAGGGCTGCTATGAGTCATATTCAGCTTGGTGGCATCTAACAACAACAGGCACAGCAGAGGGCCAGTGAAGGAGGTGAAATGCTTAATGGGTTTGATTTATACTGTGACTCGAATGGTGGGCTTGAGTATGTCAAGGAAAGAGAATGGCATAGAGTCCAGATTCTTGGTTCATAGGGTCACTATGAATCATGGTCAACTTAATGACACGTAACAACATCTCTCTCTCTCTCTCTCTCTCTTACTCTCCTTTAATCAATTTGACTAGCATTTTATGACTTATTTCTTGATATTTTCCCCCGGAACTTACTTTTATCTTTTAGTTTTCCAAAGTCTTTATTAAAAAAAGACAAGTAATAAAATGAAAAAAAGTTTATTATCTAGTCTCCAATTTCAGTAAATAATCCACCACAGTTTTCATTGGGTTACCATATTTAATCTTCACCTTCCTAGATGTGGGGAAATAAAATTATTGGAAAAAAAAATTGAAGAACCTAACAACAGTTGATTGTTAGGTATTTCTTTCAGGGTAAAATTTCATAGGAGTCATAGTTACAAGCAACCGCATATAAGTAAATAATGTGAAATTGAACATTTCTAAAATGTTGTTGTTGTTGTTGTTTTTGATTGCTATTGAGGTGAGCATGATTTACAGAGACTCCATGAACAAAAGACCTAATGCCTTCTCATAACTATCATCATTTCTCCAAGTTCATAGAGTTTCCAGAGACACGTGGTTTAGGACGTAGATGCCACTCCTGCTTCCAAACTGGTAAAGGAAAATATCTCTTTTAACTTGCTAGACTTGCATTTTCACGATTTCAACTTAATGAATACAAATGAAATTTAAAAAACAAAATCCAAACACCCAAGAATAATATTTCATAGACAGAAATAAGTCTTGCTTATATAACCCAGAATTTTTGTTTCTAAGATTTCTCCAAAGGTCTTAGCAAAAAAGGGTGAGGGCCCTACTTAATTGATCTCCCCATTATGAAGTCACAGGATGAGAAGTTGCATTGAAAGCCACGATACTTGAATATCATCTTTCACTCCCTGGTGGTGCAGTCTGTAGGAAATCATGCTGCTACGTCACAGGCCTTGTTACCTGGCAGTTCAAATCGACCCGAGGCTTTGCTGGAGAAAGGTGGGAAAATGTCTCAATGTGATTTAAAGTCTCTGAAAACCTACTGGATGGTCAGCCATGATTCCTTTCCAACTTGATAGCAATGGGCTGAGTTGGCTTTCTTCCTCTAGACAGTGATGTTGGCACAGGATAGGGCAGGATTTAGGGCTCTTGTACACAGGGTCGCTATGAGTCGCAGGTGACTCGACGGCACATAACAACAACAACGACCGACACTTTAACTCCCCTGTTGCTTCGTATCACTTCTGCCCACTGCTCCCGTCGTGAGGCGGTAGTGACATGACTCTTGTCCACAATGGCTCCGGGTAGAACACGGTGCAGGCTGGCCTCGTCCATGCAGCCTCACGACCTCGACTGTGCGCAAGTCGTCTCTTGCAGCAACTGTGTCTCTCCGCCTCACTGAGGGTCTTCTCCCTGCGGACACTCCATTGTCCAATCATGATGCCCTTCTCCAGGGATTAGTCCTTCTTGCTAACTTGCTTGAATTACATGAGACAAAAATCTCAATATCTTTACTTCAAAGGAGAAGCTAGGGTTCTCTTCCTTCAAGATAGATTTGTCTTTTTGGAAACCCATGAAATACTTACCCTCTTTGCCAACACTGCAATCCAAAGACATTAATTATTCTTTACTATTTCTTCTTTATTGTCCAATTTACATTTACACTGAGTAAATAGAAAGAAAATGGCCTGGGTCAGTCTCATTTTAGCCTTTAAAGTGACATCCTCATTGCACTTTGAAAGGTCCTCAGTAGCAGGTTTCTTCATATAACGAGTGCTTTTATTTACTCTTTTACTTTACTGATAATGTCTTGTGGATCCAAGTAAAATGAAATCCTCAACATCTGCAGTCTTTATTGCATTTATCAGGATAAATATTATTGGGTCATGTCTTGACAAGCATTGCTGTCGAGATGTAATATGTAGAGAAGGCTGGAGTCTTAGAGCTTAATTAACGCTTTAATTCTTCTTCATTTTCTGCAAGTAAAATTGCAGAATCCTGATATCCCCTTCTTCATGTATTCAGCTCTTCAGACTATTTGCTCAGCATCGTTTGAACAGGTAAGTTAAAAGGACACAACTCTGACATCCTTTTCCTGACTTTAAACCATGAAATGTCCCCTGGTTCTCCTGGAACTATTGAAATAGCTGTTTCTCCTTCCATATACGAGTTCTGCATAAGCACAAAGAAGAATTCTTTAATTCCTATGAATTTCAATGCTACCCTTAGTTTATTATTATCTACGCAAGTGAAGAGATAAAAATGTTTGAAGTATTTTTCTACTTTCAGACAAGACATCTGATTTCAACAATGATATACTTCTGTATTAAGTGAGTATATCTCACTTCCTTGTCAATGTGAAGCTCCAACTATTTGGAATTCTCTTCAGTGTGGTTTTACTTGGGTATGATACTAGTAATTTTCTCATTCTTATTTACCTTTGTTTAGAATAAACACAGGTAAGGACTTATGCTCAATTGCTCAGGTAACAATCATCTAAATTTCTTAGCATAAGTGAGCATATCCATGGCTACATCATCTGCTCATCAGAATACCTCAGTTAGTGTTCTGTTTCTGTAGCCTTACTGTTTGACAATGACTTAAGTGCAGTCGACTTGTTCTGTCATGACCAGATTATTTTTTTAACTTTTTTTTTAGCTAGTATTGTTTCTAAAATATTTGTTAGATTTTGAAATGGTTCCATTTGGACTGTTCTTATTGATATAACTGTATGCATCAACATATTCCCATTGAACCATGCATCATTGAAACCCAAGGCTTGAGTTAGTTCTTCAAATCTTCCAGCTTTGGAAATATTGAGTACGTTTTTCCTTCTCAATTTTCTGACCTAACTTTGCACATTTCCTTATAATTCCCTGCTTTGGCTCCTTGAACTGCCTTTTAAAATCTTCTATTCAGCTTTTTTTTGAACACTTCTTCCTTTTCCTTTAGCCTCTCTATGTCCCAGAGCAAGATTCAGGTTATCTTTTCAGGGCTTTCTAAGGAAGAGTGTAGCATCAAAATTGGAGACAGACTTATTAACAACTGAGGATACGCAGATAACAAAACCTTGCTTGCTGAAGAAGACCTGAAGTACTTTCTGCGAAAGGTTAAGAACTGTAGTCTTCAATATGGATTGAAGCTCAACATCAAGAAGACAAAGATTCATACCACTGGATCAATTGGCGGCACCATGATAGATGGAAAAGATATTGAGATTGTTAGCAATTACAACTTGCTCAGACCCACAATCAACACTCCTTAACATTAGCAGTCAGGAAAGCAAAAGGAAAAAAAGCAATGGGGAAAATCTGCTTTCAGAGACCTCTCCGGACTGCTGAAGAGCAACGATGTCAGTCAAGATTCAAATGTGCGCCTAATACAGGCCATGGTCTTCTCAATCTGAGTAGTTCATCTCTTAACAGCAATAACCATGACAACATAGAGAGAGCTATGTTGGACTACTGGACAGAAAGTGATGCTACCAAGCCCAAGGTGGGTGATTTTAATCTGCTACCCTCAGGACTTGTTTATATTGCTTTTTGTCAAACATTCTTCTAGGTGGTATAGCACTGGTCTGTGCATTGCTGTACAGAGGGAACTGTGATGCTAAACATTGTGACACTGATGTGCCAAATATAATGGTTACACATGGTGGATGGTGATTAAATCAAGCGTAGAAGCAGGAGTGGCATCCACTTCCTAAATGGCTTGCCTCTGGAAACTCTGAACATGGAGAAACGATGAAAGTTATACAAGTGTTCAGGTCTTCCATTCATAGGATCATTATGGATTATCTATGACACGACGGCACTTAACAACAACAACAATTGTGATTTTATCAAGGTTTCCACTCATTATTGCACATTTTCCTCCCTTTTTCCCTTCTCTAGTTCTCCCCCAGTCCACTTTGCAAAACACTACTGGTGTTGTATTACACAACATTCTTCTGCTATTTGTAGAGGTTTTCTGTTTGGTTTTTTTGTTTGTTTTTGTTTGTATGGTAGAGTTTTTAAGGAACATTATTTAGGAAATAAATAATAAGTCCTGCTTCCTGGTCCATCTAAGTTAAGAAGCTCCACTGAAATTTGCCCACAGATATAAACTATCTGCTAGTGAAGAATGGTAGCCTAGCTGCAAGCATCTGAGCAAGCTACAAGTTACCACAGACCAGCACTCGAGTGGTGGCCATATTCTAGGCCAATTTGGCAAAATTTCCAAACATTCAAACTCGAATGGGATGTCTTTCCATTAGCAGTTCAGCTCCTTACCCGCAGGCTACCAGAGCTCCTACAAAATTATAGAACAGGTATTGCTGATGCTGTAAGTGTTACGAGTTGCCCTGTGGATTGGCGAGACTTACGGGATGCTGAGACTATGGTCCGGAATACTTAACTGTAGTCATATGAACCCTGTACCTACATCAAGAAGCTATTGTTTGAACAGAGAAGGGAAACATTGCATGGAAACGTGTGTTTCACATCAAGAAGCTACTGTCTGACACAGCAGGGGAATATTGTGTGGTTTAAAATCAGGAAATGTGTGTGTCAGGAATGTAGCCCTTTTTCTATACTTATTTAATCCATAATCTGAGTAAATAATGAAATTAGACTCTGTGGAAAGGAATGTGGCATCAGGATCAGAGGAAGACTCATCAACAACCTGCATTACACAGATGGCATAACCTTGCTTGCTGAAACCGAGGACGACTTGATATGTTTGCTGCAGGAGATCAAGGACTATAGCTTTCAATATGGATTACATCTCAACATAAAGAAAACAAATGCCCTTACCACAGGGCCCACAGACAGCATCGTTACAGATGGAGAAAGTCCAGAAGGCATCAATGATTTCATCTTGCTTGGATCAATAATCAACACCCTTGGTACCAGCAATCAGGGAAAGAAGAGATATAGTGCTTTAGGCAAGTCCATTGTCAGGGACCTCTCCAAAATACTGAAGAACAATGAGGTGCACCTATATTAGGTCATGGTCTTTTCAATTGTTTGCTCTGCATCTGAGGGATAGACAACGAATAAGGATGACAGAAGAACTGATGTCTTTGAGTTGTGGTATTGGAGAAGAGTATTGAATATTATGTGGACTGTCAAATGGATATGTCTTAGAAAAGGTACAGTCAGAATGCTCCTTGGAGCCAAAGATGGGAAAGCTTCATCTCTCACACATTGGACACATTGTTAGTCTCTTTCCAAGGAACATCATATTTGAAAAGGTGTGAGGTCAACGAAAGAGAGGAAGACCACAATGAAAATTGACACAGAGACTGCAGCAATGGGCTTAAGTGTGTCAGAGATGATGAGAATGGTACAAGACAGGATTCAAGTCTGTTGTTCATAGGGTCTCTATGAGTCATACTTGGCTCAACACCAACAAGTCCCTGATTTTTCTCGAATTGAGTCCCATGAGAGAAGGATGGACAATCTCCCTCTCCCCATGAGATTTATTTCCTGCCTCTCCATGCACCAACTATGACGACATGGGGTGTACATTCTTTCCTGCATCTCTCTTAAGGCTTATCTCATCTGTTTTTTCTCTTTCCCCCCTTAAACCCTCATCCTGTTTGCACACACATTGCAGGGCACAGTGGTCTGATGTGGCAGCTTATAGTTTGTTTCCTTTGGGTCAACTCATGTCTCATTACCCCAGCCTTTGTTCTCTTTAACCAGGAAGATGGACTATTCTAAAGTTTATTTCTTACAAATCCTCTCTTTTTGTTTCAGCTTGTTGGTCTTGTTATCCTCTACACTTTTCAAATGTTCTAGTGTCTGTCGACATTTTTTTTTCCTCTAATAGGGAGGGTTGTCTCTGTATGATTCTGGGAGTAGTTTATTGATTTGTTGGAAGGTCACAGGAATGTTTGCCAACAGCGGTCTCGTTAAGTCTTTGGGCGAGTCTGTGGACACCAGGTATGAGACAGCACTTGGCTGCCGTGAAGATTCTTGTGACTATTATGAGTGAGCTGAGCACCGAAGCTGCTATATTTTCCTACTTGCCAAACCACTCTTCCGACTAGTCAGTGGAAGTGTCGCTGAGTCTTGCATTCTCTGCTAGTTCACTGACCAGAATTTTTAATCTTTGTGTAGCTTTTATTGCTGTTTTGTCAGGAGCTGTGTTGTTAGGAATGAAGGTTCAACAGTTGCTTCTTTAACATTACGCATACACTGTCCTCCTCAGTCAGCATCCCACCCAAGGCTTCCTTTCCTCAGGTCCTCTGGCTGGTGGGATCTAACTGCCTATCCATGTCCTGTGGGCCCCCGTTGGCATAGATTATGAAGTCTTGCTGGTTAAAGTAAATGGGACCGATCCCCATTTTCTGTAGACTGCCGGAAGAGTGCTCTGGATATTTGACTCATTCGACTCGGGCGTTTACATTTCCATATCTTGTCTCTATTTTTAATGTTTGCTTCAAGTGTTCTACCACAATAAATTTTACCATTTTGGGGCCATTATAAAGTGTGACTGAGAGTCACTGTTGATTGGTGAAATGGGAGTGTCCTGAAGAGCAGGTGTTGGGGCAATTGTTAATCTGAACATCACCTTGCTGAAAGGGAGGGCACCCGTTATAACAGCCCTCAGGTCATGTACCCATTACTAACTGATGGTTATTGATCTAATGTGGCTGGGATCTTGATAGACGGTAATCAAGGGTTGCACTTTGAATTGTTACAGCTGGGGGGCAGGCGGGCTGTTTTTAAAAAGCCCCCCTTTTTTAAATTCTTTCTAGGCTTTAGAGAATGAGAGTGTGTGTTGGATCATTTACTAGACATGTAGCCATATACACGGAGATGCAGCAAATGCCCCTTTGTTCTACCCCTTAGGGTCACCTTCGGGATGTTAAGTATTCATTGGAGCCCATTAGCTATCTTTGATAGTTTAATCTCCACATGACAAGACTCTACAAGCATCAAAGTTGAAGACTACAGGGAACACGATTTTGGTCACATCAATCATTAATCTGACTGGAGCACAGCCACTTAGGGCACTGTGTACAATTCTCAGTGTAGTAAATGACTATAACGAGCGTACCAGGAGCCAAGCCTCTTACTGTGGGAGGTGGGCTGTGGAATATCCTCTCAGGTCCTCTTCAGAGTCACTTTGAGGGTTTCCCTGGGTGAAGGATGCACCTTCTGACTCTCAGGTCTCTCCCGGTAGGACACTTCTTTCAGCCGGACTTTTCACTCGAGTACAGAGACTTCACCCTTCTCCACCATCCCAGTGGCTCTCTCACTGGCCAGCAGCACCTGGTAAAGGCCCTTCCAGTTCAGCTGATGCTTGTTAATTTTTCGAGTTTTGAGCAGCACCACGTCTCCCAGCTGAAAGTGATGATTAGTGAATTCGACGGGAGTTTGGGCCAGGAGACTTTGTAACTGAGGGTTAACAAAATAGAGGGAAGATCCAGGACATTAATTCTTCAAAATTTGACACTTGGTTTGCAGGTAAGAGAGCCTACACCTCCCTCCCCTTCTTAGAGATGGAGGGGACGCGTGTAAGGGAGGGGCAGGCCAGTGAGAACTGGATGAAGTTTAACGGTATGTTGTCTTTATCTCTGGGTACTCTGGCCTGTGATTATCTCAGGCTGACTGCTCCAGCCTTGTCAAGTTTTTGAGATAACTTTCATTAATGTGATAAAATTACTTCTTTATTCTTTCTTGCCAGACTCAAGCCTATAAATTACTTGAATTAGACACCTGTAAGCTACTAGGTTGTTGTTTAGTTTTAAGGGTTTTGTGTGTGCGCCGTGTTTGTATTTTAATTTTTTAAGTTGTAAGTTTTAAGTCCTCTAATACTTGGAATTCTTCCCAGCAGAGAAACAAATGTTATATAAACTAAATTAGAGAGATAACTGACCCAGACTTATCTCACTCTAGTTTTAGAATTCACTCACGTCTAGCCTGAAAAACAAATCGTTTGGGAAGATAATTATTTGCTCTGAACTACTCTTAAAAGCCGTTTTAGAATCTTAGGATGAGGAGAAGAACAGGAAGTTGTGGCCACAAAGAGGGTGTTTGAACGTTTGTGTCAGGATACTTTATTGGAAGGTGAGGTGTCCACATTGGCGTTTCAGGATGCTATGGAAAAGAGCTGAGAGAAGGTGTGGTCCACTTTCTATCTTCAAGAAGGCCAGTGGACAGCTCAGCTAAGGAGTAGGGAGGTGTCTATCACTTCCCTGGTTGGCTGGCTACCTGCTCTAAGACTTGTAATCATCCCTCTCTTCTCAACCTCCTCTCTAACCTCCTTGTTCTTTTCAAATTCTTCTCTGAGGTGGGAGCTTTATGTCCTTAGGCGAGTGCAGGCAACAACCGCTTTGTCTGTCTTTTGTTGGAAGGCGTCCTAGTGGGTGAACAGCAGCTTGACTCCTTTGATAGATGCTGATTTAAGGGTTCACAGAAGATCGGGGAGCTCATATGAGGTCTTGTGTTCTCGACTATTCATAGTTTAAGTGTTGATAATGGGGCATAATCCTACCTGATAGATCTACTTTCTTACTAATCTTTCCAGGTCCTAAAGGGTTGGTGGTGCTGGGGTCAGTCCAGGGCCACTGGCGGTATCTTTGAGCACCATTCTCCCCTGGAATTAGTATAGTCTGAACATATCAACTTAGAAAGTGTGTTAGAAGGACAGTGTTAGTTTTAGCAGTTAAGAATAATAACAGAGGAACATTTTGTTTCCTTAGTTGTTTTTCATTTATTTTTTAACTAAGATATGTTTCAAGAGTGAACTTGATTTGCTTGACTTCACCTGTTTTAAAAGCTGTGCCAAACATTTCATCATTCTTTCAAATAAAATTTAATTTACTCTTTTTTTTCAGTTTTAAGTAAATACATCCCCCCCTTTTTTTTATTTCCATTCATTCATTGTTGTACTTTTCTCCCTTCTCACTTTTTCTCTTCAGTCAGTAGATTTTCTTTTCACCCTGTTGTTAGCAAAAGTTTTTGATACACACGGAGATTTATTCTTTAGATGATCCCATTTTACCCTCTTCAGGTTATGCATTTCTGGCTATATTTGTCAGTCTCTTTACATCATATACAAGGCTTTCTAAGCTTGATCCTACTTTCTCTCTTATGAACTCTATGCTTTGGGCCTTTATTCTCATGCCTCTTATCCACCTTGAGGTAATTTTTGTGTATGGTGTGAGATGTGGATCAGAACCACTTGTTGAAGAGGTTGTCATTTCACCATTTGACAGTCTTTGTTTTCTTTTCTAATACCAGTTGACCATAGATAGCTGGGTCTATTTCTGGGTTCTCAATTCTATTTCATTGGTCTGTGTGCCTGTCATTTTACCAGAACCAGGCTGTTTTGGTTATTACCACTGTATAGTAGGTTTTGAGATCAGAAGTGCTATACCTCCTACTTAATTTGCGTTTCTCATCTGAAAAATATTTTGCTTATTTGGAGTAATTTCCATTCCAAATAAACTTGGCAATTTCCCTTTCAATCTCCTTGAAAAAATGAATTTGGTATCTGTATTGGGATTGCAATGAACATGTAGAATGCTTTTGGAAGGATTGTCATTTTCACACTATTGAGTCTTCCTACCCCTGACTAAGGTGTGCCTGATCCAGGCCATGGTCTTTGCAATTACTTGTTATGCATCAGACAGCTGGACAATGACTAGGGATGATAGAAGGAGAGTTGATGCCTTTGAGCTGTGGTGTCGGAGTAGTGAATATACCATGGACTGTTAGGACAAATTAGTCCTAGACAGGGGAGGCCAGGCTGCTCCTTGGAGGTAAGGATTCTGAAGCTTCATGTAACATACTTTGGGCACGTTGCAAGGTGGCACCAGTCCTTGGAGAAGGACATCAGGCTTCGGAGGATGAAGGGAGAGCACAGGAGAGGAAGAACCTCGATGAGATGGATTGATTCAGTGACTAGGATAATAGATGTCGGTGTGTCAGAAGCAATGGGATTGGCACAAACAGCAGTGTTTATGGATGTTGTAGATAGGAACACTATGAGCCATAGGCAACTCAGCGGCACATAATACCACCAACAAATAATCCATGAGCAAGGCACATTTTCGCTATTTCTTTTGCTATTTTATTAAATCTTTCAGAAATGTTCTATAGTTTTCTTTGTACAGGTCTTTTCTGTCTCTAGTTAGTTTCACTCCGAAGGATCTGAATTTGTAATTGTTTATTGTAAATGGTATCACTTTTGGTTTCCTTCTATGAGTTCTTTTTGTTGCTGTAGAGGAATCCCTCTGATTTTTGGTTATCATGTTCACCTGTATGATTTATTGGCTCTGAAAACCAGCTGATGTGTCAACTATGGGTTGGTTTTTCCTCAAGAGTACACAACAA
>NW_006399754.1:33651828-33652918 GCF_000299155.1 Elephantulus edwardii
TAAAGTGATATACTTGCTCTTCAGAACTTTAAAGATATAGTTGGTTAGCACACTAGCTCAATATACTACACAAATTGAATTCTTGACTGCTACTACCGTGGCATTTAGTGTGTATCCTTGTAAAACGAAATAATTAGCAACTTTAGGGTGTGTTGGTTTGTTCTTTTTCCCCCCCTCTATTATTGTGTTACTGACAAGCCCAGTTTTGAGAAGTTTTCTTTTAGGCTGAAATGTTGTTATTGTTCTTAGGTGCCATCAAGTCAACTAGGATCTTTAGTGACGCTATGGACACAGATCTGAACCCTGTGCTACCTTGTGCCATTATCACATTCCCTGACATATTAGAGCCCGTTGTGGCAGTTGCTGCATCAGTCCACTGATTGAGAGTCTTCCTCTCCCTCTGCCTTTCTGAGCATTGGGTCCCTCTCCAAGGAATAGACTTTCCTAGCAACATGCCTGAAGCGTGTGAGGTGAAGCCTCATCATCTTTGCCTCCAAAAAAGCATCTGGCCACACCCTCTCCAAGATATTTGTGCATTTGTTTTTTGTTTTGGTATTTTTTGGGGGGACGTCCATTTCCTATTCAGTGCTCTTCACCAATACCACAACTCAAAGGCATCAATTCTTCTATTTTCAAAGGACGTCTTGAGAAGACAAAGCAAGGTTTTATAAGGGAATGCACAGACAGCTGGAATTAGAGAGTGTAAAGGGAAGAACTTGCTCTACATTTCTTAATCTGAGAGAACAGATAAACAATTTAAGCCTCAGACAATATATTGCAAAACCCAGAAAGTAACAAAAGAAGGTGGAGGGAACACATGTAAAACTACACCAAAGTGAACTGACACTGAAAACTTTCAGAAAGTACCATATGAGCAAGAGCCAGTGGTAATGAAGGAGGAAGTTGAAGCGGCATTGAAGGCGTTAGCAAAACAGAGGCCCGGGAATCATGGCGATACCAATTGACTTTTTTCAATTAACAGATTTAGCCCTTAATGTGCTCTCTGATCTATGCCTGGACACTTGGAGGGCAGCTGCCTGGCCAACAAATTGGAAGAAGTCCATATTTGTTCTTGTTCCCAATAGAATAT
>NW_006399754.1:33653556-33668694 GCF_000299155.1 Elephantulus edwardii
TATATCTTTTTCTAAGTCTATTCAGTCTATGTGTTGAACAAATAATTTGAGAAAGTAGAATCTATGAAGAAAATATACCATTATAATATGATAAAGGCTTATCAACAGCCTGCTTTATGCAGATGACTAAACTTCATAAAAATGACCAACACTTGAATGGCTTGCAACAAAGGGTCAAAGTCTATGGCCTTCAAAATGGATTATATTTCAACATTAAGAAAACAAAAATTGTCACCATTAGGTCAAAAGGTAACATCATGAAAGATGGAGAAGAGATTAAAATTATCAACAATATCATCTTACTTGGATCCAAAATCAATATCCTTCCCACTAGAAGTCAAGAAATCAAAAGATGTATTACATTGGGAAAATCTGCCATCAAGACTGCTTCAAAATACTGAGAAGTAATCATATCAGTTTGAAGCCCAACATTTTCTGATTCAGACCATGGTCTTTTCACTCACTTCTATATGAGAAAATATTTTCCATAATAATGGTTCTGGAATTGTCATTCTTCACAATTTTATTGATAGTTTATTACTATCCACAAGTCAAATTCAAAATACCTTCTGGCATCCATTTGTCTTTACTTCCCCCTCTGTTTAAGTTCTAAAAATTGCACTAGTGTAAAGAAGAGAAAGAGAAGAATTGCTTAAGTACAAAGAACAAAAGATTTGAAAAGTCACTTTGAGAAGACAATGCAAACCTTTATAATGAAATGTTCAAAGAGCTGGAATTGGAGAATGAAAAGGGAAGAATTCCTTAGTGTATTTTTAAAGTTAGTACCAATTGATATGTTTCAACTAACTTATGCAGCCCTGGATGTGTTTACCTGTCTACATCAGAAGATTTGGAGCACAGCTATTTGTTCAACTGATTGAAAAAGATCAATAATTATTCCCATTCCTAATAAAGGTAATCCAATAGAATGTGGATATTATCAAACAACATAATTAATATCATATGTAAGCAAAATATTGCTGAAGATCACTCAAAAATGGTTAAAATGGTGTATTGACAGAGAGCTTATGACGGAGAGCTGTCAGACATTCAAGCTGAGTGAGATTACACTTTGGCACCAGTGTTAGCTCTATGTTAGCTCTATGAGAAGTGTAGCATCAAGATTAGAGGTAGACTCATCAACAATCTGCATTACACAGATAACACAACCCTACTTGCTGAAACTGAGGAGGACCTAAAGCGCTTACTGTGGAGGGTCAAGGACTGCAGCCTTCTGTATGGATTGAAGCTCAATGTCAAGAATACAAAGATTCTCATCACTGGGCTGAATGGCAACATCATGATAGATGGTGAAAGACTGAGATTGTTAACAGCTTTAGTTTGTTTGGCTCCACAGTCAACACTCTTGGTACCAACAGCCAGGAAATTAAAAGACATATTGCACTGGGAAAGTCTGCTGTCAGAGACCTCTCTAAAGTACTGAAGAGCAACAATGTCTGTCTGGAGATTAAGATATGTCTGATACAGGCTATGGTCTTTGAAATCACTTGTTATGCATCAGAGAGCTGGGCAATGACTAGGGATGATAGGAGGAGAGTTCATGCCTTTGAGCTGTGGAGCTGGAGAAGAGTGTTGAATGTACCATGGACTGCTAGGAGAACAAACAAGTTCATCCTGGAGAGGGTTAAACCAGGCTCCTCCTTGGAGTCAAGGATTGTGAAGCTTCGTGTGACATACTTTGGACATGTTGCAAGGCAGAACCAGTCCTCAGAGAGAGGCATCATGCTTGGGAGGGTAAAGGGCAGGCGCAAGAGAGGAAGACCGTTGAAGAGTTGGAACGATTCCTTCACTGGCGTAATGCGGCTAGGTGTGTTGGAGACAATAAGATTGGCAAGGGATACAACAGGGTTTAGGGCTGTTGTAAATAGGGTCACCATGAGTCACAGGCAACTTGATGGCACATCAAAGCAATAACAACAACCAGTATTATCATGGCTGAAGTCAGATGGATCTTGCCTCAAAGCAAACTAGAAGATTGTATATTTGTGTTTTATTGAATACACAAAGCCATTTTACTGTGTAGATCCAACAAATCATGAGTAATAATATGAGTAATAGAAGTAAATGAGTAATAGAAGAATGGGAATCTCCACTAAATTGTACTCATACCAAACCTAGATCAAGATCAAGAAACTGTTGTCCAAACAGAGTAAGGGAACATGACATGATTTAAAATCAGGAAAGGTGTACGTGAGGGTTTTATTCTCTCACAAGATAAATTCAATTTATATGCTGAGCAAATAATTCATGAATACAAACTTTATAAAGAAGGCTATGACATCAGGGTCAGAGGAAGACTCATCAACAACCTGCATTATGCAGATGACGCAGCCTTACTTGCTAAAAGTGAGGAATACTTGAAACACTTATATAAAGGATGAAAGACCACATTTTTCAATGTTGAGATTGCATCTCAACATCAAGAAGACAAAAATCCTTACCACTGGTCTGATAAGCAACATCATGATAGAGAAAATTATGAAATGGTCCATTATTTACTTGGATCCACAGTCAAAACTCTTGGTGCTGGCAGTCAGGAGAGCAGGAGACATTGCAATGGGAAAGTGCTGTCAAGGACCTCTTAAAATTACTAAGGAGCAGTGATGTCAGTTTGAAGAGTAAAGCGCACCTGATTCAGGCCATAGTCTTTTCAATCACTGGATACACATATGAGAGCTGGACAATAAATAAAGACGACAGAGGATGAATTGATGCCTTTTAGTTGTGATGTTGGAGGAAAGCACTGAATAGTCCATTGACTGCCAGGAAAATGAGCAGATATGTCTTGGAAGAGCTGAAGTCAGAGTGCTCCTCAGAGTTAAGGATGGCAAAGTTTCTTTTCACATATTTTGAGTATTTTAGGAGAGATTTTTCCATGGAAAGAGATATCATGCTTGAAAAGGTGGAGTGTTAGCAACAGAGAAGACACTTAACGAGATGGATTGACACACTTAATGGAACAGTGGGCTCAAGGGTGTCAGAGACGATGAGGATGGCACAGGATAGAAAACACTTCTGGTCTGTTGTTCATAGGGTCACTATGAGTCATAATTGTCTTAATGTCTTCTAACAAAAAGTCAAATGTGTGGTCATAAGGAATAGGTAAACATGTTTTTGGTATTCTCTGCTTTTAGCAGGAATGATATCCCTCATTCCTATGTTTTGTATGAATTCAGCTTGTACTTTTGGAAATTCTCTGTTAAAGTACTGTTTCAGCCACTTTTTAATTACCTTAATCAAGCTTCTATTTGCATGTGGTAATAAGGACATTGTGAAATCATTTCCATATTGTGGTGGTTCACCTTTCTTGGGGTGGACAGAGATGTGGAACTTTTCCAGGAAGTTGATCAGTTAGCTGACTTCCAGATTTCTTGATTGATGTGTAGTCAATAAGGAACAGGTACTCTATTCATTTCTTGAAATGTATCTATTTGTATGTTGTCAATTCTGATAAATGAGTTCTTTTAGTTTATTTTAAAAATATTTTTGTTTTTGCTTTACCGAGGTCATTTTGAATACCATTTCAATACCATTGTTTCATGACTATAGAAAACCTCCTAAAACGGTTCATCTTGAACTTATTCTTTCTGGTAAGATCACTTTGTAAAGCTTATTTTTTTTTTCTATCTGCTTTTGGCCTGTCTACTTTCTCCAATTCTGTAATGCTAGGCTTTTATTTTTTTCTTAAGTTTTTTCCATCTTGAGAAATGCTGAGTATGCTTTTTGCTTTTGGTTTTCTAACTCCAGGTCTTTGCACATTTAATTATATACTTTTCTTCTTGAGTAGTTCTTTGAGATCTCCAGTCAATCTTTTTACTTCACCATGTCTTCCTTCCTCTGTAGTTATTCTACATTCAAGAGCAAGTTCAGCATATCTATTGACAGCAACTGTTTTTATACTCTTTGTAATGACCTTTTGCTTTTTGGTATATAATGTTCTCAATGTCATTGCACACTTGTTTGGTTGCTAATATGCAATGTCAAATCCATTTCTAAAAATGTCTCTAAATTCAGGTGGTGTATAATCAGGGTCATATTTTAGCTTTAGTTCACTTATTTTCATTTTCTTCAGCTTCAAGTTCAACTGGCACATAAACTGGTTCTTTTCTGGAGTCAATTACTGTCTGACAGATGATCCATAACCTCTTTCCATGGATGTAGTTTATTTTATTCCTTTAAAGTTTCACACACACACATACACACACACATATGTATATACATATAAACACAGTTTAGAGCGTTTTTAAAAAAATGTATTTTCAATAAATATATTGTTGGTATTGTCAAATTCCACTATGTGATCTACAGCATTACTTGGAGATCATATCCTCCAGTTGCTAATCTGCCTTTATTCTAATACACATTCCAATACTCAGTGATTATTATTGCATCTCAAGTCAATTATCAATTACCTCAAGTCCATGAATTATCAATTTCTGATGTCACAAGTGAGTTTATTCATCTTTCTTATTTTTTTTAAATTTTATTATTTTGCGTGCGTGTGTACCGTCAAATCAGATCTGACTGGTACAGGAGGAGATTATCCCTCCTTCACCAGCAAAGCATCTTGTGGATTCAAACTGGGCACCTCTGGGATTGCAGTGCACCATCTGTCTTATGAAGAGCATAGAAATATGAATAATAATCACACAAATAGGTCTTTCTTCTCAGCATTATTGTAGTTCCCCTTCCTAACAGTATTATACTTCAGGATACTTATTGAAATGTTCTTTTTTATATTAAATGTGATGTTCTTTCCCTAAGATGTGCTGAAAATGATAAAAAAAATGACAAATGTTTGACATCTTCATCTTTATGTATTCTATTTAATTTATTCATTCTCTCATTTCACTTCTTCACTAATCACTTGTTCACAATTCCCAATTTTACTACACTACTATTACCTGCATTACCTGTTCCAGTCACCAATACATGTTTGTAACTGTCTGTGTTTTTATTCTTATGACATGAGTGAGTAAATCAAGGCCAAATCTTCTTTGCGCATGAAAATACTTTGAGCATGTTGTTGTTGTTATGTGCCATCGAGTCGCTTGCAACTCATAGCGACCCTGTGTACAAGAGCTCTAAATGCTGTTCTATCCTGTGCCAACCTAGCCATCTCAAACACACATATTCCCACCGCTCCAGTCACAGAATCAATCCATCTCACCAAAGGTCTTCCTCTCCTTTGCTTCCCCTCCACTCTGCCAAACATGCTGTCCCTTTCCAAGGACCAGTCCCTCCTTGCAACTAAAAATATTTTAAATGCTTTCCAACATAAGAAGTTTATCTTCCAGCACTACATGAACAATGCCCTATAATCATTCCTAACATTTTTAGTGTCAGTTATTTTAAGAATTAGAACCAGCATGTGCCTCTCCCTGGTCTATCTTCATGTAGAAGCTTCAGTAAGACTTTTTTGCCATGGTCTACATTGCTGGTGTTTGAAATATTGGTGACATAGCCTTGACTCACATTCTGACAACCGGCAGTTTAGTGGTGGGAATAGTGTGTACAAACAGAATATCTTTGTAAAGTTTAATCTTGTGTATTTACCTAGGGTATGAGACTTGGGTAAGTTATAAAATCTCAATTCACTATGATTAAGTAAAAACTGACATACAATTGAAGCTCTACAGGGTTTTCAGTGGGATTATGTCACGGGAAGAGAATGTCCCATCTTTCTCTCTCAGAGCCACACTGCCAGAGAGACAACACCTTTGAGTTATCAGTGCCGCTCCGGCATGTTAGGGTACCAGGAATTCATGAAAATATTTCTGAATCCTTGCCTGTCAGAACATCCATTTGCATGTTCCCAAAAAGAGGAAGTTCAGACAATCTTAGTGAAGATAGTAGCTGACATTGTTTGAGCAAAAGAAGAATGTTGTTGTGTGTTGTTGTATACCATTGAGTCAGAATGGGCCCATAGCTGACCCTCCAGCAAGTTTTTAGAGGCAGTTACCCACTTGGAAGGAGTTGGATTTGAAACTTGTGCCTTCAGGATTGCAGCACAGCTTCTTATCACTAGGCCACCAGAAAATCCCTCAAATAGAAGAGAGACAAGGAAAAAATATTTTCAATATATAATTTATATGTATATAATATGTCCTTTATTTTTTATTGAGTAAATTCACAAATTCATTTTCTTTTCAACTAAAAAGAAAAACCATTTATTATCAGTTCAAAACAAAAAAAAATGATGTCCTGTTATAGAGATAGAAAGAAGAAGAGAGTTTGAGTAACTATTGTTTGGCAAAAAATTAAATGTGTGGAAAAAGATTTCTTTATGTCTTTGAACAGGGGGGAAAACAGAATAAATTCAGGTAATAAAAATGCATCAAAAATGGGAACTCATAATTGTAAACATTTCAAAAGCTGCCAGCTATCCTGTGGGTAACAGAATCTCTATAATTTGGGCAAACATTTTTTTTTCTTTTTTTCTTTCTCCTTCTCTCTTTTTTAAGACCTGCAAAGTATGTTTTTTTCCCAATTGGGCAATGGGAAAGGAGGCAGAAATATGAAACTGCAAAAGCTAAGTCCTAAATCCTTAGTTAAAGGGTAAACTCGAATAAAAATGGATCCGCAGAGAGACCTCCGGAAATCACCAGTTTCAAGCACAGTGAGTAGGTGGAAATGAGGAGAAAAATAAAAACAAGCTTAACAGAAAATGTAAAACCACAAATAGAACCATTTGGAAGTTTGCTACTCAAATATAAAATAACCACAGATCCAAATCTCCCGCAGGCCAGTAGTCATTTCAAAATGCCCCGAGGTGGTGACTAAGGCAGGTGCCGAAGAAAGCAAACATAACCCTTCTCTAGAGGACTTTTTATTTTTCCAAGAAGTGATCATACATGAATATACAATAACAATCCTCAAAACCTGTGACAAAATAAGACTAACCCCCCTCCTCCTGGGAAAGCTTCTGAAAAGAAAATCTGAAAAATAATTCTAAGGATGCCAAGTGGAGATCAGAGCATGTAAACACACATGGACACACGCAGAGTAGAGCTGAAGAAGACGCTGTCATACGAATCCATTCCCAAGTTTGCAGAACAGTGCTTATTTCAGGAAAAAGTCCATATGACTCATAAGTGGAGTAACAACTTCCAAATGGACTATTTCGGCTTAGTGAACGAAACCAGGGTGTCTTTCCTCAAAGTGCCCCGACATCTCCTCATGTTCACAGTTAAACAGTCTTCAGTTAAACACAACTAAGGTTCTCACTGATCCGTAAAGGAGATCTGAGTGAATTCAGAGTCAATGCTTCTCACATGCAGACACTGCTTTTCTGTCAGTAGACTCTTTCCTGTTGCTATGATAGTAACCAAGTATTAAGGATCTTCCAGAGCCACTTAGAAAGAAATACCTGACAAACTAGTGATGACAACTATTACGTATAAACCCTATGGATGACAGTCGTCCAGAACCGATCATGAAGGTGGCCCGTGAGTGAACAGTGCTTAGACCAGTTGTGCCTGATGTCACCGTGAGCTGAAGTAAGACGCGGTGGAAGCCAATAAAAACAACCATGGATGCAGGAAAAAAAATGGTACAAGAAAACCTCAGAAATTGTGCATAAATTGTGTCAAAATTTTACTTAATGTGTCTTTAAGCATTTTTAAGAGATATCTTTTATAATAATATTTGAGCATTAAATCCAAGAAAAGTAAGATTTAGACTGTTGTTGGGAGATACCATCAAGTGCAGTATTAACACATAACAACTGTATTAACAGAATCTTGACCCCTTCCTATATCATGCACCATTTGCATGATGCCCTCCGTTCTCTGCGTATTGCTGCAGTTACTTTGTGAATCCCACCTCTCTTGCTAACTCACCACCTTTCCCAGCCTGGTGTCTTTTTCCGAGGACTGTTCTCTCCTGACAGAGCACCAGTGATATGAGCTGAAGTTTCACCATTCTTGCTTCTAAGAGAACCCTGGCTGTACTTCTTTCTCACAAGATAGAGTGTTAGCTCTTCTGACAGCTCGTGAAATATTTCATACTCTTCACCAACATCATGATTCAATGGCATCTTGAATTCAACTAGTGTAATTTGGCCAATTTAAACATGTTGGATAAAAATGTTTTCTTATTAGGTATGATAATTGAGCTAATAGTTTTGGTTGTGTTCAGAAAATACTAACATGAAAGAATCTAGGCTTATAATCAGAACTTTTCTTTTTTGAAGAAGAAGATACTAAAAAAGTCAACAGTCAAGAATGCAGCCAAAATGAAAGAAAAAGAAGAGGAAAATCAAATCACTAACTTCCATCTGGTTGATTCTAAGTCTTAGCATTCCTGTAAATCAGAGTAGAATTGCCTCAGAGTGTTTCCCAAGGAGTAGGTGATAAGACTGTTGTCTTTTCCTCCTACACAGAAAGCACAGAAATTGAACATCAGACCTTTAGGTTAGCAGTTCAGTGCTTCACCTCCCAGGCTGCGAGGGTTCAAGTGTTTGCAGGATCCTTCGGGATTCATCAGCCAAGTAAAAGTATTTTATGATGAAACATACCTGATGACTTAGCAATTGATCTGGCAGAGTAAGCTCTAAACGTATTCCTCAGAGCAATAATTCTCGGTCTCAAACAACAACAAAAGGATGACAGAACCATCTATGTATGAAAATGGGACAGCTGCAATCACCACATTAAAAGATTAACCACTAATTCAATGATGGAATTAGTTTGATTTTTTTATGTTGTTTATTGATTTCTTTTTAAGTCAGTCAATCACAAACATATATTTGACTTCTTTTTCTCCCAGATTTAGATAGATATGTTTAGGTTATTACCAAAGGATCAATAGAACTTAACTAATTAAAGAAAAACACTCCATGACCTGGTACTTACGTTTCCATGTTTAACGAATTTTGATGAGAGACAATTACTGAAAATGAATGTCTCTCCCTGATACTTTTTGTTCAAGTGTTTGTTTTGCTTTTACTCTTTATTCTTGTTGGAGATGTTGTTGTTGGCTGCAGATTAAAATCACCCACCTTCGGCTTGGTAAAATAATCACATCATCTCACATCCATCAGCCAATCAACATTCCACCCTAATCCTCACCAGTACCAGCAAACAAGCCAAATCCAGCTCCTGCAGATGACTTCCAAAGTGGATTCCTGCCCCGTGGAAACTGTAAAAGAATATAATTAATATCACAGGCAAGTAAAATGGCTAGAACAGTATGTCAAATGGGAACTGCTAGAAACTCAAGCTGGATTCAGAAGAGGCCATAACACCAGGGATCTCATTCTAATCTCAGATGGACTGAAAGGAGTTAATACTAGAAAGATATCTATCTTTGTTTTAGTAACAATGCAAAGGTATTTGACTGTGTGGATCATAAAATATAAACTGAGCTGCAATCCCAAAGGCACATGGTTTGAATCCATCACCTGCTCTGCTGCCTCTGAAAGCCAGTGGGAGGGTCAGGTATGGGTTGGTTCTGACTTGATGGTACACAACAACAACACCAATTGAGAAGAATAGGAATCCTGGAACATTTAATCATGCTTATGTGAAACTTGTACTTACATCAAGAAGCTTTTATCTGTATAGCATAAAGGAACATTGCAGTGTTTAAAATAAAATTGTGTGTTAGGGCTATATTCTTTCTCCATACTTATTGAATCTGCATACATCATTTGAGAAGTTAGACTATATGAAGTGTCATGTAAGAAGCTAGACCATGAAGATCATGGCATCAAGACTGGAGAAAGACTTATCAAAAACTTGTATTATGCAGATGACACAATCTTGCTTGCTGAAAATTAAGAGAATTTGAAGATCAAAGACTACCGTCTTTAAAGAGGCTGTACTTCAACATCAAAAAACAAAAATTAAAGCACCCTCACCGCTGGACCGGTAGGTAACATTGTGATAGATGAAGAAATGATTGTCAACAATTTCCTTTTACTTAGATCCACAATCAACAGTCATGACAATAGTAATCAAGAATGAAGAGATGTGCCTCATCTCGAAATCTGCGGTCAAGAACCTCTCCAAAGTGCTTAAGAACAAGAACACACGTTTCAAGACTAGGATGCCCGTGGCCCAAGTCATGGTATGTTCAATTACTTCTTCTGCAACTGAAGCTGGACAATGAGTAAAGATGACAGAAGAAGAATTGATGGCTTTGAATTATGGATTGAAGAAGAGTATTGACTATTCCATGGACTTCCAAAAGAAAAAGAGATACGTGTTGGATGAACTACAAGGTGCTCCTTAGAAATGAGTATGGTAAAACCTTGGATCAGTTACTTGGGCATATCATCATACATAGGGTCGCTATGAGTCGCAAGCGACTCGACGGCACATAACAACAACAACAACAACATCATCAGGAGTTGCAGTTGAGTTGATGACACCTAACAACATTAAGAACATAATTGAATGGGTTTGCATATTCAATAAAACACAAGCAACCATATTTTGGATATTTGCTTTAATCCAAGACCCATTTGACACCAGCAATGATAGCACTATTTCACGACCTCTTCTTTTTTTTTTTTTAAATTTTTTAAATTTTATTATTTTTTTTTTAATTTAGGTTGTTTATTTTTCATTTCAATGAACATCTACAGAGATTTTTGGCTTCCATTCATTCATTGTTGCACCCTTCTCCCTGCACAAACCCCTCCCCCTCCGCCCCATTTGCTCCTCTCCTTGAAAAGCAAAAGAAAAACTCCCTCATTGGTCTAATCGTGACTTAAAGCTCTGGCTGTACCCTCCTTAGATACTGTTCAAGTCAGTCTTCAGTAATCTTTAGCAATGTTTATGATTGTGATAGCAATAATGTTGTTTGATAATTGTTTCCACTGTCTGGATGATTACTGAGAATAAATATCTGTAACAATTATTTTTAATAATAACATTATTTTCATGTATAGAATGTGTTTTCACTAATATATAATGTAATTACTTATTCAGCTAATATTTATTTTTCCAGTTAGGAAAAAGTATTGCTAATAGGGATACAATACTATTATTTAGTCTCAAACAATAAATTAAATTTAAGGTCAGTTCTCTAAAAACTAAGAACAGTGGGATGATTTCTTCCTGTGGTTACATGTTATCGAGTTGACTATGACTCACAGAGACTTTGTGCACAATAACCCTGAACTCTTCTCTAGCCTGAGCTAATCTCACTGTCTCTGATACACCTACCTTTATTACCCCAGGTATTGTGTCAATCCGTCTTATCTGGCAGTTTTCTCTCCTGTGCTATCCATCCAAGCATATCATTCTCCAAAGACTGATCTTTCTTGGCTACATGTTCAAATACGTGAGATGGAGTCTCAAAATGCGTGATTCCAAGGAGCAACTTGGTTTCACCCTCTCTAGGACAGACTTATTAGTTTTTTGGCAGTACATGGTATGTGCAGTACTCTTCTCCAGCATCAAAACTCAAAGGGATCAATTGTTCTGTCATCCTTGGTTCAGCTCTCTGATGCATAGCAAGTAGTTGTGAAGACCATGGCCTGGATCAGGTGCACCTTGGTCACTAGATTGACATCCTTTCTTTTCAGCACTCTGTAAAGGTCCCTGACAGCAGATTTTCCTAATGCAATTCATCTTTTGATTTCCTGACTGCCAAGGGTTTTGATTATGGAGTTGAGCAAGCTTTAACTTTTAACAATCTCAATCTCTTCTCCGTCTGTCATGGTACTGCCAGTGGACCCAATAGTGAGAGTCTTAGTTTTCTTGATTTTGAGCTTCTATCCATATTTCAAACTATAGTCCCTGGCCCTCCACAGCAAATGCTTCAGGGCCTTCTCAAATTCAGCAAGTAAGATTGTGTCATCTGCATAACATAGGTTGTTGATGAGTCCTTCCTCCAATCCTGATACCACATTCCTCCTCACAAAGTCCAGCCTCTCAGATGACCTATTCTACGTACAGATTGAAAATGTATGGAGACAAGACATATCCCTTATACAATCCTTTTCTCATGTTGAACCATGCAGTGTTTCCTTGCTCTATCCAGAGGAATGTTTCATGGTCTAAGTATAGGTTTCACATAAGCATTATCAAGTGTTCCGGGATTCCCATTCTTCTCATGGTTAACCACAGCTTGTTGTGATCCATACAGTCAAATGCCTTTGCATAGTCAATAAAACAGAGATCTATGGCACCCTTCGTTGGCAGTAACACAAAGCACATATCAGTTGAAGCGCTATTGGTCAATGGAGATGTGAAAGAGGGAAACAGGGAAGCAACTGTTCAAGGGAATGTGGCAGTGCTGGTGGCCGCCTCAAGACAGAGTGGAGCAGTAGCTGAAAAGGCCAGTATCACAAAAGTGACTGGAAGCCTGAGCCCTCATGTCAAGAGTTGAGTGGGGAGAGTGCGGAGAGGAGTGCTGAAAGGCAAGGCAGGGGTTAGAAGGGGAGACCTGAGAGGGCTGGATACTGGAGGAAGTAGGTCTGAGCAGAGAAGGGCTAGGGGGCCAGGCAGAACCAACTCAAAGGTGGCTAATGTGGGCTGTGGGAGAACCAACACCTAATTGGTTACATTTACAATGGAAACTCCATCTCATCTGCTCTTCTGTGCTTGTCTGCCATATATTGCTCTAAACTGAACATGTAAATTAAGGCAGACTAGGGAGGAGAATTGGCCATCCACTTCTGAAACAACAGACCTTCGAAAATCCTATGCACAATAGAGCACACAATGTTTTTCTACACTAAAAAGATCTTTAAAAGGATTTAAATTCATCAGAGAATAAACTACAATTTAATTGTAATTACAGGCTGATAACAGGGAAAAAATCTCCTACTTATCATAAGTGTAGAGTGTTCATTTTATACATAAAGATTCAAAAAAATACACAAACTCCAGGATGTGTTTACATGTCTTAATTTGTTAACATTCTTTTCCTTGTAATTATTAGAAGACTGGTAATTTTATTTGATGAATTAAAATCTGGATGACGAATTAATAACTGCATTTCATACTACATTAATTTTGTGTGTTGTTGACATTCTCTTATAAGCAGAAACAAAAATGATTGCTCTATTTTTACCGGGAGCAGCTGCTTCGGAGTGAATGTGAAGCCATAAAACCACCGGAAATGCTCGTAGGCAAATTTTTCTGAAATTACTTAGGATTTCAGGAAGAAATTATCAGCTTTGTATTCATCGCATTTGGAGCAATATGAATTAATAGAAATAATCCATACAAAACACAACTTTAACTTGTAACTTTGATTACCCTACGGTTATGATGAGGAATAAATTGGACACATTTCATTATTTTGTCAATTAAATTGTATTAAGAGCTAGTAAAAATTAAGGCTTGTTTCTCAATTTTGAGATGTATTTACATTTTGGAAAAAAATATATTTAAATTTACTTGTTGTTAAGTGTCATTGAGTTTTAGACGACTCATAGTGACCCTATGAACGAAAGACCTGAGCACTCTTCGTAGAATTTTCAGAGGCAAGCCATTTCAGAAGTGGATGTCACTCCTGCTTCCAAGTTTGTTTTGATTAGGAAGGTCCACCAAACACTGTCCACCATCGGTAAACATTACTACATTTGGCACATCAGTATCACAGTGTTTAGCATTACAGCAAACACGAGTTACCTCTGTACAGTAATACACAGACCAATGCTGTAATACCACTTAGAAGACTGACAAAAACAATTTGAACCAGGCCCGAGGGCTGCTGATTAAAATCCCCCACCTTGGGCTTGGTAGCATATCATTCTGTCCACTAGGCGAACATTGTCATTGTTCTTGTTATTGTTGTTAAGTGTCATCAAGTTGTAGATGCCTCGTAGCAACATTTGAAAACATCGTTGTCATTGTTAGGTTCCATTGAGTCAACTACAACTCACAGCAATGCTGTAACAATGTATATGAACTTACCTGAACCTGAACCTGAACCCTATCCTGTGCCATCCTGTGTATCGGTCCATCACCTCTAATATACTTGAACCCATTGTTACAGTCATTGTGTGAACCGCTCTTGTTAAGTGTTTCATTCTCTCTCACTGATCCTCATGATTTAAAAAAAAATCCTATGATATTATTTTATTGTTTTCCGAGCATTGGCCCTCCTAACATGCCGAAATTATATAAGATGACGCTTCAGCATCCTTACCCCCAAGGAATACCCTGGGCTGTACGTTCTTGAAGATGTATTTATTTGTGGGTTGGTTTGTGGGTTTTTTTGGTTGTGTTTTTTGTTTGTTTTTTGTTTTGTTTTGTTTTTTAGTCTGTGGAATATTGAAAACTATTCTCCAACACACAAACTATAAGGCATTGATTTTTCTTTTGCCATCCTTAGTCTTTGCCCAACTTCCAAATGCATAACAATTAATTGAAAAAATGATGACTTGAATTAGCCACACCTTAGTCTTTAAACTGACATCACTACTTAATATCTTAGACCTTTGACAGCAGATTCAGTGAATGCAATATGTCTTTTGAATTTTTGACTGTTCTGGTGCAGAGAGTGATTATTGTGGATCCCAAACTGATGTAAACATTGACAGTTTCAAACTTTTCTCTGCATATCATGATGTTGTCTATTGATCCAGTGGTGAGAATTTTTGTTTTCTTTTTCTTTTTTTTTTAAAAAAGCAAAGATGTCAGTTTATTTTTTTCATGTGTTTGCTTACAAAGTATTATTTCACACTATTCTTCAGTCATATTACATTTCATACAATCATTCTCATATATTATGCTTTATAAAATTAATCACCACTGGACCTAGCCTGTCATTACCGCCTTTTCACCCATATCCTTCCCATTTCCTTTCTCCATCCCTCTACCCACCGAACTGTACAACTCTGTGGTTTCACCCCTAACCATCTTAACTCCAGCCCCATCCCCCTGTGGGTTCCCATACATGTTTTACTAGTTACCCTTCTATTTTCACAACAACAGTCTCATGTGATGTTTTTGTTTTCTTGAGGTTGAGGTGTCATTAGTATTGAGGGCTACAATGTTTTAGATTCTGCAACAAATATTTCAAATCCTCCTCATTCTAATCAAGCAAAGCTTTGGTATCTGCTTAGTGCAGACTGTTGTTGAGTGTTCTTCAATTCTTCATGTATCATGTATCATGTTCATGTTCATGTGTCATAGATACGGAGAAAAGATT
>NW_006399754.1:33669574-33671108 GCF_000299155.1 Elephantulus edwardii
TTGAGACTGTTAATGACTTAATCTTATTTGGATCTATAATCATGACACTTGGTACCAGCAGTCAGGAAATCAAGAGATATATTGTACTTGGAAAGTCTGCAGTCAGAGACCTCCTCAAATTATGGAGGAGTAATAACGCCAGTTTGAGGACTAAGGTGAATCTGATTAAGTCTGTGGTCTTTTCAGGCACTTGTTATGCATATATAAGCTAGATAATGACTAAGGATGACACAGAAAAATTGATGCCTTTGAGCTATGGGATTGAAGTAGAGTATTGAACATTCCGGGGACTGCCAAAAGAACAAACACATAAGTCTTAGAGAAAGTGCAGCCAGAATGCTCCTTGGAGGCAAAGATCATAAAGGTTTGCCTCACGTAATTAGAGTGTTTTGCTAGGAGTGGCTTTCCGTTGGAGAGTGATACCATGCTTCAAAAGGCTGAGTGTCATGAAGGAGAGGAAGCCCCTCAACCAGGTGAATGGACACAGTGAGGGCTGCAATGGTTTTTGGTGTGCCTGGAAATGTGTAAATGGCACAAGATAGCACAAGGTTCAGATTTATTGTTTACAGGGTATCTTGGGGTCATACTTAACTTGATGGCACCTAACAACACAACAAGAGATGTGTGAAAAATCTTGGAAATTGATGATGGAGACCAAGAATACTTGATGCATCAGAAGTATGGTGTTGATAAAGAACATTAAATATATCATGGGCAGCCGAAAGAATGAACACATACATTTTGAATGAATTTCAACCACAATGTTCCTTAAAGGGAAGATGAGAGAACTTTGCCTCATGTGCTTTGGATATGTTGTCAGAAGGAACTGTACCTAGAGAAAGAAATAACTTCAGTACAGATAGAGGACCAATGAGAAAGAAGAACGTGATGTTAAAGTCAAAGTTGGCTTTTTTTAAGTCAATAGAGTTAGCGCTCACTCTGGACTCTGGGTACTTTGTGAAAACACTTGGTCTTACAAGCCATCAACAGCTGTGGATAAGGAGAAAAGAAAAGTGTTTTTACACACACAGAGTCCAAGACTTGAGATGAGCAAGATATGTGGTGGCAAGCCATAAGGGAGACTGGAGTAGATCCTGTTATTGAGACCTTGGTGACAGTATTGGAGAGACTGTGGCATTGTTGTGGAGAAACTGTGGCAAGATGTAAGCAAAGGAGCTCTGAGATAAAGGCCATAGTTAAAGTGTTTGTTTTTCTTGCCATATGCTTTAAGGCAAAGCTGACTAATAACTGCTCTGAGAAGAACCTCACGGGATGATTTGGATTTGACTGCTGAGCTGAAACAAAAGCCTAGACCAATTGAGGAATTGGACCTTGGAACTTGGGCTAAAACCTAGACTTGTATTGTTACATGTTCTTTGCCTCCCCCATTCTCCAATTTTCTTCTCTACTAAACCTCATTGTTGGCACCATAACTATGAATCAGAAAAAAAATAAACCTCTTGCTGTTGGTGTGGGTCTCGAAGCATCATGGGGCTGGGTTAGGGGTTCTTTATCTGATTTATGGGCTGGGGCA
>NW_006399754.1:33671658-33681158 GCF_000299155.1 Elephantulus edwardii
CCCCTAAGGACGACAAACCACATACATGGCTATCTTGTCAACTTTGTTTCCATATTTCCCGTAAGAAGACATTTACTGTTATGTAGCTAAAAAGTTTTTAAGTAAAATGCAATTAAGGATAAAATGCTGTTCTGTTAATTTTAGTTAAGTCTTTCAAGCTTATTTCTGAGTATTAATATTATGCATATGAAAAAGTAGAAATTTTTTATAAACACTATTGATCATGCATTTTAATCAAACCATTTTCAGGGTTTCTTTCAAAGAATATTTTACTATTGTTTAACTTTCATATATATTTTTATAAAATTCTGTAGCGTATTTCACATTGTGACCTTACTATTTACTATAAAATTAATATTGTCCATAGCATTCTTTCTGATTCCTGCATGATAAATCATTGTGTAAATTACATATAGCTTACTTACTGCTTTATTGTTAAATAGGTTCTTTGTAAATTTTGTGGTTAAATTCAACTTTGTATCTAAGCCAGATTTGTTTAATATTCACAGTGTTACCTTTAGGCCACAAGATTATTTATTCATAATCAAGGACATAGTAAAGACAGTTATCAAGCGATTGCCAATTACTCAGTCAGACATTGTGTTTCAATAAAATTTACTTAAAAGGATGTGAAATCATTTCAAATCTAAGCAAAAATAAATAAAATTTATTGTGTGAAATAGAAAACTATTGTTCTTGTGAAAGAAAAGTCAGGAATGATACCGAGTGTAAAAAGAGACCTTCAATGAGATGGGTTGGCATAGTGACGTTGTGACTGGAACAGTTGGCTCAGAAAGCTATAGGTCAGAGTTCACAGAGAGTGGATCTCAAAGCTCATCTTTTCCTGAGAATAGCTCTGGGCATCCTTTGCTTTACTGTCGTTCAAGGGCTTGTGGAAGATTTCTACATGGCATCGGTAGTCTCCTTTGGTACTGTTCTGTTCTGGTAGTACCAGTCTGGCAGACTCAGAAGTGATAAAATTTAGAAATCATCCTACAATAATATGAGCTAATAAAGAAAAGCTGTTTTTCAAACAGCATCATGTATGTAGATATAAAGTTCGTGAATCCAAGCATATTTTAGGGGAAATAATTCAATCTATTAAGAAAAATCTTCCTTTTTGTCAGTTCAAATGCAGTTGCCATTGTTGTTAGATGGGAATGAACTGAGTAGATGCATAGTGATGAACCATCCACACCATTTCTGACACCGGATCCCAAAGCTGCAGTCACTGCATCTGTCTGTCTCCTTGGGGGTCTTCCTCTTTTTTCCTTATCACCTTTCCAAGCTTAACACCCCTTTCCGGAGAATAGCATCTTCTAGTAACATGTCCAGACACTACCATGGGAGAAAAGTTCTGAGGGTTCCATGTCCTGCCAAAAGAACAAATAGATATGTTTTGGAGAAAGCATAGTTAGAGTTATCCACAGGAGAAAGATGGGAAATCTCCTCCCATACAGTTAACTGCCTCTGAAAACCGGCCAAATGGTTAGCTATCTATTGGTGGTTCTGACTCTACAGACATAATAATAAAAATCTCACATACTTGAGGCATGTTGGTAGGAGAAGATTCTTTGGAGAGGGACTTAACATGTTTGGGAAGGTAGAGGAAAGTCAAAAGAAGAATTCTAGACCAGAAATGGCTTCAGTCAGAGATTGTGGGGATGGCAAGGGATAGGACAGTTTTCAGACCATTGTTCGTAGGATCTTGGTGAGTCATATTTCACTTGAGGGTGCTTAACAATATCAACTCCAACACTACAATACAAAGACATCACTGCTTCGTTTGCCATCATTATTTATTGTCTAGCTCTCAGATGCACAGTAAGTTGTTCAAAAGACCACAACCTGAATCAGTTAGACCTTTGTCTTCAAATTGACAAAATTAATTCTCAGTTTTGGAGAGGTTCTGGAAGCAGGCTTTCCCAGTGCAATACATCGTCTTATCTTCTGACTGCTGATACCAACGATATTGACTGTGGAACTGAGATGGAAAACGTCTATCTTTTCTCCATCCATCATACAATTGTGCGTTGATCCAGAGGTGAGGGCTTTTAACTTCTTGATGCTAAGAAGCAATTCATAATCAAGGCTACAGTCTTTTGATTTTTTGCAGCAAGCATTTCGTCTTCCTCATTTTCAGCAATCAAGATTGTATCATCTGTACAACGCAGACTGATGACTCTTTCTCCAATCATGATGCCACATTCTTCTTCACAGAGTCCAGTTTCTCTAATGATTTTCTCAGCAAACAGATTAAATAACTATGGAGAAAGATACAACCCTGACATGGTTTTAAGCCATGCAATGTTCCTCTGTTCCATTTGGACAACAGATTATTGGTCTAAGTTTAGGTTTAATGTGAACATAATTAAATGTTATTGGATTCCCATTCTTCTCGATGTTAGCCATTTCCACATAGTCAAATGGCTTTTCATAGTGAGTAAAATATAAATAAACATTCTTGTTGTATTCTTTGCTTTGAGCCAGGATCCATCTGACATCAGCAATGATGTCCCCGGTGCCACAGCCTCTTTTAATGCCAGCTTGAACTTCTGAAATTCCCTGTCAATAGAATATTTTAGCCAATTTCAGGTGATCTTCAGCAATATTTTACTTGAATATTATATCTTTTATATTGTCCAACAATTTCCACATTCTATTGTATCATCTCTCTTGTGCATGACAACAAATGCGGATTTCTTCCAGTTAGCCAGCCCGGCAGCTTTCCTCCAAGTTTCCTAACTTAGACTGGTGTGTATGTCCTGGGCTGAATCCTTTAGTTGAAACATGTCAATTGATATTCCACCAATTGTGAGGACATTAATTTTCATGAGTGTCTTCAGTGCATCTTCAAGTTCCTCCTTCAGATACTTTGTGGATATTTTCAGCATCAACCAATTATTTTTGTATAATGACTCTGTTCGTTCTATCTTAATTTGATGCTTTCTTGGCCATTCTAGATTTTTTTCCCAAGGATCTCTTGGTATTGTAACTTGGGGCTTGAGGGTTTTTTTCTCCAGTTCTTGGAATTTTAGAAATTCCAAATGAATTTTTCCAGTTTTATTCTCCAATGCCAGCTCTTTGTACATCTGATTATACAACTTTGCTTTGTCTTCTTGAACTATTCTTTGAAATCTTTTGTTTAGCTCTTGTATTTAGGCATGTCTTCCCTTTGTTTTAGCTTCTTGATACTCTAGTGCAATTTTCAGAGTTTCTTCTGACACCTACTTTTGTCTTTTTTTTTCTCTTCTGTCTTTGAAATGACTTTTTATTCTCTTCATTAATGGTACTTCTTTAATGTCATCCCATAACTCATCTGGTCTTTGCTCATTAGCCTCCAATGCCTCAAATTTATTCTGGAGACGATTTTAAAATTCTGGTGGAACAGACTCAAGGACATATTTTGGTTCTTGTGGACTTGTTTTTGTTTTGTTCAACTTCAACTTGAACATAAGTAATTGATGGTCTGTTCCACAGTCAGTACCTGGTCTTGTCTTAACTCCTGATAATGAGCTTCCCCACAGATTATTTCCACAGATGTAGTCAATCTGATTTTTTTGCTGTCCATTAAGTGAAATTCATGTGTAAAGAGAACTTTTTCTTAAAGAAAGATTTTAGATTAATAAATCATGGAATGTAGAAAATCCAATCACTTGATACCCATCCTCATTTCTGTCACCAATACAAAACTTTTCTTTCACTTGTTTTATGTTTCTTCCTCCTGCATTCACTCTTGTCAGAAATTTCACAGTGCAGTGCTATTTTTTAATTGTAGAATAGCTTGAGTATTATAAATTATTGCATATGGTGCTATATTCTTTTATATTTCTAATAAGCCACAGAGATATCATCTGAAAATCAATTTATCTTTGTTCACAGATTCAGGGTTTCTTATACATATTTATTCTCATATTCTTTTTCTAATGATTTGATTGAGTACTAATATAATTTTCATTACATGATCTTCTAAGGCATAGCAAAATTAGATATAACTAGAGGTTCTGAAACAAATGGCTACCATCAAAAGGACTATACATATTTATTCATTGGAAAATTAGAAATTTGTTGGGAACAGTGTTGATTGTATAATGAAAACACAATGAGTGTTTGTGTTGTGTAGTATCTCATGTAATGGTCATGCAATGAATTTAAAAATAACTTAAAGCCTACATCAGTAAGAAAAAAAAACAAAACTACAGTTTTATTCAATTACTAAAATGTCCAGAAGTGCAACATTTCCCCACAAATTAAAGGACATGCCCATATCTATCCCACAGTGGACTTAGAGTTTCAATTCCACCAGATGCTTTATATATCGAATCCAGAAGACATTCAACAGTTTGTTTCCCTTTTCTCATGAAGTATCAATGAGCCTTATTAGTTTGATTCTCCCCTACCCAGCTGACCCACTCTCAATATCTGCTTTATAATCTATATATCCATTTTGTTTTTGTTGCTGTGTACATTCCACCTGGAGCCCTTCTACACCTCACCGTCCACAGAGTTTCAGAGGCAGTAAAATGCACAGGAGATTTCTCCCGCTGAGAAGTGGTAGATTCAAACCACATATCTTTTCATTGACAACACACTTCCTCAGCATGAAAAAGCCAGACCTCCTTTAATATTCATAGTGATATTGAAAAAAAAGACACTCCAATTAAAATAAAAATATGTTCAGATAGTTTAGTAATCAATAGACATTTCTTAATAATTAACTTGAAGGCGCACTTAAAGGTGTAACTGTGATCCTTGTCTGCCTTATCTGGCAGATTCAACCAGAGTATTCACAAATGAGAAGATGCTACAAGGCATTGAATAATGAGATCAAGGGGAGGGTGATCTTTTTTCCTGCAGTTTCTTGGTGGTTGAAGGCAGTTAGCTGCGTTGTTGCTGTTGTGTGTACCATCGAGTGAGAACTGACCCATGGCTGTTTTCAGAGACAGTTAATTGCACAGCAGGAGATTGTCCGTCCTTCTCTGGTGGAGCAGCTGGTGGATTCAGGCTCTTGGGAATGCAGTAAAGCTTTTTTAGTGAACATAGATTTTACCAGCAGAAACAATATTTGTCATCGCATAACATTTTGCTTTATTATAATGATAATATTTACTCTACAATGATAAATCTTCTATGATGTTTACTTTATGATAATGATCATTTTTACTAACTTTAATTCCTAGAAGGAAAAATAAATATCAAAATAGAAGGAAACCTTGAAGTGAATATGTCTAATCCATTCATTTTTCCAATAAAGAAAATAAATTACTTTCTTCAAGATAGTTGAGAATTAATATCAAATGCTTATAGGATTCCTTCACTTCACTCCCACATATATTTCTGTGCTTCTATAATTCCATGGTACTTCTATTCCTCAACTTTCTTTCTCATTATTTTTCTTTTGTTTTTTTCCTCCTACACACTTGTTAGAACTTTCACAGTGTTATTTTTCTAAATATAAAATAGTGTGATGATTAAAAGTTATTGCACATGGTGCTATATTCTTTTATTTTTCTAATAAGCACAGAGCTATCATCTTAAAAGAGACTAACTCATCTTTGTTCACAGATTCAAGTTTTCTATAAATATTGACTCATACCATGTTTTAGTATCAATTTTATTAACTACCAGTATAATGTTAAATAAAAAATATTGTAAAGTATTAAAAAAAAACTATACATAACTAGGAGCCTGAAAAGAATGATTCTGATTCGTTTTTATTTTTTAATTTCATAATTGTGCATGTCAGATCTCTCCAAAGTGCTAAAATGTGATGGTGTCAATTTAAAACTAAGTTGTTCCTGATCCAAGTCATAGTCGTCTCAATTACTTCCTGTTAATCTATAAGTTAGATAATGAGTAAGAATAACAGAAGAATTGATTTTTTTTAAACAATTTCATTGGAAAAGAATATTGAATATCCAATGAACTGTCAGATGGACAAACAAGTGTGTCTTGGAGCAAGTACAATAAGGGTCTTCCTTAGACGGAAGGAGAGGGAAGCTTCATCTCAGAAACTTTAAGTTGTCAGAAGGGTCCAGTCATTAGAAAAAGGCATCATACTGGGAAAGGTGGTGGTCCAGAGAAAAAGAAAAACCTTTGGCAAGATGGATTGATACTGTGACTATAACAGTGGACAATGGGTCATAAGAGACCATACGGATGGTGCAGGAAAGGACAAGGGCCTGGTCTGTTGTTCAACGTGTTGTTATAAATTGGAGGTGACTTCAAACAACAGCAATCAGTGTGAAAAAAGAATATCATTGCTGATGTGCTTGACGAATCATGACAGAAAGCAAAGAATACCAGAAGGATGTTTATTTGTTTAATTAATAATACAAGAGCATGTGATTGTGTGGATAATAGGAAAGATGGGATGAATTGTGTATACTGCATTGAAACAGATGAGGGAGAGAACTGTTTAAAAGGGATATACAATTAGGTATTATCGTCATGACAAGAGTCCAGAATGAAGGCTGCATAGGGGAGGGGACTGGAGGGGAGGGATTGTATAACAATGAAAAAATTTTTCTTTTACATTTCAAAGAGAAAAGCAAACTGAGGTGGGGGCAGGTTGGGCAGGGAGAAAAGTGCAACAATAAATTAATAGAAATCCAAAGTCTCTGTAAACGTTCATTAAAATTAACAAAAAAATATATATTTTAAAAAATCAAGGTATTGATAACATTGAGAAGACTGAATCCCAGAAAACATATATGAGCTAAAAAAAAGAAAAGCACAAACAAACAAACAAAAAAGAACACCTCTACATACACAAAGAAGCAGATACTAGAACAGAACAAGGGGTCATTGAATTTTTTAAAATCAGGAAAGGTGTGCATCAATATTTTTTATCTTTTCTACATTTATTAAATCTGCATGATAAACAAATAATTCAAGAAGCTAGAGAGTCAGTGGTGGTACAGAAAGTTCAAGTGGCTCTGAAAGAATTGGATAAAAACAAGGCCCCAGGGATTTATAGCATTTCACATTGACATATTTCAACAGACACTAACCAGAATATGCTCACCAAGTTATACCAAGATATCTGGAGGACAACCACCTGTCCAACTTACTAGAAGAGATCCATATTTGTTCCCATTCTATAGAAAGATTACTGGACAGGGTGTGGAAATCATCACACAGTATCATTAATACCACAAGCAAGCAAGATTCTGCTGAAAATTATCCAAAAAGACTGGAATCACACATCAACAGAGAACTGCCAAAAATGTAGACTAGATTTAGAAGACTCTGTGGTATTAGGGATATGATAGTTAATGTTAGATGGGTCTTGATGGAAAGCAGAGAATACCAGAGGAATGTCTATCTGTGTTTAATTGACTATGCAAAGACATTAGACTGTGTGGATCACAACAAACTATGGCTGACTCTGAGAAGAATGGGAATTGCAGAACATTTACGTGAAACCTATGCTTGGACCAGGAGACAGTCATCAGAACACAGCAAGGAAAAACTGGGAAGGATGCATTCTGTCTCCAAACCTTTTCAATTCATATGCAGAACAGATCATCTGGGAGGCTGGGCTCTATAAGTAGGAAAGTTTATCAGGATTGGAAGAAGACATAAACAACCTGAGTTATACAGGTTATACAACCCTGCTTGCTGAAACTGAAGAGGACCTGAAGTGCTTGCTGCAGAAGGTCAAGGACTGCAGCCTTCAATATGGATTGAAACTCAGCATCAAGAAAACAAAGATTCTAACCACTGGACCAATTGGAATCATCATGATAAATGGTGGAGAGATTGAGATTGTTAAGAGCTTTAGTTTGCTTGGCTCCACAATCAACACTCAATCAGCAGCCAGGAAATCAAAAGACAAATTGCATTGGGGAAGTCTACTGTCAGGACCTCGCCAGAGTGCTAAAAAGCAATGATGTCAGTCTGGAGACCAAAGTGTGCCTGATCCAGGCAGTAATCTTCACAATTTCTTCCTATGTTTCAGAAAGCTGGACAATGACTAAGGATGAAAAAAGGAGAATGCTTTTGCGCTTTGGTGCTAGAGAAAAATACTGAATATAACATGGACTGCTAGGAGAATAGATAAGTTTATCCTAGAGAAGGTAAAACCAGGCTTCTTGTTGTAGGTAAGGGTTCTGAGGCTTTGTATGACATATTGTGCATGTTGCAAGGAGAGACCAGTCCTTGGAGAGAGACATCATGTTTGGGAGGGTGTATGGACAGCGCAAGAGAAGAAGACCCTCAATGAGATGCATTGTTACAGTCACTGGGGTGTTGAGGGTAAGTGTGTCAGAGACAGTAAGTTGACACAGTATAGAACAGGGTCAAAACTTCCATACATATTATCACTGAGTCGCAAGTGACTTGATGGCACATAAGAATAACAATAAATTATATGAAAAAGAGTATTGCATCAGGATTGGAAGAAGTTCATCAACCATTTGTCTTATTCAGGTTACATAAATTGATTGCAGAAAGTGAAAAAGACTTGAAGCACATACTGAAGATCAAAAATGGACCATCTTCAATAGGAGTTACATTTCAACATAAAGAAAAGAAAACTCTTCATCACTAGGGCCAAAAGACAACATCATGATGGATGAATAAAAGATTGAAGTTGTCACCAGTCTCATTTTTCTTAGATACACATAGTTGTAGCAACCAAAACATCAAATGACATTGCATGTGGAAGTATCCGAGGCTCTATCAAGGATCTCTTTAAAATATTACAAAATTAAGGATGTCAGTTTAAAGTCTAAATTGTACCTGATGCAAGCCATGATACTTAATTGTTCCTTACGTTTCTAAAAGTTAGACAATGAATAAAAATCACAGAAGAATTATGTCTTTGAATTGCAGTGCTAGTAAAAAATATTATCTCATGCACTCCCAAAAGAACAAACAAATCTGTCCTAAAAGTAGTACAATCAGAGTCCTTTTCAAAAACAAATATGGTGACACTTCATCTCATTTACTTTGAGCAAGAGGAACCACTTGTTAGAGGGATACATTAAGCTGGGAAAGGTAGAAGGCTGGGGGCGGGGGATGGAAAGAAGATCCTCATTGAGATGGACTAGTTCAGTGGACCCCGCAGTAACCTTGAACATGATGAAGATCGTGAAGAACACCGTGTAAGGAAAGGTCCTGACCTGTTGTTGATAGGGTTACTACGAGTTGTAGATGACTTTACAGTATCTATAAATAATCAGTTTGTCCTTAACCTAGGCCCAACATGCATGAATTTAATATGTCCTCAGAAGAGATCAACCACTGAATAGGACATCAAGCCTGCAAAAGCACATGTGACCAAGAGGAGGAGAGAGACACCCCAGGAAATGGATTGGCACAATAGGTGCACTTATGAAATTGGTCATGCCTAAGATCTCAAGGATAAGATGGAATGATGTCCATTCATGCTCACCAAGTTGTGCCAAGAAATCTGGAGAAAAACCACTTAGCCAACTGACTGGAAGAGATCTATATTTGTTCCCATTCCAAAGAAAGGTGACCCAACAGAGTGT
>NW_006399754.1:33682273-33690639 GCF_000299155.1 Elephantulus edwardii
GGCGCAGGAGGGGAAGGCCCTCTATGAGGTGGATTGATTCAGTGACTGGGATAATCGGGATGCGAGTGTCAGAGACGGTGTGATTGGCACAGGACAGAGCAGAGTTTAGTGCTGTTGTACATAGGGTCGCTATGAGTCACAAGCAACTCGACGGCACATAACAACAACAACAACACGGTCACAGTGTACAACTATGAGTTGGATTCAGAGTAATGGCAGTTGTTTGTCTTTACATCTTCGTGTACTTTGGTAGTACAGAAGTTAAAGCACTTTGCAGGTAACCAAAGGGATAGTGTCCCCCACCTCTAATTGCTTTCCAGGAGGAGGATGAGCCAGTCAGCTTCCATGAAGATTTAGACTTTTGGAGACCCTATTACAGGAATGAGTTACCCTATGAGTTCCAGGAACTCTATAATTCTGATTTGATTAGAGAACAATGGTTTTAAATATTTATTTCTAAAAATATATGAAATAATTATGTATGAAGTTAGTAAAGAACTTCTTTTTTAATATATAATAAGTATACTATAACAAGCCATATTTATGGGTAAGATACATACAAAAAAGGTGTAAATATAAATTCTATGTCCTCTATTCTGTTGGAAGTCATCAGCTTTCTTGGCGAGTGTAATTCTATGATACTTAGAACAGTATTCAAATATTCCTCTTATGTTCTGTGTAAAGCTTCACTCAGTTTTCCTTTAAAACAATTCTTAAAAAATGTGTAACTCGTGGTTGCTGTGATGCTAAACACTGTGATACGGCTGTGTCAAAAGCGTTAATGTTTTCCCATGGTGGACAGTGTGTGGAGGAGCTCCCTGATTAAACCAGGCTTGAAAGCAGGAGTGGCATCCACTTCTGAACTAGCTAGCCTCTGGAAACTCTATAATCTTAGATAAAGAATGAAAGTTATATAAGTGTTCAGGTCCTTTGTTTATAGGGTCATTATGAATCATCTATGACCTGACAGCTCTTAACAACAACAACTACAGCAAGGACTGAAGGAAAACTCATCAATAACTTGTTTTGCAGATGACATAAACTTGCTTGTAGACAGAAGACTTGATGCCTCTACTGGATATAATCAAAGCCTACAACTTCCAATATGAATTGCATCTCAATACAGGCAATATTATGACAGTTGTAGACAAGATTGGAGATGTCAACAATTTCGCTTTACTTGGATCCACAATTAACACATATGGTAACAGCAGAGAAGAAATCAGAAGTTGTGTTGCATTGATAAAATCTGCTGATGAGGATGTCTCTAAATTGCTGAAGAGGAAGGATGCTAATTTAAAAACCAAGGTGAACTAGATCCAAGGCATGATACTTTCCAACTTTATCATACCCATTTAAAACGTGAATAAAGAACATGAAAGACTGAAGAATTGAGGTCTTGAATTGCAGTGTTTGGGATGAATATTGTTGAATAAACAATGCACTGCTAGCGTACGCATCTGTCTTGAAGGACGTAGAGATGGGTGCTCCTTGGAGGCAAGGACAGTAAATCTTCAACTCACTACTTTGGGGATGTTGTAGGTCCTACCAATCTCTTGAAGAAGGTATCATTCTGGAACGGTAAGGGATCAGAGAAAGAGTGGGAAATCCTCAAGGAGATGGACTGTACAGTGATTGCAACATGAACTTGAGCATGGGAGAGATTGTGAAGGTATTGCAGGATAGGACAATCTGCTTTTCAACCTAATATTCATAGGTTAGCCATGAGTCATATAGTCTAGCAGACAACACCTAACAACAATAATAATAATGGGTTTCTTTTTTTATATGTTTGAATTGTTTTGTTGTTGTTGTTGATTGCCTCCGAATAGAGAATGACTCATAGTGATCCAATGAACAAAAGGCCTGAAGCCCCTCGACAACCGACATTTATCAAAGTTTATAGTTTCTGGAGGCAAGTTGTTTAGGAAGTGGATATCACTCCTGCCTCCAAACCTGTCGTAGAATGTTATTGGTTGAGTCACCTGTGATGCATAGCGATGCTATGCACAGCAGCTCTAAGCCCTGCCTTTTCTTCAGCCAGTCTCACTAATTTTGACACACCAATGCCCATTGCCCCAGTTACTGTATCAATCCATCTCATCTGAGGTCTTCCTCTCCTGAGCTGTCCCTCCATCCTTCCAAACATAATGTCTTTCTCCAAGGACTGGTCTCTCCTGGCCATGTACCCAATATAAGTGACGTGGAGCTACAAAATCCTAGCCTCCAAAGAGAGTCTTGTTTTTATCATCTCCAAGACAGACCTATTTGTTTCTTGGCAGTCCAAGGTACATTCAAGACTCTTATCCAGCACCACAACTTGAAGGCATCTATTTTTCTTCTGTTATCCTTAGTCGTTGTCCAACATTCTGAAGCAAACAAGTAACAAGTAACAAACAAGTAACTGAGAAAACTATGGCCTGGATTAGGCACACCTTTCTATGTACTTCAATACTTATCATTAATACTCATTCTCAACTTTGTATAATGATCAAGGACTGTCATGAAGTAATTCTCATAATAAAAAAAAAATGAGTCAATATTCATAATAAAGATAGCGATAGCATGTTTTCCAAACTGCCTCATTTCAAACTACTTTTTAAAAACTACTCATTTTAAACAACCTTTTAAAAACCAGTATTACACTATTATTATTATTATTATCATCATCATCATCATCACATTTATCAATTACAAAGTGTGTTCTTGTTGTTAGGTGTAACTGAGTAGACTATGACTCCTAGTGACCCGTGAACAGTGACCCCTGACCCCACCTGTGCCTCCTTCCCGATTTCCGACACACTTGATTCCGGTGCTGCACTCACTGTTTCCATCTGCCAGGATGACGAGCTTCATCTCTTTGACCCTCCCTCCACCTTCCCTAGGACCATGCTCAGAGCGTATGAGAGGAAGTTTCATCTTCTTTGCCTCCAAGGAGCATCCTGGCTGCACCTACTCCAGAAGGTCTAAGATGGTGTATTCCAGTCCAAATACTTCATTCTTATACAGCTAACAGTTCCATCAAATATGGAGTGGTTAGCATTTTCTGTTTAACACGCTTGAACTACCATTAACAAATGATAGTTTTCCTATAGTTAATGACATCAAGGATTTGCAGGGTAATTCCTTACCACTCCCCAATAATTTGTGGTGATATATATAAAATCTTATATCTCATAAATATAAATGCAGCGGACTCTGTGGCTTAGTGGTAAGATGCTGAACTGCCATGGCAAAGTTTGTCGTTGTTCTTTGTTGTTAAGTGCCGTCAAGTTGTACATGACTCATAGCGACTCTATGAACAAAAGATCTGAACACTTTGTGTAACTTTGATTGTTTTTCCAAGTTCATGTGGTTTCTGATGAGGATGCCACTCCTGCTTCCAATCTTGTTTTAATTGGGGAGAGCCACCAAACATTGTCCAACATGGGTAACCGTTAATACATTTGACACGTCAGTGTCACAGTGTTTAGCATCACAGCTACCACAAATTACCTCTGTACAGCAAATGGAAAGACCAGAGCTATACTACTTAGAAGAATGTTTGACCAAAAGCAATTAAAACCAGGTCCGAGGGCCATGGAATAAAGTCACCCACCTTTGGCTTGGTAGTATCACTTTCTGTCCAATAGACCAACTGAGCTCTCTCTATGTCGTTGTAATTGCTGTTGTTAAGTGTCATTGAGTCGTAGGTGACTACACAGTTCAAATCCACAAGCTGCTTGCAGAAGGATGGACAGTCTCCTCCCATGCCATTAACTGCCTCCTGGAGGGGGAGCTCAGAGTTAGTTCTGACATGACGGTACTCAACAACTCAACGATATAAATGTATTGTATAATATTAGACTTTATCTTTACAAATGTAGGAATATTATGCCAAATATTTAAATAATTGAACAAGATATTGCTTTTGGGTATCACTGAGTTGAAACTGATACATAGCTGACCCTCCAGTGGGTTTTCGGAGTCAGCAAATCTCTCAGGAGGGGACTGCCCATCTTTCTCTCAGAGAGCAGCTGGTGGATTCGAAAGCATGCCTTTGCATTGGCAGAGCAATTCCTTACCACGAGGCCACCAAAGCTGCCTACTACGACTCTACAAGTAGTAAATACTACTGTATCCTCAAGCTGATAGTAAAAAATTTAAATGAAGCTTTTTATGCTAGGTAACATCTCACAAATTTAAAAAGATACAACTGATAAAAAAGCTTTACAATCTTTTTTTTAAATTTATTTATAATAGTCCATAATGGTATATAATGGTCCATAATTAACTGACCTTCTGTGGTTTAATTATTCATTCCAATTTCCATTACATGGAAATGAAATCTCTAGCTTCTTTCAAAAGTTCAATTTTGTTACCAATTTTACTACTTTTTAAGCCAGTTAGCTAACTATGAATGACTAGCAACAATAATTATTTAGTCCACACATGATTCATGATTAAGTTCTAAATTGCAGTTTAAATAGATGTTTTCAGCAAATATTCTCATTAATGGTTATTCTGGAATCTCTTTCTATCTCTAATTTCATTATTCTCTACTTTACCAGCCTACACTGCGGATTTCTCTAACAGCTATAAGACCACTCTGTCCTCATCTTTTAACCTCCAGTCAAAGAAAATTTCCTTCAAAACCTGTTGTGTCCTACACGTGGTGACAACTTGGCATTTTCATTTATCTAAAGTTTCAGTTAAATCTGTGTTTATAGAAGACTGAAGGTTACTCCATTATAACACTTAGTTTAGTAAATAATACCACGGAGGGATTCACTATTCTATGAAATAGAGCTGTCCTGTGCTGCTAAATCATCCTCCTTACCCTATGAGAATTAAGTAGAGCTGTTTAGAGAAGTTACAGAATCAGAAGTGTGATCTTAAAAGTACTTCAAGTACATAAACCTAAAAATTGTTAAAATATTAAAATTTTTAAAGTGTAAATCATGAAAGTGGAAGATAAAATATTTACTGTGCAGAAAACAAAGTGTTGACTTTATCACTTATATTTATTATTTTCTGAGTGAAATTAAATTTCGATTTTATGTTACAATACCTTTTATTTCAAAGTTGTTTTCTAATGCCACATGCACCTCACTATCTATATATTTTAATTAGAATATTTTCTGAAATAAACACATAGTAGTTTGATTAGTATTTAGACATTTATGCACATTCATGCATGTTGTAAAGTGATCTGTCTAAGCTCTATTTGATTAGTAGACAACTCTGGTGGTCTAGTGGCAAGAAGCTGCACTGTAATCCCAGAGGCATGCGGTTCAAGGCCACCAGATGCTCCTTGAAAGATTTAGGGGTACTTTCTCCCCATGCTATTACTGCTTATGAAAATTCTCTGTAAGGTCAGTTATGGGCAGGTTTCAATTTGATGGCCCACAACAACAATAACACCTTTCTATAAATGGGAACATTTTAAGTGCTTACAGAGTATCTATACAATAACTAGAGTAATGAGGATAGATGTTTCAGAATCAATGACATTGGCTCAGAATAGAGCAGGGTTCAGAGCTAGTGTGCATTGGATTTCTATGAATTATGGTCGACTTGATGGCACATAACAACAACAACAACTCTTCTTGAGAGTTACATCCCCCCAAAAGAAGAAATGACCCACTATTGATCTTAGAAATCAGTGTATCTTTTCTCTCTACAATAATGATATGGAATGATATGAAAACAAGCTTACTGCATTGAACTAGCTCAATTTTACATTAGAATATCTATAACTAGATTTCTCTAAATTCTGCTATGAAAATTGGCCTCTTTTTAAAATTGCATATTATATACAATGAACTGCTAAGAGAACAACCAGGCCCATTCAAGAGAGGGTGAAATGAGGTTGCTCCTTGGAGGCAAAAATTTTGAAGATCTGTCAGACATATTTTTAATATGTTGCCAGGAGTTACTAGTCCTTGTTGAGGGACATCATACGAGGGAGAGTAGAGGGACAACACAAGAGGGAAAGCCCCTGGATGAGATGGACTAACTCAGTGACTGAGGTAACAGGGGTGGTTATAGAGGGATAATAAAATTGGCTCAAGATAGAGCAGGTTGTATATAAAGTTTCTAAGAGTCTCAGGCAACTCAGTGACACATAACAACACATCAGACAGGGATTCATCATATTATGAAATCAAAGCAGAGTAGTACATTTTTAAGATTAAGGCACAAAGGAGCTGACTATAAGATCATTTTACCATGAAGTATTAGATGTATGAGCATGTGATACTTTTAAAAAATTGTATTGTGAATAAAAGGGAAGTTTACAAAGAAATTGGTTTTTCTTTCATTCATTCATGCATGTTCCTTCCATTCCTCCCCATTTTATTTATAATGTGTATCTTTGTTCTGATTGTTAATTATAATACACATTATTGTACCAGTTCATCCATTTCAGATTGATCTTCCCTCCTATTCTAACACAGTGTTCAAAATCTGTTCTTTCCCTGCTCTCACCGTTGTCCCTGCCCTGTATATACTCTCTTTTGATAGCAACATTCTGATATGATATCTGTCACTGTGTGACTGAGGTCTTTGACTCAGTGTAATGTCCTTTAGACCCATTCACGCTGTGCAGCATTTCACAAGTGCATCACTAATTTTCAGTGCTGTGTAATACTCCATTGTATGAATGTACCACAATTATTATCTACTCATTTGTGAACGGGCACTTGGGCCACTTTCATCTCTTTGCTGTCAAGTATAATGGTACAATAAACACGAGTATGTTTATTTAGACATATGCCACCCTCTGCTGCAGGTCTAGCTGTATTCCTACCAATGGAATGTTGTTATTGTTGATTGCCTCAGAGTCGAACATGATTCATAATGTCCCTATGAACAAATGGTGTAAAGTCCCTACACAACTTTTGACATTTACCGATGTCCATAAAGTTTCCGGAGGCATGTTATTTAGGAAGTGGATGTCACTCCAGTTTCCAAACCTGTCATAGTATGCTACTGTATTTATGTGCTATTGAGTCACCTGTGATGTAAAGTGACCCTCTGTACAGCAGCTCTGAACCCTTCCCTGTCCTGAGCCAGTCTCACTAATTCCAACACACCAACCCCCATCGCCCCAATCGCTGTATCAATCCATCTCCTTCAGGGTCTCCCTCGCCTGCACTGTCTGTCCACCCTTCTGAGCATGATGTCCTTCTCCAAGGACTGATGTCTCCTGGTCACATGCCCAAATTTAGTGAGGCAGAGCTTCAAATTCCTAGCCTCCAAGGAGAGACTTGGTTTCATCCTCTCCAAGACAGACTTACTTATTTTCTTGGCAGTCCATGGTTTGTTCAAGGCTCTTTTCCAGCACCACAACTCGAAGGCATCTATTCTTCTTCTATCATCCCTAGTTATTGTCCAACTTTCTGAAGCATAACGAGTAATTGTGAAGACCATGGCCTGGATTAGGCGCACCTTTTTATCTCGACTGACATTGTCACTCTTCAACACTCTGGAGAGGTCCATGACAGCAGATTTTTCCAATGCAGTTCATAGTTTGATTTTCTTACTTCTGGTGTTAACAGTGTTAATTGTGGATCCAACAAAGCTATAATTGTTAACAGCCTCAATCTTTTCCATCTAGTATGGTGCCACCAGTTGGCCCAGTGGTAAAAATCTTTGTCTTTTTGATGTTGAGCTTCAATCCATATTGCAGACTACAGTCCTGCACCTTTTGCAGAAAGTGTTTCAGATCTTTTTCAGTTTTAGCAAGCAAGGTTGTGTCACCTACATATCATAGGTTGTTAATGAGTCTTCCTCAAATCCTGATGTCACACTCCTCTTCATAATTTCTGAATGATCTGTTCTGCATACAGATTGAAAAGGTACTGGGACAGGATGAATCCCTGGTGCACTCCTTTCCTAATTTTGACCCAGGCAGTGTTTGTTTCCTTGCTCTCTTCTGAGGACTGCTTCTTGGTCCAAGTATAAATTTTCTATAAGCACAATCAAGTGCTCTGAGATTCCTGTTTTCCTCAAGGCTAGCCACTATTTATTGTGATCCACACAGTCAAAAATGCCTATTCACAGTCAATAAAACACAGATAGACATTCTTCTTGTACTCTCTGCTTTCTGCCAAGATCCATCTGACATTGGCAATAATGCCTTAGTTCACGACCTCTCTAAACCCAGCCTGCATTTCTGGTAGTTCTCTGACAATGTACTGTTCAAGTCTTTTCTGGATAATCTTCAGCAGGATTTTGTTAGTGTATGATAATGTGTAATGGAATAGCTGAATTAAAAGGGATTTATAGTTTCAGCATTTTTTAAGGAAGGGTCAGAATTCTTTCTGTAGTGGCTACACAATTATTATATTCCCTTCAGGAGTGCATGAGTTGTGGGAGGATGT